>NW_027273864.1:24752500-25312500 GCF_046630095.1 Trachinotus anak
ACCTAGATCAAAGAATGATGGGAAATATATTTCAGTTCTTTTCAGCATTAAATCTACATTAAATCTCCACACACACACACACACACACAGACACACACAGACACACACACGCGCGCAGATACTCACATGTACTTAAGTGCACCTGCATGTGCTTTCCTGTGTGATTAGCTTCATATTCATGATGTGTCCAATTGACATACAGAGTGTGTGTGTGTGTGTGTGTGTGTGTGTGTGTGTGTATGAGCTAAAACCTGCGTCTGCGTGTGTGAAACCTAGTCAGAGCCGATGAATGTTTGGCAGTGTGTGTTTTCCAGAAGCCAGAAGATAATAGCAAACAGACTCTACACACACAAACACACACACACACAAGCTACAGGTAATGCTTTCAATGTCCCTCCATCTTTTATCTTGCTCTCTGTTTTTTTTCCTTTTATTTTAGGCCAATGAAGTGTACACACACACACACACACACACACACACACACACACTCCTGGTCAGGTTAAAGGCTAACGGAGTGTGTCTCCCTGCAGGATGAGGGCTGGTCTCTCTGGATTCCTGCTCGGGTCACACAGTGGGTCAGCAGTGACGCACACTCTCTCCCTGTGTGTGTGTGTGTGTACTTCTATCTTTGTGAGGAACAGTTGGAGTTACAGACCTTACAGGATGAGGACATTTTGGAAAAGTGAGGACGTTGTTGGTCCTCACAACTTCAAAGGACTGAGGGTGAGGGACTAGGGAATGCATTATGTCAATGATATGATTGTCCTCACAGAGATACAAGTACAAGCCAGTGTGTGCGTGTGTGTGTGTGGGTGTGTGGGTGTGTGTATGAGTGTGTTTGTTCATTGGCCCTGAAGCTCCTGTCTGAGTATCTGCCTCATAAAATATTAACAGTCTCTTTACTGTTGATCCCGCAGCTACAAACGCAGCAAGAGAACCACGTCTTACTTCATTAACTGGTGTTCACTGCTTCACTTTACTGCCATGAAAACCACTGCACTGCTACTGTCTGACCAGACACACACACACACACTCACACAAAAAGACACACACACACACACACACACACACACACACACACACACACACACACACACACACACACACACACACACACACTTGGATGTAGAGGTTGAGCTTTCCTCCAGAGACCCTAAGTATTTAGGGGGAAATGGGAGAAAAAAAGAAGTCACCTGCTCTTTAGGCAAAACAAGCACCGGTAGAAAAATATAAATCAATGCATTAGTCACATGATCTGTTGTTAATATAATTATATTTGTTGGAGCTGCTTTAAGCACATAGCTTCTCTGCTTCCATTTGGAGCAGCCAAATTTAGTGGATGATTTTTTTTCCAGGATTTGGTTTTGGAAAGAGCTCTTCAGTTGGAATCAGTTACAAAATCCACCGAGTGACCTGAGGCTGGAAACTGTTGAAACAAAGATCTGCTTCTGTGACAAAGCTCTCAACTACATCTCATGGTTTTCATTAGCAGATGGCTCAAATGTCAACACACGACCTTAATGTGTAACGTCATCAACATGATAAGTCAGGAATAAACGTCCACTGCAAGAAGATTCCCTCCATTTAAAACTAATACCTATAGTTTCCTATGATTTGCATCACATCGTGTCTCAGTAAACTTCCTCCCTCTATTGTATGACTAACATTGGTGCAGTGTTTTAACTGTATCTGACGGCCATAATCCTGCCACATCAGCAGCAACTATTCCCAAATCCTCCCCCTTTCACTGTTAAAAACTGCTTCACTAATTCCATTCATCCATCCACGTATTCATCCATTCACTCACTCAGTGGACTGCTCGCTGGACAAACGTCTCACTAACAAACCCACAATGAAACCAGCCCCCCCGAACTAATTGCTGCTGGGGAGGAAACTGTTGTTGGCTTTACTGCTGTTGTTGGTTGCCAAGAGAGAAGCAAGAATTCAACAAAAAGTGTGTTAATGTGACTGGAAGTGGGCAAATGACTTCACTGGTGATTTTAAGTGTGTGTGAAGTGCTCTGCTCTGCTCTTATTATGAAAAGCCCCCTTTTATTTTTATTTTAGACAGTGTTGTGTTTTGTCTGAAATGAGAAAATAAAGTTTTATGATGCAGAATAACTTAAAAGTTAGTTTGGAAGCAATGACCCACATTGTCTTTGTCCAATTTCACACAAGAACATAATAGAATTTTGAAATAAAAAATTAAAAAGTTTGCCCTTGGTTACGATTAAAGGTCCCATATGTTACGCTTCTCCTGTGTTGATATATGTAAGAGGATATATTTGTGGTTTTAAGAACCAAAAACCATCTCAGTGTAGTTTTACATCTCCTCTCTCAGGCTTCTCTCTGATAATAACAACAGGTCAGAGAGCCAATAAGAAGAGAGGCTCTGAGCCTTCTTTTCTGATTGGCTGACTGTTTTCTGCGTGATCCGATAAAAATGTAGCAGATTTCAGGTAAAAACTCAGAGAAACCAAATCCTGCAAGGTTAACATGGCTGGGTGAGTGGTGGGTGTTGCATTGTCACTTCACAAAGTTACAGAAGTCCTGACAGCTCGTTTTAAGGCTCAGTTTCTGAAAACAGGCTGTGTGCAGTTCTCTGTAAACTGAGAACTTTGATACTTTCACAGTATTAATTTAGAACCTAGACCTGCTCTATAATCAAAGAAGACATGGAAATCTCACTTCATACAATATGGGACCTTTAATGAAGTATTATTTTGACACTTTCAGGGCTCTTTCTTTTTTTTGAGCCCTGCACTCTTCATATTTTGTGTTCCAAGTGATTATACAAATGGTAGGTGTTATCTTTGGTTAGTGTCTATGTTGCATTCACCACTGTCTGTTAGTTGTCTCTGCTAAGTGAACAGTGTTGGATGCATACAAGTCCTCCAGTTTGGACACAATACAGCAGGACAAGGATCTTCAGTATACTGAAAAGGTTTTTGGGGGTGGGGGTAAACTGTGGCATGTCTATCACCTGACCTACGCTGAACTTTTAATTTGCTGGAGACCAAACTGAAGGTAAAAAGCCTCCGGAACAAACAAGAGGTGAAGACGCCTGCAGTCCAGGCCCAGCAGAGCATCACCAAGAACGATACCATGAGTCAGTGTCGTAAAATCAACAGCACTGGTTGCTAGTTAAATACCAAACACAACCTATGTCTACATATATACACAACATCAGACTCTCATCCGTGTTATTTTAGAAGAAAATGACGATGATGTCAGACAGTCCTTAATCAACTATTTTACCACAAATACAAACAATTCTGACCATTTTTTATGAGAATTAGTTGCAAGTAATTTAAATTATTTTGCTTCCATTAATCTACTTGAGGCTGTTTTCAACATTCACGGGCCCCTGGGCTCTCGTCAACACAGCATCACCTCCTGTGTGGTTAATCTGTTAATCTCACATTTTATTCTTTCCTGCTGCCTCCACGAAGGTTTACTGTAGGAAAAAAGCATCTGCTGTCGAGATTAATCAAGATGACAGAGCATAATGGTTTCTAAAACTCTGGAAACAGACATGAAAAAGTCATTTTAATTCATTTTGGAAGACATTACTACAGTTACAACATCTACCAGACCACTCTGAACTGTATCAAGGAGACATTACTTCACTGATCTTTATGATACTGTTATGAAGTTCTCTCCAGCTCTGGCAGCAATATGTCCCCTGAGAAAATGACTTTACTGCTGAAAACCTTAAACTGGATACAGACTTTGCTCGAATCAGACATCACAAGAGCAGGGAAATAACCCAAAGTTTCACTTTCATCATTTATTTCATCCAGTTTTGAATGGGTTGGGTTGTTTGCTGCAGTGTTACAAGTTTGGATGTTAACTGATAGGCACCAAACCAATCAGGAAGGAGAGGAGGCAAAAATATGAAAGACATATGGTGGATGGATGGTCAATTAATGGATTAGATTAATCAGACTAATTTATTGTGCCGCTTTCTCCTTTAATTTACCAAAATAAAAGCACATGAGGCTGAGCACAAGCAGCCTGAAAAATTCCACAATTCACGACCAAAATGTATCCAAAACGCCCCCTCCATTCACTCTGAATGTGTTTACCCAAAAGCTCAGAGGAAAGCAGTGATGAATGACATCCATGATTAATGTTTCTGTTTAAATGGAGCGGAAAACATGTACATGAGGCATAGAGTGTTCAAATGGGTGAAGTTACAGGCAATAAAAATATATTATCTGTACAAAGAAAAATGTAACTGAATCTGTCATTTATCTGTTTAGTGGTTTAGTTGTGGAGTTTCAACCTCAGAAGAATTCACTTTTAAACAGAGCAAAGTCAATGCTTGGTTTCTATTGACTGCAAGTCTACTAATAAGGATTTATCTGTGGTCTTTAAAACCACTAAAATTAATAGTCTATTATAACATGAAAGCAGAATCTCATGCTTTACTTCAAAAGCAGCAAAAGTTCACTGCTGCTGCCTTCATAGTGTAATGATATTTTATATTCAGGTGTAATTATGGTACCATTGTCTTTCTGTCACTGCACTGAATGTTTACCAGATCAGGATTTTCATTGAGAGTAATTGGTACAAAACGTTTATCTACAAGAACCTTTCATCATATATTTATTTGCACAAGTTATCTTTATCTTCATTTTCATCTTCATTTATAAACAATTGCTTAAGATTACCAAACAACCACAGGCCCACAGAAATACTCTCCCTCATACTAATGTTTTTTCCACACAAAAGTTCATTAAAAATTACTTAAAATTACACCTGCTTCTTCTCCCTCATTGAAACATTCAGAATCCATCAATATGTAAACAATGTTCATTTCAAATGTTTCACTTTTGTTTTTTTAAGTTGCACATTGGACCATGATTGGTCACAAATTTTGCTGGTACGTCCACATGTTAAAATGAGACTTAAGCTGAGTGAGCAGTGGCATGCCCATTGGTGGCATGTGTTGGGTGGAGTGGGTGTCAGAAAAAGTTGAAGTCCAAGCAACTTTATACCAATGAGCTATGACAGAGTTTGGCGGCAACCAATCAGAATGTAGGAGTGCTCTGATCTAGAAAACACTAGAGAACACAACCATGTGAACTTTTGTTCCTATCAAACATTTGTTCCCAAGCACAATGGAGGAGGAATTGATAATTGCAGTGGCGGGTTTCCCCATCCTTTACAACTTAGATAGACTAAGATACCAGTTTACAGCTGTACGTCTGTTTGCTTTGACCTTAAAATAAAGTTTGCAAGACCAAGCATTCCAAACAAACTTGTCAGAGTGCCCACGAATTTCAACAGTGCCCTTGGCAGGGTAGCCAGAGTCAATTTTTTCACCACCTTCAGTCTGAATGTACAGTTAAGCTCAAATGTTCATGGGAAGGAACAATAAAAGAGATATTTGTGAGCAGGAGGGGACTTAAAATACCAAGACATAATAGTTTATAACTTGGTTTTTTTCCTACCTGAGTGGGAGAGCTGCAGCCGTGGCCCGGTCTGGCTCCAGGCTTTGGCTTCAGGAGCAGTGATGGAGTCTGCAGGTTGAAGCCACAGCAGTGGGAGGAGACACAGCAACATTATCTGAGGAGACTCCACTCCTCTGGTCCTGACTCCTCCGGCTGCCTGTCGGGTCGTCATGTCTGATTGATCTTCACTGACGTGGAGAGAAAGAGGGAAGTAGGACGACCCAGCCGGTCACATCACACTGTG
This sequence comes from Trachinotus anak, assembly GCF_046630095.1. Classification (NCBI taxonomy): domain Eukaryota; kingdom Metazoa; phylum Chordata; class Actinopteri; order Carangiformes; family Carangidae; genus Trachinotus; species Trachinotus anak. Next base: position 24,758,203 of record NW_027273864.1, read on the forward strand.
GGCTGCAGCTGACTGGAGGGAAAAAGACAAAGAGGGGAGGTGGAGCTGATGTTAGCGTTTAGCTCATAGCACCACTATGCCTCACAGAGCTGATAACCACATTGTTATTATTGTAACCATGACAACAAGGATTGTCTAATGTTGAGGATTATTTTAACCCAATCCTGAATCTAACCAAGTAGTTTTAGTGCCTGAACCTAACCAAGCCATTATGGTTATTATAGTAACCATGGTGACGAACGTATGTACGTGTTTATTATTGTAACCATGACAAGCAAGGTCTGGTACACCTGCCGCCGTAGGGTTGCCACTGCAGCAGACTCCTATTGGTCGTGTCAGTGGGTTGAAAAACACACGTTCTGTGTGGTTGTTCAAGTTGGAGGAGTTGTTGGATTAATAATGACTGAAAAAATTATGTCGTCTATCCATGTTCTATCTTCTGGGGATGATGGATGTCATACAAAATGTTGGCAAAAACCATCAATCAATTGTGATATTTCACCCTGATGGACCAAGTCACTCCAAGTTCAAAGTCAATCAAAGTAGAGATATCTGAGCTGTTTATGTATGTGGAAAAATACAGGTGTTCAGTGAATTAAGTCAGTGGTAAAATATAAAGATCAACTATTACTGGAATTTCAGATGTACACTTTCATATCGAAAGAGACTTGACTCCAACCAAAGACGCTCACCACCATCTCTGTTTAATGAGAAATCACTGGCTGGAGTTGGTTCGCTACAACAGCCCAATATCCAGAGCTTCCATTTATAAAACATTCCCCAGTATGAGCACATGTGCATACACTCAAAAACAGAGAGTCAATGAGTCAGACAGACCCAGTCTTAGCCAGCCCGGTGACTTAAAAAGAAAGAGTTTGCTGTAAGACGACGTGAGCAGGAATACCTGACACAGTTTGAAAGTGAAGGACATAACAGAGCTTGAAGCCTTAATTTACATCATGTGTTCTAAATAAAAAAAGAATTATGTGGTAATCAGACCCCTGAATAAAACCAAAACAGCATGATGACAATTCAATTCAAATCCCAACTGGGACGTTCCTGGATTCATGACTAAACAGTCCTAATATGAAGTCTAATTCAATCACTGCACATCTACAAAACAAACACACCAAAGAACATAGTTTTCCTTCTTTTACCCGTTCACATATTTCCTCTCAGCTTTGTTTTTGTCCCTTAGCAAGCTGGCTGACACCTGAATAAATCTCTGGTAGACAGCAGCTATACTGTGTGTGCAGCTAGAACTGGGTGGCTATGTTAATGTGGGAATGTAGCTCACAAGGGAAATGGGTCAATTTATCATTTTGCACTGCTTACGACTGTGGTGGCTGGCCAACTTTAAGAGTTCAGACTGAGAAATGCAACTGGAACGTACCTGCTGAGAGAGGGAAGACAGTTAGCTTGTTAGCTGAATGCTAACCCTGCATAGAAGACAAATTAAAAGTCACCACACCCTTCCTACATAGGAGATAGACACACATACTGAAATTGTTGTGTTGTTCGTCTATTAATAATAATAATAATAATAATACTAACACATTTTATTGATAGGCACCTTTCAAGACACTCAAGGACACCGAACAACACACTTTACACAACACATTAAAAGAAATAAAATAGCAAGTACAAGGCATAAAATGTAAAGTAGATTAGAATAAATATTATTGCATAAAATAAATATGATTGCATTGGACGTTAGTGTTGGAGAACAGAGAGGTGTATTCTATGTTTTGCACCAATACATAGTCCTTTTGCATGTCTTTGTGGTCATTTTGTGTCTCTTAGTTTTCTACTTTTTGTAGTTGATTTGCAAACAGAGGCTCTGGCTCAGGATCCTCCTGATCCATCCGGGGCCCTAGGTTGATGCACGATTGTCTACTTATGAGGACAACACAACAGTTGGTAGTGTTGAAAAGTCTCTGAAATGCAAAGCTTTAACTGAAGCCTAACCATGAATTTATTTCAGACGGGACAGAAAAATGCTTACAAGCATAGTTTCAGGAGAAGCTGACCATGTTATCATATCATAATTTATCATTGTCTGTCATGGTGGCTCGCTGGCTGGCTAGCATCTTGTCAGCAGGTTTTAAAGAGCTCAACAGGTTGGAGGGCAGCCTGCTGAGAGAGGAAACACAGTCAGACAGGCTTCACCTTTTAATTTAACCTCAGTGTGACTAAATGTGGAAGAAATCTCAGTTTTCCATACACACACACACACACTTATTGTTGTAGGTTTGAGAAAACTGAATCTTACTGTGTATCTGTGTCCTGTGCTCATCACATCAAAATGTTTTGTATTCATGTAGGAAGATGATGAGTTCAGTCAGTGTTTGACTCAGGGTGCGTGACTCACAATTTAATCACAGCCTTAAATATCCTCCACCTTTTATCCACCAAATCGTAGCCTTGGGATAAAACTATTTTCAAATTAAAAGCATTCTCTTGTTATGTACAGGTGATGGCAGATGAGCTGTCAGACACCGGGGAACAAACAAAGTTCATTTAAAAAACACACGCATGTGTCTTGTTCTTTATGACATGTTCTCTGAAAGCCGATGATGAGCAAAAGAAATCACCAAATCTGTGTGCACCTCACAATATGTGTTATATATCAATTAAAGATTGAAGACAAAATTAAAGGATGTATTTCCTGGGTGATGTCAAACAGAGAGAGACAGAACTAAATTGTCCAGGATATGTGCCATGAAGAACAAATAACTTTGGATAAACAGTAGAAAACAACAGCAAACCTGTCATCTGGAGGGACAAACTCCAGGAGACAGATGAGTTTCTTCTTTTTGTGGTGAAACAACAAACCCCACCTTCACCTGAGTGAATATGTCATCAATAATCATATCCCTACATGGAAAATATAACTGTAGAAGCTGCAGTGTGGTGACAGCATCATATGTTTCACATCACCGTGGCTCATCTGTGGTTAACACTTGACTCGAGGAAACGACCTCCTCAGACCTGTCAGCATGGAGACAGACGAGGAACAAACTGTCTCTTCCTCTCTGCTCATCTGATATACAAAGTGTGTTTGTGTGTGTGTGTGTGTGTGTCAAAGACAGACAGAAAGACAGAGAGAAATGGATAAAAGGAAAGAAGAAACTGTGAAAGAGACATAGTTATTATGAAGGAAAAGAGATCACCAGTGAAATGTCTTCATGTAAATCTGTAAGCATGCAGGTGTGTGTGTGTGTGTGTGTGTGTGTGTGTGTGTGTGTGTGTGTGTGTGTGTTAGTGTGAGTTTGTTTTTGTGCTATGTTCCTAGGAAACCTGGGTGTTAACAAAAGTTTTTAAATAAATCCCTGAAGGAAACTCATCGTCTCCTTCCTCTGTCTGTCGGTTTGATTTAAACACACACACATACACACACACACACACACACACACACACACACACACACACACACACACACACACACACAACACACTTACATGATCTCATACACACATACAAACCTGAGAGAGACAAACACACTGACACACACAGAGCACCCTCACACATACAGTACAGTTCACTGTACATATACTGTCACACCAACACAATGAGCCGGATGAACACATGAACTCTGGGAGACTAAAAATAAACCGTTTACATGTGTCGAAATTGTCTCTTTCAGATCCAGCTCAGCTGTTCACCACACAGGACAGTTAGTTTACTCTCCTTAACGCACACAACCAGCACTGTTGTTGTATAGCACTACCTTTAATTACAAAACTGCTCACTTGCTCCATCCAAGTACTAATAACCAACCAAAACACAATATTTTATTCTTAAAACACTGCGCTGAAAGAAAAGTGTCTCTCACAAGTTTGTCGCTCACTCCCTTTTCATGACCCAAACTGTCATATTTTCACCCGAATGCAGTTAAAGGTACAGTTTATTTTTGTTGCAAGCAGTTATCTTTTCCATCTACATTATCATCTCAATTAATTGATTAGAAAAAACTAAAAATTCATAGCATTTTTCCAGAAGCCAAGGCTGTAATATTCAAACAGCTGGTCAGACCAATAGTGAAGTGTAACAACTTTCATTTGAGAAGCTAAAACAAGTGATTTTTTTTGGTTTTTGACATTTTTAATTAAAAAACTACTTAATTATCAAAATTGTTGCCAGTGAAGTTTCTGTTGATGATCTAAATGCATTTATAGAGGGTTTTTTAAGTCCACTCAAAGTGCTATACGCTACAAGCCTCATTCACCTGAAGAACAGAGGCTCTGAGCCTCTCTTCTGATTGGATCACTGTTCTCTGAGTGACTGAATGAAAATATAGCAGATTTCAGGTAAAGGCTGGGCTGGGCTTGGGGCATGGCTGAGGGCGGGGACTGCTTTGTTTTGACATCACAAAGTTACAGAAGTCCTGACGTTTTAAGGCTCAGTTTCTGAATACAGGCTGTGTGCATTTCTCTGTGGACTGAGGATTTGACACTTTCATAGAAAGCTTTATAATCAAAAAACACATGAACATCTACTTTTATAGAATATGGGACCTTTAAAGTAAACAGGATGAATCTGACCACAACAAAGGCCCTGAAATTTTTTTATTTTTAAGAAACATGTTTTCACTCTCTCATTATAGGTAGGTGATTGTTGGGTAAAATGGCAATTTTATCCATTTAAAATTATATAAACATCAAAGTTGCAAACAGTGAACGGGTCTGAATACTTTCTGCAGCTGCTGTAAATACAAGTTTTCTTGATAAAGTTTTACACACATGCACACTGAGGGTTAGAGGTCGATGATATTGTTGAGGAAAACGGTTCCCATGGTTATCAGCTTGACCCGTCTTTATTTTCTCTTCCTGTTGCACCATGGGGGTTGGTGCTAAACAATGAGTAAACAAAACAAGCTGGGTCACATCCAGGTTTTCAGCCGAGCCTCATTACACATTTATATGTAGCTGGGAACGACATGAACGCTGGTTTCTAATGCAGACAGAGATGAGAGGGTGAAGTTAAACACAGAGAGAAGGGGAGAGGTGAAAGAGGTTGGACATAGAATAGTAAGACTGGGATAAAGACTGAGATACTGTATCACTCTGACCCTCTAACCTACATCCTCTAACACAGTGTTCCTGAAATAGGCTGTTTCTGCTCTGAAATGTCAACTCTTTGTGTAGAGCTTCCTATGTTAGCAGAGGGAAAGTTTGTTTAAATAAAGACTGATTAAAATGGTCTTCCTAAATATGGACAAATTGGTTCACAACATTTCATTCTTCAAAAGAAAAGAAAAAATGTTGTGGATTTTTTAAATTTTTTTGTGTTTGTTTGTCTGCTGACCCTGATGTTCTCCATCTCAAGGGACCACTTGTGATCAGATCTCACTTCCCTGCTTTATATGCAAATAAACAGGTATGCAGTGTTGTTTTTAGCCAATGCATGGGCCTGTTGCCGATGTCTGTGTGTGTGTGTGTGTGTGTGTGTGTGTATGTGTCTATTTGTGAGAGAGAGAGAGAGAGAGAGGGAAAGATTGGGACACCGAGGGTTGAACGAATCATTGTGCTGCTCACAGCTCCACAGTGAAATAAGGTTTTTTCCATTTGAAATAGTAAAATATTTTCAGTTCGTTATGAGAGTGTGTTGGGACTAATGAGACTGTTGCAGAGGACGTGGAGTAGGCGGTCCTTCAATGGGACACATTTGCGTTCACACTGCTTGAAGAATCTGGGCCAGACCAACTGGAGTGGATCTCAAATGTGTCCTCAATGTGTCTTCCCACCTGCAATTAGAGCTCTCCACTTGTGACCAGATCACCTGAGACAGATGTTAATACCAGGTCTGAACAAGGCCTCTGTCACAGCTTTTGATGGATGTACTTGGCTTTGAAGTACCATGACATTCCCGTGACATGAAGCTAAATATAAGAAGGAAGATGAAACAAATCAGTCCAAGGACGCACCTCCTCTCTTCCTATGAACTTTTTTAACATTTCACAGAATGAGTGTTTCATACTCAAAAATTTCTTTTATTATCTTCTTTTACTAACAAAGCTTTGTGACATCAGTGAGGAGTGGATCCAGTCTCTAATGTTTCATATGTAAGATTTGTTTGGAAACATTATTTGCCTTCACTCTGAATGAGTCGGGGATGCATCTAAAACTCAGATTTAGTGCAAGAACGTGCAGGTTGAGACGCTCGCTTACCGCTGCATGATGGGAGGCAGCAGCTGCTCCTCTTACATTATCACTGTACTCACTTTTGACCCGCCTTGTAAAATCAGAGCCTCTGAATACTTCAAATGCTTTCTGTGACCTCCAGCTCCCTGGAGTGCTCCAGAGAATAAAACCACGTGTTTCTCGCTCCTGGTTGAGGAATTAAGTAGTTTTATTATGTTTACAGGAGGACGAGGTGAAAATGTGGCCGGCCACTTGAGGGAGGAAGCTGAGAAATCTCATTTTAACTGCCCCGGCTGATTTATCGGCAGAGAGGCTGAGTGGAGGACACCAGAGTCTGATTCCATTACTCCCAGATATTCTTCTTCTATTCTTCTTTTATTTATCACTTAATGTTTTGGTATTTCCTCATCTTCCTCTATCTTCCCCTCCTTATTTAATCCTTTCATCTCTCCATCTCTGCTCCTCCTCTCTTCTGCCTTTGCTTCCTCCTCCTGTTTCTCCTCCAGTCTCCCCTTTTCTCAGCTTCCTCTCCTCTCTTATTCCTCTGTAACCTCTCTCTCTCTCTCTCTCTTTCTCTCTGTGTGATGATACTTCTCAGCCAGAGGAGGCGACAGCTTTACAGCCTCTCTCTGCCAGCCGTCTAATCCTCACCATGATTTAATAACTCCCCTCCCTTGGTCCGTCCCTCCCTCCACTTATCTCTCCTGTCATCTTATCACTTCAACATTAAATCCAGGTAATATCTCTCTGCTATCTTAAACCTTAATCCTCTATACGTCTCTCTCATTTTTATGTAATTTAATATAGTCTTTAATCTCATAATTTTAACCCTCCTGTGTTTTGTCAAATAAATTGAGCTAATCTTATCTGCTCACAATCCTCCCCAGCAGCTGCATTAGTACCTCTATGGAAATCATTGTCCAAATCCTGTCTTTCCGTTTTCCTTGCTTGATTCTATCAATACAAAATGTATTTTTAATCAGTTTTAAAGTTTCAAATTACACTTCTGTGGTAGCTGCTGTAGATCACAGAATAAAGTAGAAGTGAAGGGCAACTACACCATATCAATGATGAACCTAAGTGGATTCATTCTAGGGTTCTGAGAGCTGGTTACCTCCAGAAAAGAGGTTATATTATCACCCACGTCTGACTCTCTGTCGGAAAGGATTTTGCAAAAAGTACTGAACTGATTTTCACCAATCTTGGTGGTGGGGCGAGCAATGGCCCAGAGATGGACCCGTTAAATTTTGGGGGAGATCCAGATCATTTACCAAGAATTTTAATTTTTTTCTCTGGAGTCTTGTGTACATTGTTTGACACTGGCCTTGGTGGAGGTCTGCGCTCTCTGAGTGCTGCCCTTGTTTCATTTTGGAGGTGATTCTAATTTGTTAGAATATCTTTATTTGTTGACCTCTGAGTCAAACTAATTTATTTGGATTTTTACGTGTAAATGTAAACCTGAATATGATTGATAAAAAAGTATTTAGATTCAATAAAATACCATCAAACCATAATGCTCATAATGCAACAATGTCATTCTTTATGCTATGAATTTTCTGCAAATGTGATTCCAATGTGTGTTTGCATCAGCGCCCAGAGAACAGGTGCATAGCTCAGGCCCTTAGGCCCCCGGATCCAGCCGGCTCCCTGGTACCTGACTGTGCAGCAGTGAAACACCTCCAACATCTATTTATCTCTGTAAGTGAGCAGAACATAACAACATTCTTGGTTTTACTGACCGTGTGTTCAAGGTCACACACACGGAGATCGTCTATAACAGTACTGATGTGCAGCAGGCAGGAGATCTGATCAGTCAAACAGCCGAGCTTTATGAGCACATGTGGAATGTGAGCAGAGTCTTTTACCCACTCTGCTTTTGGCATCAGAGGAGTTGCACACATCAAGAGACAAATACAAATCATCTGGATAAGATCAGTGTTACTCTAATACTATGTTTTCCTTTTTTAATAGTTCTGAACCTTTACAAAAAATATCCTTTCTTTATTTTCAAGCCACATTCCTCCTTTATAAGCCAAGAAAAGGAAAAGTGGCATGAAAAAAAAACTGTAATGATCATGTAACATGATGGTTTTCGGTTGAAAAATATTATTGCAAATAACTGTAAAAGTAATTTTCTCTGAATTCTGCAGGTTTATCAGTGAGCAACTACTTAATAAAGAAAATGAAGTTTTTATTTAGGTCCTTTTTGTTCATTCAGAAATAAACTAAGACTAAAACTTTTTCATGTTTCCTTGTTACATTAACACTGTAAAGACGCCTTATACTATATTACTGTCTAATATTATAATCTGTATGTATGATAAAAACTTCATTTGTTGCTTCAATAAATGTCAACAAAATCTGAGAGGTTGTTTGATTTTTTATTTGCAAGAACAAAAATCTAAATGGTCTACATGAATTCATATAACTGAATATTTAAAATTTAATCAGTAATGTATTAAAAAAATGTAATTTAACAGCTGATTGTTAATTTCTTTGTGTTTCTTACATAAAATATTGCAAGTAAGTAAAATAAGCTGAACATTTTCAGACCTAACTTCTTGGGGGGAGGGATACGCTCATTCTTGCTCCATAAAGACAACATGTGTTAGCGCTCAGGTGGATGGAAATGATTGAAGTGAGAGCATTAACTGACTGTAAATCTCAGTGTTTCTCTGACGTTGCAGGGGGGGAACATATTTTTTCATTCACGCAACTGTTTTGATTTAGTTTGTGGAGACGTTCTTGTTGCCAGACTTCACTGGTGTGTTGAGGTGAAAAGATTCTGAAGGAAAACACAGATGTTGAAACATAAGGCAAAAATGAAGAAATCAAGACTTATTCCATTTATGGTTGGACAATAAGCTAGTTTCTCTGCTTCAGAAGTTCATGGTGATGTGTCCCTCTGCTTACACTTGGACTTGTGCAGTGAGTTAGCTTTCAGCTGATGTGTTTTGTAATGACTATAGTGCTGAACCTGTTAATGCTAAATGTATTGTCTTGTGTCTTGAGAATTTTGCTTCAAGGTTTCAAGGTTCAAGGTTTTAACAGTTTAAAAGTATAATCCTTGGGCTCTCTGTCAGTGTGGTTTGCTGCCATATTATTTTCACTGTTGGCACACAGTGAATTCTGGGATAGGTTGGGCCACACAGCATCCACCCGTTGGAGCCTTTGTTGCCCAGAAGAAAAGGCTGTATTTAAAGGAGCTTGTGCCACTGTGATGCAATTGGTCTTCAGATTCAGCCTCCGAAGGTGTAGCCCCATGACAGAGCTAAAATAAGCAACATGTGGAAGTGTGGTTCAAAAACAAACCTGCAATTACCATGTGTTGCTATAGGTGTTGCCAAAGATAACAAAATGAAGATCTTCAAGATTGTTACTTTAAATAACAAAAAGCATCTTTGTAACTGTCCTTTAGGAAGACACATATAAGAGTTTTCTGATCTGACATCATTTGTAAGTGCCTTTCAAAACTCTTAGATCTGTTTTTAATACGACAATATAGTTTGTTTAGGTCAACACACAAAAACTACTCCTTGGTTAAGGGACAGATTGTGGTTTGGGCTACAATATAATACATACTTATTTAAGATGAGGGAAACATTGTGTTTTGGAACTGGGAAACAAACACATTTTACACATTATTACTCGTCTTTTGGAAGGATAGTTTAAATTTTTTTCAGTCAACTCATTTATTTGCTGTTTTTCTTCTCTTTGAAAGAATGGAAAGATTTTAAAGAACTTCAGTCACACAGTTTTAAAATGTGATTTCTCACTTTTCCTTTGACACACAAGTTAACCATGTAGAGAGGTAATAGAACAAAAGAAATCCAAAGCGTATCTAGAGCAGGAAATGACTTCACTTCCGCACAGGGATCAATAAAGTCCACCTCATATGTTTAAGGCAAAACATTTTACAAACAGATGGACATTTGGTTCTTGTGCAGAAAAACGTATAGTAGTTCAGGGATGTCCATAAACCCACTGGTACCAGTATTATACAGTGAGTGCAGCCTGCGTAAGTCATAATAAATGTGAATGACTCAGATTTAAGTGTTTTTTCTCTCAGAGGGGGAAATTATTGCAGCATTCTTGATTCAGGGTCAAACACATAAAAAGCTCATTTGGATGGAATTTACTGCAGCAGTCACAGAAATTTAGTTTGGTCACTGCAGTGGATACAGGCCTGTTGCCCATAGGTATATACTTATTTAAAAAAAAAACTCTACTCTAAACTGGCATCAACTCTAAAGCACATTACAAACTTTTCCTGTTAAATTCATCATAAAACTGTGCTTTTTTGGGCAACGACGCTTTTGAGACTGCACTTCAGGTGGGTCACACGTTCCACAAACTCCTTAATCTCTAAATGGAGTCTGTTCTAAGAGGGAGTCAACATCAATAATATAAGATTGCTCTTAGATTTCAGCACTCCAGTGCTTCATTCCATAGAAATATCAAAACATATTCAATGAAATTATTTCATTTTACAACTTATCCACATGCGGTATCATCGGATTGCATCAAAATGAAAACATGCTCGCCAAACTACGTGAGATGATTTGAGGATTGTTTTGGGTTATGTTAGAAAAGGGTCAGTTTGACTAGCAGCCCCTCTGGGTTACAGAAGTTGATCCTCCCGCCTGTTTCATGGCTCTTAGATATGACTTCAGAGTCACAGTGGAAGACGTCAGACTCTCCACAGGAAAGCAAAACAAAATTCTTGAATCCAGGACAACAGTCTGAGTGACGGCAAAATTTTCCGAAGCTTTCCTTCTGAAAGGGTTTGAACAAAAATGAAACTTGAGAGATGATTATGAAACATTGGGTGCTATTTATTTTCCCATATGACATAGATAAATGATCAGTATTTTCTGAATGCAGTCCTGAGATTTGTAATCAGCACTCAGAGCAAGAAGGTAATGAAATAATATATTCATTTAGAAGAGGAAGGTGGAGGTCCTGGAGATCAGATATTTGATATATGTCAGTGCATTTATAAAGTCTAGACATGTTTCCAGTCATCATTGAGGACTCTGAGGAGACTGTGAGCTTCAGACTCTTTGCCTTCTACCGAGCAGATGCAGGTCAGCAGGGAGGCTGAAGTTGTGGCAGGAGGGAGATGTGGTTCCTGGTGTATCAGTGTTTGTGTTTCAGTTTCAGTTTCTGATGTGATTTAGTATAATTAGATTATTTTTGAGCAAATTTTGAATGGTATTACTGCTCCAGTGGTAATTATGTAGCTACTATATACTTTATACTGGTTATACAATAAAAATAATGGCTATTCTATACATGGCTTAACTACTGTACATGAGACATAAGGTGATTGAAGAGAGTCAAGGTGAAACCACGACCTCTGCATTCTGCTTTCACATATTTGTGATGACGCAAATTACTAAGAGCCTTGGAACATGTGTCCATGAAGCAATGATTACACAGGATGACAACAGCGTAACTGTCCAATCAATTGTTTTGTTGGTTTGGACCAAATGACTCGAACTACAGGTGAAAAAGCAACTTTACAGAGCAGAGATCACATTTGAAATGATAGTACAAGTAAAAAGTAGCGTATAATACAGAAAAGGAAGAAACCATTAAGATGTATTCTGGCGCTCTGGCAAAAATAGAGCTGTAGGTTTTTAAAGGTCCAATATTGTATAAAGTGAGATTTCCATGTCTTTTTTGATTATAAAGCAGGTCTAGGTTCTATTTTAATATTGTGAAAGTATCAAAGTCTCAGTCAACAGAGATATGCACACGGCCTGTATTCAGAAACTGAGCCTTAAAACGACCCGTCAGGACTTCTGTAACTTTGTGATGTCACAACAAAGCAGTCCCCGCCCTCAGCCATGCCCCAAGCCCAGCCCACCTAGATCCACCATCAAACCTTGCAGGATTTGGTTTCTCTGTGTGTTTACCTGAAATCTGCTATAGTTTTATTAGCTCACTCAGAAAACAATCAGCCAATTAGAAGAGAGCCTCAGAGTCTCTCTTCTGAGAGTCTCGGCTCACTGATCTGTTGTCACTGTAGCTCCTGAAAGAAGCCTGAGAGAGGACAGTGAGATGGTTTTTGGTTCTTAAAACCACAAATACTGTTTATCTTTATATGGATATCAACACTTAAAAAAAAAAAAAAAACCAAAACACCAGGAAGGTGTAAAATATGGGACCTTTAACATAAATTTACATAAATAAAAAGTTGTTGGAATAAAGAGCTTTGGACAGTGTGTTTTACTTTTTCAGAAGGACAAATGAAAGCTACACTTAATGAGAGGCTGCACTGACTAACAGAGGATGGTGGAACAGTGGCGAGTCCAGATACAGCATCAGGACCTCAGCTGCCTATCAGTGTCCTGAACCTGCCTCAGTCTTGACCCAAAGTCAACATTTCATCATCCCACAATCTACTGAGCTACAAAAACAGTGTTCAGCTCTGTTACTCCAGAGGTAATGAAATCACCTTACATGGACAGAAATATGACGAGATCAAAGAACACACGGGTTTTACTTTCTGATGAAAAGGCTTCGCAGTTGAGCGAGAGCCGCGCCCGAAACAAGTGCATGTCTTGTTTTTCTAGAGGGATGACCAGAGCCCAGAGTCAAGACAAACAAACAGCGCTGTGGGAACTGAGTTGCACTGTACAGGACATTCTGGGAAGAGGAAACTATCTGTGCCTGTCTGACTCTGATCACTGCCTCTCCTGCTCTATCTGTCCACGGCCTCGAGGAAATATTCACCCTCTCTGGAGGTTTCTGGGAAGAGGAAACAAGCTGATGTCATCCACTTCCAGATGGCAGTGTAAGGAAAGAGAAGAATGGGAAATGGGCCCCTTGATTCTTACACAACTCCCATATCCTTCAAGTTAGTCACATATTCTTACGCTTTCTTCAACCACACTGAGAGGCTTTTAAAAACACACCTGCAGCCTGTTATTCATTTTTTCAAACAGGCGTCAGTTTGCTTGACACAAAGTTTGTGGAGGTGTTTGTTATATTTCTCGATGCAGAGAAATGCTTCAGCCATTTAAAATACAGTATCCAGGGGTCACAGATTTATTCTGTGGAAGACATTCGCCAGTGAGTTTGGAGGTCAGGCGACGTGTGTCCTGATTTAAATGAGACAAGACACCAGCTAGTAGTCAGTATCTATCTAGAACTATGTCAAACACGTGCACCATGATATCAAACAATGTTTAATCCAAAAGAACAAGATATTCAGATCATTATGTCGGGAACATGACAAGATCACTCTTACAGCTCCAGACTGTCTGCACATTCAGTAGAAATCATGTTTCTGTTTATTTGTACATTCTTTTGACACTTGATGTGCTTCCAACAGGGGATTTCACACCACAATTTGTAAGTGATACAGCAACAAACCTTTCTTTAAGGTGGATTCATCCCTTCACCAAATTTATGTCCAAATATCTGCAAAACTAATAACATTCCTGTGAGACTCTGCTCTACTTTTTGTTAAATGCTAATTAGCAAACATTAGCATGCTAACATGCTAAAATAAGATGGGAACATTGCTGATAAACATCAACATGAACCAACTAACGTTAGCATTTAGCAAACAGCATTCATCACTATTATGTACTAAATAATCTGACACCAAAGAAAAATGTACGAAATCTTAACTTTTTTTTGTTCATGTTAGTCGAATTTTCCAAATATAAATATAAAGACCATAAAACATTGTGATATTCAATCAACAGATATAAAGAACAATAGAAATGTCATTAAATGACCAAAATAACTTACAAATAACCCACATTATAAGGCCTGATAATTAGATTACAATAAACTGACAGTAACTATCTTTAGATTTAAAAAAAAGTATGTGCAAGCTCTGAAAATAGTTGGCGGCACTGTTTCTCTATCTCACAGTTATTTTAAAGTAAGTCATTTAAAAGACGATGTGAGAGTTGCAATTACAGAGCGTTTTTTTAATTTATCTTTTTTAGTCTAACAGTAGATTAGAACAGTCTTCTGCTCATTAGCCTGACGTGTTGATGCTACAGGTGCAGTGTGAACATGTTCTTTTCTATTACCACTTTGTTCCTGTCTTTTCCTTTCATTCTTCCCTTTCATTAACACGGGAGGGAAGCTGTTCCTGGAAGAAGCCCAGAAGGAAACGATACTTATTGTTGGAGTGAGGGAACAACATAATTAGGCCGCGCACAGTGAGACGCTGGGATGTGAGTTTGAGTGCGTGTACTTTCATTTCTGCATGTTTTTGTGTATATTTCTGAAAGCTGTATGTGTGATTTCCGCTGAATGAAGGTGAGGGGGTAGATGTGTGGGTTTGTGTGGCCATGAAGGTATGTCCCTCCCCCTGTGTGTGTGTGTGCTGTATATGTGATGTATGGGCACCGTGTGGGTAGATAGAAGGCTGCTTTTATGTCTCAGCCCCAGCCTTTGGGGTTTGGGGAAGGGTGGGGTATAAAGAACAGCCCAGCTGGAACCTTAAATTTGTTATTGCCTTAACAAACTCTAGTCTGGAAGATTTTTTTTCTATTTGAGGGTGTGAGTTCAAAAAAAACAACCCTCCAGGCAACCTGCAGCAACATATTTATAAAGCATCAGTCACATCCAAACTTGAGTCTGAAAAGGGGGGGATCCCCGCAGGGTTCCTGGCAGTTCTTAAAATTAAAAAAAAAAAGGGCAGAGCACTGATCAGATGTATTATTGTGTGTGGTGATTATGAACAGGACCAGACTGAACACAAACCTGATGGTATTTTTGTTATTACACGTACAGATTCATTGCCTGTTGGCAGTTAGAGCTGCAGCATTAGTCACCAGGTATATACCGTACACGTTAACCCTTACCTTGTTTACATTGTATTATTAAATGCAGTATAATCATAAAAGAAATGGAAATCTCACTTTGTACAATATAGGCTCTTAAAGGTCAGGGAAAGATCTGGATCCTTAACTGGTTTAATACAGAAAAAGTTCACAGTGACTTCAGACATAACCTGTTTATTTACATTTAACCAAAACCACCATCTTCCTCTAACCTGAACCCACATGTTTTTGTTGCCTAAACCACAGACAGTCGGCCAGGGACAGAGTTGGCTGGTGATGTCTGTAATTTTAGCCAGAGACAGTAACAAAATGAGAAGCTGCAACCTCTAGTAAATATAGCTCTTTATAGCACTTTGTTAATTAAAAAAAAAAACTTAAATTCAAGTATTTCACAGACTAGAAACCAAATCCAACATGAAGCTGGCTCTCTGAACCCATCTTTTCCGATATTGAACTCAAACATGAGAGTCACTCTATAACTAAATCTTGACACTGAATGCCCCTTTAACGACCATAATCAACCCCGCCCGGAATTACTGACAGTAAGTCAGTACTGACATATTGCAATAACACTGAAGTCCATATGTTGGGCTGAGCAGTCGATAAGTCTTCAGCCGACGCTCATAGCAGCCTGAAATTCCAATCAGTCTGAGGGGACCTGTAAAGGCCGGTATGCAGTGAAGGTAAGAAAATTTAAATTTACAAGCTAGTGCAACGCCCAGGCAGAGATAAGGCTGTTCTCTATGGGATTCAGGGCTAACATATATTTTGGTTTAAGTGCTGCATGGGCTTAGGTTGAAACTATTTGAGAACACACGATATTCCTGGTACAGTATAATAATCAGAATATTATAGGCAAACTTGCACCTTGCATGGTAGATGGTATATAAATAAAGTCAATTTACTGTTCACAAAAAAATGACACTGACCCAGATCAAACTATGCTATGTACTGTGCACAGATTTTATGAGACTCTTGCTTACATTTGCATCTGAAGCACTGAAATATTTCATTGTATTTCTGAAATTTTATTGATGAGGCAAATGTCCAATCAGCTGATCGTCCGGAGTGACAATGCAGCTGTACGACATGACTCAAGAAGCATGCTCACAATGACAACATTAACACAGATGTTGACCATCTTAGTTCATCATATTAGCATGCAAATTAGCACCAAAGACAAAGAACAGCCGAGGCTGATGAGACGTCATTTATTTAGCAGGTATTTGGTGATTCTTATCTATTTTCATTTGACCTTTACAAAACCACATAAACCAAAGATATTGGACAAATATATTTTTTGACTTGATGATGGTTGTAGTAATGGTCTAGACCCTGTTGTACCAAGTTTCACCACAATGTGTCCAATAGTTACACATTTTACTCAAAACCATAAAACCATGTCTCATGGTGGTGGCAGAGGAAACATCAGGGGATCAAAAAAAGGAATAATTTGACTTGAAACCATGAATGTCTTTACAAACATTTGTGTTGATTCACCGGGTGCATGTAGAGAAATTTACCAATTTGAACCAAAGTTGTGGACCAATCAATCCAACGACATGCCCGTCCTTAGAGCCACGCTGCTGCCACGGCTAAACAAAAGGCAGTAAAACCTTATTCGAGAAAAAAAAACACTATTTTAAATTTTCTATGTGAAGACACACATACACCCCCCCTCCCGTCCCACACACACAACAGCTTTTAGATTGACACACAGACAGAGAGTGAGACAGAAAGTAGTCCCCCCTCATTAGGCGTCTTAGCAAACGGTGAAAGGAGCGTCTATTCACTGGATCTGGTGGGAACACTGGGACCAGCCGAGCAAAAAAACAACCAACCAGCCGGGGAGGCAACCACACACAAGCAGACCCTCACGACTTCTCCTCACACAGAGACAAAGACACGAGGCTTAAATTTCAAGACTTGTGTCCCCCTCGCTTTTTTTTCAGTTCTCCACCTCTTCTTCGTCTTCATCTTCATCCCCCTCCTCTGTCTCTCTCTCTCTCTCCCTCTCTGTTTTCTAAAGAGAGAAGTCATCTTAAAGAAAAGCTGCCTAAATTCCTCCCGTCAGCTGTCACACTGACCACCGGCAGCAGAAACCCCCATCAGCGAGCTAACAGCTCAGCCTCACACAAAACTGAAGTAGCCAAGTGCAGAAAAACAGCAGCTTTGGCAACTAAACAGGAAAAACAAATGAAAGCACAGGGAGGAATCTGTCCCACTTCTGTTTCTTTATTGGAAAGCTCAGACATATTCATTGCAGAAATGCACTTTGAAGTGCATTCTTTTGCAAGCTGCAGTCAATAACCTCTGTTAGAAAGAGGATAAGTTTATTATCTTTTCATGCATCAGGGGATGGAAGGAGGACAAATTCTCTGTTTTGTGCATGAAGGCGTTGTAATTATAGCTGCTGAAATTGTTGGATAAAGATGAAATTGAAGCGACTGCAACATCTTAAGAACACTGACATTTTATATACAGTACGTGCGAGTGTGTGTTTGTGTGTGTGTGGCTGGGTGGTTGCTCCTTTAAACAATGGTTTCTATTGGGGGAAATGAAGTGAAGGGTACCTAGTGGATATCCATCATTGTATTACAGGACAACATGGCCCAGTTTTGTTTGTTTTTTTTAAGAAATGTGTCAGCTCCTGGGTGAAACCGACAGGCAGACTGGAGTGCAGCTACAGCCCCATCATCTTTACCTTCAGATGATAACTGGGTTCCTGCTGTAGAAAACAATTTGAACATACTGGTTTCTTGGGTGCAGTGGTAACACAGCTGATTACGCTTGCAGAGAGAAAGTTTTTACCTTTCAAATATGATCAAGCTCAATGACTGAGCTTTGTGGTGCAACAGTATTTGCAGAAAATAATCCTTTATGATTGTTTTTAAATTTTAACTTGTATATGGTTGAATCATAGGGGGGCCCAGTCCCAAAACTTTGTTGCAGAGCCCCTACTGACCCCACCCAGCCTACCCTCACCCTCTATCCATTGTGTATTTGCCCTGTGGCCACCAAGTTCCCATTATAGGGCTACTGCAGGGATTTAGTATTGCGCCCAGGAGACAGATTAAAAGATGAATGGAGCAGCAGAAGCTGAGATAACTTCACTTTTAATCCCGAAAACACTGGATCCTACAGCTGCAGTTTGTGACACAGTCTCTCTGTTAGAAATGTGTCATTAATTTGATTTAACACACCTTTACTTAGGAAGATGCATCAGTTTAGGTAATAAACTGGACTTGCATTAGTCAGGGGTGCAATTTTATAACATTTATAACAACACAATTAACCACAATTACCAGAGACTAATTGCACCACAGTGAACTGGGGTTTACGGCCCGGGGTCAGTAATCTTGCACTAATCCCAGAGAAATGTTTTTACAATTTAACAACACATGATGATCTAAAGTTTGAAATGGGTTTCTCAAAGTCAGTATAGGCTTCTTTTGTCAAGAGTTAATATTTTTTCCTTACATCTATGAGATTTAAACATCTTCAGACAAACTTAGGTCGAAAATAGTTTCATTTTGCCAGGATATACAAGCCCTAATGAACCTCTTGTAGGTTTAGAAGCCAGCTACTGTGGTCAGCTTGACCCACCACAAACATCCAGCTTGAGAAAAATACTGATCACTTGGTCTTTAAGTATAAATTAAAAAGTAATTAATTGATTAAAATTATTTTAACTTTCTTGATGTAAGCATGTAAGCAAATAGGTTGTTTTCATCTAACTGTAGTCAGGTAGCATAAGTGATGAGTGACAAAGTTGGTCAGATGCCAGCCACTATATCAGTCTAAACTCAGTTTCTGGAGTCAAATCAAACCTTCACACGCAGGCTGGGAAGCTGCCAAACAGACTGAGAGAGGAGAGAAATGCAGCAGACACAGGCCAGAGACTTTCCCGGTCTGGCTGCTGCAACACACAGTGTGTGTGTGTGTGTGTGTGTGTGTGTGTGTGTAAGACCTGTGTGCGTCCACGTTGTGTATCTGCGGTGTGAATCTCTGCTGCGATGATAAGGTATCAGAGGAGGAGAGATAATCTACTCCCACTGCCTCCATATCTCCCATCGCTCTGACACTGGTCCCAGCCATTACCAGCTACACCCTGCACTCCTCCACACACACAGCTGGGCAAACACACACACACACACTCAGATCCACACAGATTAAGTGTAAGCAGTCTAAGATGCATATGGATTATTCATACACAGCTTCACTGATATAGAGTTTGAATAAATACTCCATTAAACAAACACATGCAACTCAATGAGACACACTGATATTACGTGCACATTTAAAGACGCATTAAGCAATATATTTCAAAATATCATTTAATTAAGTGACTCCCAGTTAAGAGAAGGGGTCGCTCGTATTACTGACACCACTGAGAATCAACACCGCTGTGTGTGTGTGTGTGTTGCTCTGCTCAGTGTTTAGCTCATTGTTTTGGCTCCTCAGGCCAGTAAAACTGACACAATGCTGCTTCAAATAAAACCATGGGCAGCCGCTCCAGCAGCTGGAGCAGGAGCTACAACTGTACACACTGCCCGGCACAAAATGGCAGAGACCCAGCGAGTAATTGTTCAAACACTCAAGTTTAAAACAACCCAAGCCACTGAGATATATTATCTTCTTTTCTCCTATAACTCATCTGTCTATGTCTATGTCATTGTTTCTCACAAAAAGGAGCCCACACACCTACACACAGAAACACACACAATGTGCTGTGTGTTTAATCTACAAGTGTTTGTGTGCTTTTGTCTGTCCAAATGACATAAAAGCACTTCCTGTCCTTTACAACTTGAACTTGTACTTTTAAACAAAATATACAGAATACTTTGTGTTTCCCAGAGAAACTTTATTTGCTTCCTGCTCCTCAAATCAAAAGAGACAATCAGACCTGACTGTTAAAGTTTAATGTCAGGCACTTAAATGACACAAAAGCTGCAGACTGTGACACTTTCCCACTTGAATGTTGTAAGAAACAAGTGGCTTTTTAAATTATTTTTTTTATTACAGCTGTTAGAAGAGCGCTTCCATCAGCTGCAAACACTGTCCCAGTTCAGAGCTTCCAGCTAATTCCAGCTCTATTGTTTCCTCTGTTTGCTAAAATAATAAATGTCTGTGTATTTTACTGTGTGTGTACTTGTGTTTGTGTTTGAGTGTGTGAACACTTGTTCCTGCTGTGTGTATATATAGTTATGTTCTTAATAAATAGTGCATGTGTGATTAAGGCTCATCATTTTCACTTGTCGATAATATTCTAAGAAAAAACTGATGTTTTTTAAAGGGGTAAATCAATTCAATTAGATTTTCAGCTGGATTTTATGTTTCCACACATCAAAAAGTTTTTCCTGATGCCAGACAACACAGTTCAGCACAGTTTACAGTAAATTGTCTTGTTGTAGCAAAGACAGCTCAGAATATGGTTCTGACAGCAGAAAGTGAAGAAGAAAATGGCAAGAAAAACCTAAAGAGCTGCCAATTATGTCCACCAGACTGCTCGAAAGTGGGTTTGGTTAATAATATTGAATAATATCAAATATTGATATTGATATATATCCTACCATGTGTAATTTTCTTCTTTTTTTTCTACCTGAAACATAAAATAAAATGTAATTGTATATTTAAAAAACACACGCAACTTAAAATACAATACAAATACACCACATAAAATTCAATATTATCCCTCGTGATAATATCGTATTTCACAATGTTTGGGCTGGACTGTATCGAGATATGAAACTTTGGATATGGCCCAAGCATACCTGAAAGTTATCTACAAGGAAACTGGCACAATGTCTGTGCTGAAGATGTTTGTGCTACGTTTACAGTCCCACTTTCAGGGAAAGGTTTTTATATGATTTTTTTTTTCACCTGTGTTTTAAAATTAAAATCCTTATGATTTCAGTCCTGGTTGATTTTGGTGACACTTATGGTTACTGGTGGAAACAGAAAGTGCAGTTTAATGCTACAGCATAAAAAAGATGTGTATCAGTTTATAGTGCAGGAAAACAAACTCACAGTGAGGTATGTCAGTAATTGGCCTTTTCCCATCAGCAACATGATTTCTTCTTGTTCAATTATTCTCTGCAGGATTTAAAACTGAGCTGCTGAGAAAAGAAATGCTGAAACTGACCACATCTAAACCTGCAGTTTTGCCTCTAACACGTCACTGAAGGTTGTGAACTCAGAGTGAAACAACCTCCTGAGGCATAAATGGTCAAACATGAGCTTTGGGTGGAGATTTATCAACTCTCCAACAATAGAGACAGTAATGGAGGAGTCAGCCCTGCACTTCAGATCAAAGCCAGTGAGATGATCCAGGACTGTGGTGAAGTATAGTTCAAAGACATGAGATGTGTGTGTGTGTTTATGAATGGGTGGGGGATATTGTGCAGTTAGGTTGATGAGTTAGAGGATGTGTTTTCCTGCCACAAAGGAGAATTCCAGCTTCAGACAGGCTCTTACATACAGTGTCATCAGTCTATATGAAAACGGAGAATTAAGGTGAGCCATGCGGCAAGCCCCGCCCACCTGGACCCACCATCCAACCTTGTAGGATTTGGTTTCTCTGAGTGTTTACCTCAGAGATAAAATATTATAATTTGATCACTCAGAAATCAATCTGATTTCTGATTGGCTCACTAACCTGTTGTTGCTAGAGCTCCAGAGAGTAGCTTAAAAGAGGAGATGTAAAACTACACAGAGATGGTTTTAGATGCTTAAACCCAGAAATATAATTTTTTGTGGATATCAACACTTAAAATAAAGCACAGGAAACAAAAAAAGTAAATAAATATGGGACCTTTAAGTTACTGGGGCTCCAGAAGTAAAAGTCCCTTTGATTTTTCCCATAGACAGAATCAGATGACCAGTTTAACTGGTTGGTCAGACACTAACATACAGCTCTCAGAGAGCAGATTTGATTTTGTGTGTATTTCACAACATCTTCTGTTTGCTTTACACACACACACACACACACACACACACACACACGGTTTTAGCTCATACTAATGCAGCATACTTTGAATTCATGAACTTTAGATCAAGTAAAAACTGTATGATATCCAAGCTGTACTCTGTACTGTATAAAACTAGTTTCCATTTCACATCACTGACCTCACATCACAGAGCAGGACCTCCGCTTTGACTAAGACAAAAACAATGTAGGAATTTAAAAACTTTTAAACTGTCATTTGGTCTTAAAATTCTTTATTTGTTGTTTTATTTGCTGTTCTGTCTCTGTTTTCAAACCAGAGAATGAAACCACTTTAGCTAAAGAGGAGCTTTCATCATAAGACTCTCTCCCAGCACAGCACTTAACAAAGCATTTCCAAATAACTCTGCTTAGCCATAACTACACCCTGAGGTGCTGTGTGTCTGTGTGGGAGTGTTTTTCTGTTTATGTTTGTGTGTGTGTGTGTGTGTGTGTGTGTGTGTGTGTGTGATGCATAGATTACAGTATTACAGTAAATTGAAGGGTATTATGTTGTAATGCACTGTCTGTGTTTGTGGTTGATTGTAAAATACTAGTTTCTTTGTGTTTGTGAGATAGAGATGTAGATGTGGAGATTAAGATAAATTATATTTGTCTACAGCTTGTATGGCAACATTGTTGTGTGATACTTGTGTGTCTTACAGTATATTTTTAATAAATCAAGTTATAAGTGAAGCACAGTACTTTATATCTGCATACATCCACATACAAGCCATCAGATACGCACTGACTTATCTTTAAGAGGATGAAAAAGAAGTAAAGATGGATACTTGGATAGTGACCAGCAACTCCGAGCGAGTGCGTGTCCGTGTGTGTTTGTGTGTTTAATTGTTACCAATTCCACAACAGCCACCTAATTCTTAACAGGTGTTGTTCAGGAAAAATAAAGTGCACCTCAGAGATGCATCCTGGAATCGCTCCATTCAGTTCAGTTCACTGACTGTGCAGATGATTCACTTCACAGGTCAGAGACCCGCGAGTCCACAGATCCAATACCCAGTGATGACGAGGAAGGTCCTAGATACCAAAGTGCTGGGGTTTACAGCTCAGAACAGTATAATACAGATTAGCTCCCAGGTCAATACCTCTGCTTACTAAAATGTTCAGTAAAGGGTTACTTAGGGTGGGCACTTGACAATGAATTTCTTCACAGTATAAACAGGAAAGAAAATGTTGCTGATTTCCACTCTGTCACAATAACACTTATTTGCTGGGCCCATACCAAGCCTGAGGGCTTGTTGTAATACAAGTAGTTGGAGCAACCAAATATCACCAGGAGACAGTCAGGGATTAACTGTCCTGTAGCCTGTATGTCTCTGCACAGCTTAAAAATATCATCCCAAAAACTCTTAGGGTCCTGTCACTTCACTGGCAGCAGAGACAGAGATGCACTTTTTTGTTCTTATGGTTGTGGTATGCTGTATGTACACCAATACATACAATAGGTGAATAAATCACTGTTTACACAGCCTGACATTCAGCCCTGATTTAGAATGACCTCAGTTCAGTTTGTTTGGGGTCCAAAATGCCAGTGAACAGCCTATACAAGCACTGTACATGAGGTTAGCAGTTGTGCAGCCTCTTATTTACGACTGAGTTATCACATTCATTCTAACAGAGGCATGTGCAGGGGGAAGAAGCTGAAAACACAGTCTGCACACTTAGCTCTCTCGGTTTGAGTTTCACCAGGTATCATCTCCAGTACGACAGGTGAAGCTGTCAGAGTCCCCGGTGGTGGCAGCCAATGCTAATTAGCAGCAGAAGTCAGGCTGGTATCAAGAGACAAACAGCTGGAGAGGAGGAATGCTCCATCTGTACTGATACTGATTATTAGACTGGATGGCTCTATCATCCAGCACACAAGTCAAGTCATATCTAACACTTATTTCACTTATTTTTTGAAGGGTTGGTCCATTTTAATTATGTCTTCTTCAACAAAATGTCATGTATCTGAACACAACACATACACACCCCAGAAAACGGAGATGTCACACCTTTGCTTTTCAACATTTCAACTCAAATAAAGGAAACACAGATGATTTCTAAAATGATGTTTTCTTTCGCCAACATTAAAAAAAAGTATCTTTTACTTGAGTAGAGGAAATAGTCCTACATAATAAATAAACTTTGATCTATCTCTAACAAATACCAAGTTCAGAAGCTAATGTGTCTTTCAACAAGTGCTCAGGAGCCGAATCTGTCACCACCAGCAGCAGCATTGTTCTTGTGTTTAATCCAATAAACTGTAATTTTGGATCTACTTATAGAGCCTATGAGTAAAGCCTCCAGCCTCCTATTGAACTACAGCAGTGGGCAGAAGAAACAACAGAATCTAAAATAAAATCATTTATGTCAACTACATTGTCCTGCAGAAAGTCAAATAAACGTTTCTCCTGAGGATACGAATAAAAACAAAGCCTTTCATTTTCATGTGTGTGTGTGTGTGTGTGTTCAGAATTACAGTGTGTTTATGCTCTGCGTATGCTGCGATTCTGCACAGTGTGTGTGTGTGTGTGTGTGTTCCAGCCTGTTATTTTCATACTTGTGCAGACAAAACAGAGCCCAGCAGGGAGCAGACAGTGATGAACAATGTTTGCAGGAGACTCAAGGACATGACTACAGTATCTGGCTGTGTTCGGAGGCTGTACAGTGAGCAAGACGTGTGCAGATGAATATCTGCGTATGTGGTACTGTGTGTGCTGTATATGGCAAAGTTGGTTTATGAGTCTGTGTGCAGCTATCTGACCTCCTTTCTCCTGTGTGCCTCTTGAGTTGGAAGGCAAACACACACACAATGAGGTAAGAGACAAATATCACGGTACTTTCCATCCTGTTGATCAGATATTTTGCTCTTGTTTTGGGTGAGCTTTAACATGGCACCCTGACAGATAAATTAAATACATCTGTCGTGCAGCTGGAAACTGGCAGAAGGCAGTTTCCAGAAGTGATTACGGACTTCTAAGGGTATGTGCAACACAGAATCCACTGCAGTGAGTGTTTTCTCCCTGGCTAAACTTTTACCACAGCGAGGCCTGATGATCCGACTGAGATGAAAACTTGACATCATGTTTTTGTTACCAGATTTCTGTTTGGGGTTATTTTGTTGTGTCTTGCCCTTTAACCTACCAGTAGCAAGTGATATGTCTTTCCCACTGACGTCAGTATGAATCAACATGGTTGCAACTGCTGGGTTCGTTTTAATAGGTCCCATATTTTACACTTTTCCAGTGTTTTATTTGATGTTTTGATATCCATAAGAAGATATATTTGTGGTTCTATGGACCAAAAGCCATCTTTTCTTTTGCATCTCCTCTCTCAAGGTGCTCTCTGGAGCTCTAGTAACAACAGGTCAGTGAGCACATCAAAAAAAAATATAGCAGATTTCAGGCAAACACTCAGAGAAAGCAAATCCTGCAAGGTTGAATGGTGGGTCCAGATGGGTGGGGCTGTATTTCTCTGTGGACTGAGGCTTTGATACTTTCACAGGATTAATATAGAACGTAGACCTGCTTTATAATCAAAAAACACATGGAAATCTCACTTTATACAATTAAGACATAAAAATAACCTCTTAAAAAACAGAAAAATCCAGAATCTATGAATATGCAAATATTTTTTGCATGTAAGTTTCTCTCTTCACTCCACACTTGTATAAGCTGCATCCTGGACCATGATCGGCTCCAGATTAGTCATGAAATCATCTCAGGTCCTTCTGCATAATGAAGCTCAAACATCCAACTGAGGTTACAGGGTTTTTTTGTGTAAAACTTTCATTTGTTGAAAGTTTCTCCAACAAAAACAGACGGTGACCACAGCAAAATATCTGAATAAGTGAAGAAATCTTAGATGTGGGTGGCAAATCAGATGTCAGGAACCAGGCCAGGTGCACCGCAGGCAACACACTGAACTAGTAAATCCACTACGTGAGAGCGGCATTGTTTCTTGATGCTGAAAAGCAAATCGTTGTATTTCAAAATCCAGACAGCGGACCACCACAAAATTAGTTTTTAATGTGGTGAATGTAAGATGGAGCAGGAGACTGACAGACAGATCAGTGCGAGCTGAGCTGGAAGGCAAAGCTCTCAATTTACCAGTCGACCTTCGTTCCAATCTTCACCTGTGGTCATGAGCTCTGGCGAGTGACCGAAAGAATGAGACCGCAGATACATGCAGCTGAAATGAGTTTCCTCTGAAGGGTGTCGGGGCTCAGCCTTAGAGAAAGGGTGAGGAGCTCAAACAACCGAAGGGAGCTTGAAGTAGAGTCACTGCTCCTTCACATCGAAAGAAGCCAGTTGAGCTGGTTGGGCATCTGGTAAGGATGCTTCCTGGGCACCTTCCTTCTCCGGGTACATCCAAGTGGGAGGAGACCCAGGGCAGACCCAGAACCCCCAGGAGGAGCTGGAAAGTGAAGAGAGGGACGTCTGGAATTCCCTGCTTAGCCCGCTGCCACCACAACCTGACCCCAGATAAGTGTAGAAAATGGATGGATGTGAATGTGACTTGTTTACCTCACAAGCATCACCCCAGAGATAAAAACTACTGCACAAGTTTACAAAAACTTTTAAGAATCTAAAGTGTGCATGTGTCTGCTGTGCATTGTGTTGCGGTCGCTTGGCGCCAGCTCCCAGTTTTACTCAGATGGTCAAAGAGGGGAAGGAAGCGTTTGGCTTGGCAGAAATACTTTATTGTTGCCTCAGTCCTGATAAGAGGATATTAATTAGTGGGCTAGACAAACACAACAATACGATAGAGTCTGATAGTGCTTCTGTTGGGGAGGGGGGGCCATGTGTGTGCCACCCTGTACAGATACACAAAAAGATGTTCTGTGGGTGGCTGTGACTGTGTGTGTGTGTGTGTGTGTGTGTTATGTTGTTACTAGAGCTCCAGAGTGAAGCCTGAAAAAGGATATAAAACTACTACTAGTTTTTGCTACTAAAATCCACAAATACATGGGTGTAAAATATGGGACCTTTAAGGTGTGTGCTAAAGAGAGTTGACTTTGTGTGTGTGTGTGTGTGTGTGTGTGTGTGTGTGTGTGTGTGTGTGTGTGTGTGTGTGTGTGTGTGTGTGTGTGTGTGTGTGCGTGTGCCTTTTGTTCTTTTTCCAACACAATGAGAGCAAACAAAGATAGAAGGGGAGAGTTATTTTAAAACGAGGCTGAGACCATTAAGTGAGACAGTTAGGCCTTTGATATTATTCGTCATATAAATAGTTTTTACTTAGCGAATTTTGCATCACCACACAGCCTCTGCATCAGTTTTGTTTCTGGAGTAGTTATGGTGATGATGCATGTCCACCTCCACCAAGGAGGTTTTGTTTCCATCTGTGTCTGTTTGTCAGCAGGATTACACAAAAAGTGCTGAAATAATTTGCACCAAACTCAGTGAAGGGACGGGTCATGGGTCAGGGGAGAATTCATTGAATTCTGGTGCCTACCCGGTTAAAGGGGAAGATCCTGGAATATTTTTCATCCCTTTGTGAGAGAAGGCATTTTTCAACATTTTTGTCAGTGTCTCAGGAAATAATAAAAAAAAATATATTTATGATGTTGAGATCTATGAGTTTGTACAATTTGGGGAAATCACCATCACACACAGAGGTGTACTTATTATTAATAGTACAGTGGATATGTCCCCATTTGGGAATGCTTACATCAGTATTTCATTCAACACGCAACTAATACAATTAACACAATAACAATAGCTGCTGTGACATAGGGTTGAAACAATTCATACTGCCGACGTCATCATTTCACACAACAGGAAATAAAACCATACAGCTTCCTCTGTAAGGGTTAGAGACACTATATATATACAGCTACATTTGTGAACAAAAGACCTGTGTAGGATAGTTTGGCCTTGACGTAGGTTTATGCTCCACTGAGACATGTGTTTGTTTCCCTGAGCTGAAACTGGAGGTTCTACATGTG
Organism: Trachinotus anak; assembly: GCF_046630095.1. NCBI lineage: Eukaryota > Metazoa > Chordata > Actinopteri > Carangiformes > Carangidae > Trachinotus > Trachinotus anak. Next base: position 24,786,097 of record NW_027273864.1, read on the forward strand.
AAACAGCATCACTATCTGAATCTTGGCCCAGTTTGTGATCGTGCACCGAGTATCCATTTACACTTAATGCATTTGTACATCTGGGCACAGCAGATAGAGATATTCAGTACCACCGCCCTCTGGTACCACCGCCGGACTGGAGTAAGGCTGATGTTGATTTGCATGAAGCTCAGAGAGATCAGATCTGTGATGTGGCTAATGAAGCTGCGTATGTGTGGCAAAGCCTCAACAAAAGTGTGTTTAGTGTGAATTTCATCTGGACTTTATCTGGACACAAGTATAAAGGGCCAGAGAAAACTGTGGACCAGTATCATCATTATAATTGGTCAAAGAGTACACTCAAATTTGGCATATACATTAATTCTTTAAACAAAGGAAGACACAAAAATGCAGTAAAAGCTGAGAATGAGTAAATCAATCATCATGAGTGTTGAAATTCTGCAGAAAAAGCACAGTAACAGAAAATAAATAACAAGTGAATTAATACCTTGGAGAATGATTAACAGCAGTGGGTGGTTATCAGTCTGTTTCGTTTGGCAGCACCAAGCCTCCTTACTAAACACTGATAGGTTTCAACTGAACCACATTAAAATCACACCAGCTTCAGATGCATTCATCCTTAACTGTTATCACACTCATAACATAAGTGTGTTATCTCACTCATCTGATAATATATCCAGGCTCCACGGGTGTTAAGTTACTTCTGTTCATTAGGAGATGTACTGAAGGAAAAACTAAATCAAATGGACTTTTACAGTCTCCACCTGTGATGTTAGTCACTGGTTGGAACCAATCAGCAATTAGAGTTCAAAACAAACATCTTGATGAATATTTGTGGACCCCCTGACTAAGACCTGGCCATGACCCCATGTGACTGTCCAGTAAACTGTCAAAAGACTATTTACACATGTCTAGACTTGGACGTGTTGATATCAAGTGAAATTCAGTCTATAATGAATTTTGCAGCTTCTAAAACATAAACTGCAGGCAGGTCTCTCTGTAGGACTGTAGCTCCACCGTCTTGGTTTACAGCTGGTGACGTGGTTCTTGTTCTGTTCCAGTGAAGAACTGGTACATGTGACGCCGCACCAAGCTCACCGAGGCTGCGGAGCAGAATAAGGACTGCTGTCTCCAGCTGCAGTTAGCGGGCTAGCTGTTTTACAGTTAACAACAGACTGGTTAGCAGCGTCTGAATTAATTATAGTCTAATTATAGAAGCTTTTCATGACACAATCTGTACAAGTAATTGAAAAGTAGATCAGATGCCAAAATAAGACCGTCCACAGTATGAGATTGGCAGATCACCCGCTCCTAGTTCAGAGTATAGAAATATCTCCACAACTCTTTAATGGATTGGGACGTTCATGGCTCCCAGAGGATGAATCCTAATGACTCTGCTGATTCCCAGCCCCCCATGAGTTTTTATCTCATCAACTATTGTGTGATTGGCCATGAAATTTGGTTCAGACGTCCAGGAAGAATTGTTATAACCCTCAGTTGTACCTAGTGGTGAACATTATACCTGCTAAGTATCAGTATGTTAAAAAGTCTCACTTTGAACATGTTAGCATGTTGATGTTAGCATTTAGCTCAAAGCAGCCTCACTGAGCTGTTGGCACGACTGAAGACTCTTAGTCTTGTTTAAAAATGTACCAGTTCCTTTGTTTTCCTTTTTCTCATTCATAGTGTGGGATGCAACAACAGTTTTTCTCATGCTGAATGTGACATTTCAGAGCTAATCACTTCCAGTGTTGTCATGCAGGGGCCCCCACTAGAACCAGGCCAGTGACCCACACTGGGCCCTGACCTTCGCTTTAAGGCGGCACATCCTCTGCAGTGACCCGGCCAGCTGATGTATGAAGCCTGTGCTGTTCAGCCGTCATGTCCTCAGGGGCAGAGACCCTGATGTGAGCCTGCCTGGGTGGTCTGCTCTCTGTATGTCTGTCTGTCAGTCAGTGTTTATACTTATATTCTTTGTTCTTCTGTCAAACTCACTGTATTGCCCTTGGAACAAAAACTGCTATAAAATAAAGCTACACTTTTTTTTTTCTAGTCCCAACAGCAACATTTTGACAGTTAATCATCATGTCGGCTTGGACTAATGGTAGAAAGATAAAATGTGAAAACTCAGTGTTGGTAGTGGACTGTGACTGCTACCTACACTGCAGTCTTTATTTCTTCCGAAACAATTAGGGATCATAATTCAGTGCTTATGTCCATGGAGAAATATTAATACATTTTTTGTCATGTCCAACAGACATGTTGCAGGTGCTCAAGCAAAAGGCATTACTGTACATTTCTGATTATCTCAGTTTTCTAAAGTGTCTCAATAATTTCTGACTTCATCACCCTGTCTGTCTTCCCCAAACCCGATGGCTCCTACTGAAGAGGAAAATCTTTAAATCTTACTCAAACAGGAGGAAATACTGTATCACGGGACTATTTTCTGTCGCGGATTAGGTGCTTTAAGTGGGGCAGGATGGGTGGGTTGTGTGGGACTGAGTCAAATAAACTATACTGCGTGTGTTCATGTAAAATGACTGTACAACAGTGTGACTCACTAATGAGTTTTTAATAGTTTTTTTTTAAACAATGGAGCTCTATGATACAGAGGAATAACATATATCAAGCTTTGCACACACAAGTGTGTAGTAGTAGTAATTATAGGCAAAATGATGAATATGGCCAGACTTATACGTTAAACAGAAGCAATGACTGACAGAAGCAACATTGTCTCATAGAAATGTTTATATGCAGCTATAGTGCAACAGCAAACACATTTTTTAAACATTTTAAATGTAATTTGCAACTGGTTTATTGACGTAATGAGTTGTTAATTTGCATACTTGACAAGTCACAGATACATTGATACAGAACATATCAGTAAAATGTTCACAGATATCGTGTTTGTTTTCCACCAAAATAGCTGATCTTGCAGAACAATGTCCACTTGTACTGACCTCAGCATTATCAAACAGTTTTATGGTTCAGTTCAGACGCTCACAGCTCTTGGTTCAGGTTTTTGGGAAGATCCTGGTCTGGTTTAACACACAAAGAGTTCACAATGACTTCAGACCTGTTTAACCAAAACCTCCATCTTTCATTAACTTCAACCAAAGAGATGCCTAAACCACAGACAGATGTGAACCTGGGGCTGATGTTGTTGTTGTTTTGTTCCATTTTTGTATGTTACAAAAGGAAATCTAAAGGGTTACAAAAATACCTCATTGAGATGAGGTGAGAAAAGCAGTGCTGGTTGCTAGGTAACAAACACAAATGTTGATAACCAGTGTTGGATGAGTATTTAGGATGAAGTAACTCAACACAACTGACTTGCTTCTGTAATACCAAATTGGGGAAAAAAAACTTCTGTTATACTCTTCTTGTCTTAACCTAAGATGTGAAGTTTCTGTAATACAGCCTGTGGTCTGTGGTGTGACAGAAACCTCATTGAGATTTGTTCGTCCACCATCCACCCCAACCACGCCCTGGCAACTCTGCTGCCAATGATAAACGTAGAGCTTTAACTCTGCACAAAATCCAGCCAGTGACACGGTCACTTTTCCTACAAAGTGTCTTTGCTTTTGCAGTTTAGTTGTATAGAAATGCAATTTCTAGGAGACTGAATTGTACTGGAGTGTGCACTTGATAATGTGGCCATGGTCTCTCTCATGTCCTTTGCGTCACTTATGTTTATAAAACTGACAGTAGCAAACAACTTGACATTCAGTCTCAGAGAGGAAGAGACTGTAGGGAAGGAGCAGATGAATGAAAGTTAACTACAGAAACACACATTAGGTAGAAATGTTCTTTTCTTTCTTGTGTACCTTTTTGCCATCTCTCCCGTTCGATCTCTTTCACACACACAAACACACACACAGGAAACAGCAGAGGAGGAAGGAAAAACAACAAAACACACACAGAGCATCCTAATGATTATTAACCACAATAGGGCCATTCTGCAGCCATGAATGAACATCGCCTGGAGGACACATTCACACACACGCACACACTTAAACACACTAACTTCCATGGTGATTGTCCCAAGCTTGGAGCTAGTTCAACACAACACATACTCAGAAACGATCACACACTCTAATGCAGTACAAGGCTGTGAGCTTTCCCAGCCCTCAGTAAGTGTATCAACTACACACATTTATATGTAAACTATGCCTGTTCTATAACCTGATTCAGTTTTTTCTTTGGAATTATATTAACCATTGCCTCCTGAACACCAATGAGTAAAGTAGCCTACAATTTCCCTCCTGACAAAACTAGACTGAACTTTACAACTGAATATAAACATAACTTTGCCTGAAAATAGAAGAATGTTGAAATAATTTTCCAGGACATTTGACTTTTTTCTGTCATTTTTCATATGTTTTCCATGACTGGAAAACTGCTCAACTATCTTCCAGGTTTTCCATGTTTTCAAGGACGCGTGGGAACACTGACAAATGAATGCACTGTCTCCTTCTCACTCTTTTTCTCTTTCATTGTGTCTCTTTCTTCAGGGGTGTGTGTTGTGTGTTCTGTGTCCTTTGTGGTAAAGGCACTAGCGCCTTAAAGGGTGGGGAATTTCTCAGCCTCACAAAAGTGTGTGTGAAAGTGTGTGCTTGCTTCCAGCTCTCCAAACACAAGAGGATCCCAAAGCTGGATAACTGTGGGTTGGAAGAAGAAGGGATTTGTTTAATATACAAGACCTTTCATGCAGGATGAAGAGGATGTTATTCTGGGCTCTTCGTCATGTGGTGCGGTGCGGCTGCATATTTTATGTGTGTGTGTGGTGTGTGTGTGTGTGTGTGTGTGTGTGTGTTTAGCTGTGATTTCAGCAGATATGATGTTTTAATCAGATCTTTGAATGTTTTAATTTATTATGTTAACCTGGGGATCAGCATGAATGGGCAACAACAGGATGATGGAACTCAAAGCAACTGCAAAAACATCACCTGCCTTCATTCATTTAACAGCCATGAGGTGATGGGTGTGGACGCCTCTGCCGATCCAGACGACTACTGTGTGGTCGCTGGAATTCACTTATGACCGTACAATGTGGAAAAATGAGGGAGGGGAGAGCGACAGAGGAACGGCTTCCCTCTCTCATCAGCTACTTCTGAGGCATCACTGAGTAAGACACTTAACCTTAAACTTCCCCAGTGGAGCCACAAAAGACTAGAGTGATGCAGGGCCGCTCCAACAGAAACTGCTGGGGAGAGAGTGAAATGTCAAGCAGAGGGGTTGGTGAAACAGAACATCTGCGCACATTCACTTTCTCAGGATAAAATATACTGTGGGTTGAGTTGTAAAAAAGGGGACATTAAAAACAAATGCCTGGTGAAAACGTGTTAATTTGTCTGTCTGAAATTGTGTTCAATATGTCTGCAAGCTGTGTTGCTGACAAAAGAAAGGAGCAGACAGGTTTAGTGAAGTGGAGTATTACGAACAAATGCAAACTGAAGAGGAGAGTGTTGTTTGTTGGCAAATGTTGCAACTGCGGTCTGATGGGACGCGGTACTGTGCTGGTAAATGGTGGATTCACCCCCTCAGGTTCAGAATGAGTCTCTACCACAAGTGAAGGAGTTCAAGTTCTCAGGCTCTTGTTTCCCAGTGAGGAGAAGATGGAAGTGGGATTGTTGTACCACCAGACTGGTGACAGTAATGTGCTTGATCTACAATACTCAGCTTTGGCCATGAGCTCAGGGTAGTGACCAAAAAGAATGACATATTTACGTATATGCGTACAAGTGGTAACTGAAAGGAGACCGCAGGGTAAACTCATAACTGGAGAGATTGATTATCCCATCTGTGCTGGGAATGCCTCAAGCTCCTGCAGAAGAGGCTGCAGAAAGCAGCTCAGGAGGAGGACACCTGGGTTACTTTGCTCAGGCCGCTACCATCTCAACCATAGACCTGATAAGTAGTGGATGGATGGATGGATGGATGGATGGAGTCTGTTCTTAATTCATAATGTTTTGTTTGTGTTTAGATGGCAAGAGCATGGAAGACAAAGAGCTATAAAAGATAAGACAAGAGAAGATGAAAGACACTGTACTTTATAATTTCCAGATGAAAAAAGCCACACACCTTAGAAAACAAGTCAATATATCTGCACAAATCCAGAACAAAATCCCCCATGAGCCAAGCCAGCACATCAAATGCATTGCTATAATTCAGAATATGTGACATAAATGGGGTAAAACCTAAGAAGCTGCAGGGATTGCTGTGCACCTACACCTCTAATAACAATCACTTGCAATTATGACCCAATCAAAGCACCTTAAGGAATAACTGTGATTCTTGCTGCGGGAATAATCAAAACTCAAAGATCCAGTTTTTCAAACTATGACTCAATATAAGAGGGCGACAAAATGTGCAACCTATACAAAGAAAGACATGATCTCACGGCCGTGGGCCTATGGGTTTTTAAATAATAAACATGGAGGGAAGTTTGGGTTTCTGTGAAAGACCAGAGAAACAAGGGTGACATTAGGTTGGTGTGTGCGCAGCTGGATTGGGGCGTAACACTGGGCTTTCATATTTTTTTACCATTAATCTTTTTCGTAAATGACATTCCTAAATGACACATATATATTACATATATAACAGCTTTCTATGCAGCCATGTAAAGGAATGAAACTACAGACATCCAGTGTGTATACAGATGTTTTAGGCATAAACCTTAAATGACTAATTACTGTAATGATTGATATCAGTTATAGCAATCAGGTAAGTATAAATGTGTTGTTTTCAGTTCAGGACCCGACAACTAATGAATCCAGTGAAAGCATAATTAGAGTTAGAAACTGTTTCACCCATAAATTGCTGAATAGTGTCAAGGGGGAATTTTTTGAAGACTCTTGTTAGAGACAGGCCTCTAAGTCCTCCATATTGTTTGTTGTCTTGATAAATTCACTATTAGGACTGATTTCCAGTGCACTAATTCCTCCACATTTATTCACACTACGTTTCACTTCATCACTGAATGTCACTCTTCTGTTTTTCTCATTAAATATTAGGCTGATATGAACGCAACTCAACACTGAATATGTCCCATCTTTCCCAACATTGCTGGGCTTTTAATATGAAAGCATTGAGATTCATTGACTGCAAATTAACACTGATTGGGAAGAAAAGAAAGGGGAGAAACTGCAATTAAAGGTCCCATATTTATTGATTATGAAACAGGTCTAAGTTCTATATTAATACTGTGAAGTATCAAAGCCTCAGTCCACAGAGAAATGCACACAGCCTGTATTTAGAAACTGAGCCTTAAAACGACCCGTCAGGACTTCTGTAACTTTGTGATGTCACAACAAAGCAGTCACTGTCCTCAGCCATGCCCCAAGCCCAGCCCACCTGGACCCACCATCCAAACTTGCAGGATTTGATTTCTCTGAGTGATATGAAATCTGATATGTTTTTATTAGATCACTCAGTAAACAGTCAGCCAATCAGAAAAGAGGCTCTGAGCCTGTGTGTGTGTGTGTGTGTGTGTTTTCTTTAATTGGCCCAGGCAGACTGTCTAATTTGTAATTGCAGTTCTGTGATAACAAAATACAAATCTCTGTGAAGCTTTTATTTTGACCTTTAACCCTCACCGTTCATAAACATCTCATCACATTCGTATGTCCCTGCTGCATGATGAAGGCTAATGTGAGCTGTTAGAGTGAGTTAAGACTTCTGGGCCAGCGACTGCAGGAGTCTGGCTCTTTGAGGCCGAGTTGGGACAGAGACAAAGTGAGACTTTACATCACTTTTAATGGAGGAGCTGACAGTGTGCAGCGAGTCAGTATCAGGGACGTCGCCCATTTAACAAAGTCACTTGTAAACTTTTTATATCCCCCAGTGGGTACGTTTACGGCAGAGTTGGGGAAACTAGATGGAGAGGTGATAAACGTCAGTGGAAATTCACTCACTTAAAGGCGCAATACATGAGCTTTTATTACATCGTAGAACGAACTATGATATACTGAGTGTGTTATTGATCCATACAAAGAACTCGGTGATAGACAAGCAAACAGCTCCTGATATGAAAGCGCAAAATTTAAATTTTTAAATGGATCATACACTCACAGAGCCCTTTATTGGAGACACCTGATGATTTGGAAATCACATATTATGAGCCATGCTTTGCCGCTGGTGTCATTTATTGTAACCATGGTAACATGGTAGCTGTGTCCCAATTCAGGGGCCATATCTTTCAGAGGATGTGGTGTCTAGGCCAAACTGAAATGAGACAATTTGGTCAATGGAGGATTTTCGCTTTGTGTCACCAACTTGACCCACCCTTACCATTACATCACAAAGTGTGGCTCCTGTTGCCCAGCAACCTTGATAACATGTGACTTTTTTTTAAAGGCCCATTGTTTTAACAGTTGTACCGTCCTCTGGCTTTCTGTCTGTGTTGTTTGCTTTCATTACTGGCATGCAATGAATCTTGGGATGGGTTGGGCCTCGAAGGACCGACCTGTTGGAGCCTTCATTGTCCAAGAAAAGGAGGACACATTTCTCGGCTGCATTTGAAGGAGCCTTGAAAACGGGAAAGCCTAGTCGCGCTGCCGTGATGAAATCAGTCCTCAAATGCAGCCCCTGAAGGGTGCGGCCTCTGAATTGGGACACAGCTTTAGCCTGGGAGTAAGGTATCCAGTGTTTTTGGCTTAACAACATCTTAAGGATCCATGAAGAACTGACAGCAAAGCATGGTGTTCCTAATAAAGTGCCCTGTGCTCAGTGGGTTTTACGTCTGTGTGTGTGTTAATATGAACATGACCGTGACCGTGTTCTTGTTTCAGGAGAGCGGAAACGCCTAAACATTCTCGCCGTCCTGCTGCCAGCGCGGTGATACAGACCAAGAGGTCAGGAGAATGAAAAACAGACCTGAAATTCAAACAGATGTACAACCTGTGTGTGAAATCACAGCAGACATGCCTTGCATCCACGGAGAATGAAAAGCACATTACAACGATGCTTCTGGGAGGACACAGAGCACCTGATCCAATTACAGGAAACACATTGCACAATACGATACAGCCTCAAGTCTCAAAGTAAGAGAAACCATCGTCTGACTGACAGGTCACATGTTCAATCCCACTACAGCTAATATTTCTATACGCCAGCATGTCGGGATGCCTCTGTTTCAGAACTGAGGCCTGATTGTCTGGAGGTGTGTTCAGACTTTATTCAAACTCCGCAGACAGACACGAGCAGGCACAACTGTGGATTTACTTTGGATGAAGTGAAGCAAACTGAACAAATTTCCCCTTCTGTTCAATCCAGAGGAAAGAGAAGAGAAACTGGAGAGGATCGTCCAGCTACACCCAACGTCTGAACGTCTTCCACGCTGGCTGTTTCTGATGAAGAAAAACAGGCTGCAAAAACAACCAGGACGTCTATCCATGCAAAAATTTTCCTACAAGTTAGATCTTTGTTAATCTAAATTTTACAGGTGGCAGGTTTATGCTAACATTAGAATTCATCACAAACCACAAAGAGGAAAAGGGAGCTACTGGCCCTGAGGCACAAGAGCACCTGGGGCCCTTGAAAACTCCAGTTTTACTCTGTGCCAAATGATTTATGTTAATTTAATTCAATATATTTTGCTTTATTTTGAACAGGGTCACTGTCAAAATCTAGTTTGGAGATTGTCACTACAAACTTGCAGCCAAGTAGGAGCTCATATTGCACAGAGGAAGAGAGCGATTAGGGAGTTATGAGGTTTCACCTGCTCATTTTTGACCTGGAGTCTCCTACCAGGTTATTCAGAGGTTATTCAGCCATAGGGAGCCTTAGGGATTAAATACCTTATTATTTATCTAAAAATCTATGAATAGCAAAGCTGTCTCTGCATTTGTTATAATCGTGGTCTTCTGGATGTCACGGAGCTGGTAGCGTAGCTATAAACTTTGAATCTTGTTCACCTGTTGCACTCAGAGGATTAATTGGAAATGTTGGAAATGGATTCTTGATCAACCTGACAGACCTCTCTGGATATCAGTAGAAAAACACAGCACTTCCTCTGTATGAAGGATTCCAGAGCAGCTCAGGCGTGTGATATGTTAATGTGGAGAAATACCTGACGTTCCAACGTTAATAGGTTTTAAAGGCCCAGATTCCACTAACTTGGTATCTCATTGACGCGCAGCAATAAGAAAAATGAATTGAGTGACAGCATGGAACTCAATCATACAGGCTCATGCTCCTTCTCAGCCACCGAATTCATCCAAAGAATGTCGTCTGGTATCGCCATCCCTGCGCACGAGGCAGTCTCAGTCCAGACTGTTCTGGTCTGTGGTTCCCCGATGGTCGGACAAGCTACTGGAGTCTATCAGAGCAGGGGCGTCCCTCTCTGCCTTCAAGAATCTCTTGAAGACTCATCTCTTCTGAGAACACACCTAACACCCAAATTAGAACTTACTGTGCATTTTGAGTTCACTTCTTTACCTGATCTCCTTGAACTTATTGAATAGATGCAGCATCAAAGTCTCATACTGCATCGAAGCTTTAGTGATGGCCCTCACATGTAAGTCGCTTTGGATGAAATCATCTGCTAAATGAGTACATGTAAATGTGATGTAAGCGTCTTTGCTTCAGATTTCACGTCTCTCTAGTCTTGTCTTTGTCTCCTGATGCAGAAAATTTACTTTTTGGAAGAGAAACATAAGAATCTTAAGTTCTTTTAATTGCAAAGTTAATTTTTTTTGGTTTTTCTGTGTGACCATGTCAAATAGGTAAAAATATCAACAAAAAAAAAATCTACTCTTTTATGGTCTGTTCTAATTAACACTGATGAGATTCTGTTTCTGAAGCCAGTACCTCCATCCTACTCTGCATGTACAATTAACTGAGCAAGAGCTCAGTCTACTCTGTGCTGAAATTTCCAGACCGACGCGTCACCTCAACAAAAAGTGAAAGTGCTGCAGCTTTGAACTTCACTTCTCTTTGGCCAGCAGCCATCAGATAAGACCTTTATCTGGGCTCTTTGTTGATTCTGGTCCCAGAGTGATGTGACGGTCGACTTGATTCGGCTTTTAAAAACACGAGCAGAAAGCCAGCCGCATGCTGGGCGATCTCTATCTGCGCTGCTGCGTCTCTGCTGTGGGTCAAAACCTCCTTGTCTCCTCCAGTCTTAGTCACTCAGGAGCTGACCTCCACTGGGCTCCTCACCTCCTGCCGATGTTTTAACCTTTCCTCTTTTTTCCACACTTCACTCCGCAGCCGGTGGATAGAGCAGGCGTAATACCCCTCTCCACTGGAGGACCCTGACTGAGAGGGAGTCAAGTAGCTTCAACAGGCTCCACTCAGCTCTCAGTGGCTTCACAGACAGAGAACCTGAAGATACAGGATTTCATGAAGGTACACAGACAAGAGAGAAACAAACTAGCTTTAAAGAGCTCCTGGACTGTTCATTCCTTTAATTATTGTGACGAAGACAAGGTAAAACAGCTTTGTCATTACTGTTTCAGGTAAATCTCTTGTCAGTACTCTGGTCCAGATCTTTAAAAGTCGTAAAAGATGTCACACAACAATGTAAAATAGTCAACTACAAGTTAAAGCCCTGCATTCAAAATCTTACTTAAGTAAAAGTGCACAAGTGTTATCAGCAACATGTTTTTGAAGAATCAAACATTAAACTACTCATTGTAGAGAACGGCCCAATTAATAGTGCCACTATATTATAAGATCAATTAATGTGAGCAGCGTTTTTTTTTGTAGCTGGTGAAGTGTTGGACCTTCTGTCTATTACTGAATCTAAAAACTTTTTCTGCAGAGCAGTAAGAATATTTCAACCTGTTTTTTTAATTTAAATGAACTGGTTTAAAACAGTTCTAGTGTCTCTAAACCATAATGAATAAGGCAGATTCCTGCACTGGAATTGTGAAAATGTTGATTTTCATATGGCTGAAATTATCAGTAATGATTTGATTTGATTATCGATGAATTATTTCACTAATTCTTCCATTAAAAATGTCAAACATTTTCTCATTTTAGCTTCTTAAATGTAAAGAGTTGCTACATGTCCTCTATCTATCATTAGAAACTTAATATTTTGGGGTTTTGTACTGATGGTTTTGATAAAACAAGAAATTTGAAGACTCTCCCTTGAACTCTGGAAAATTATAACAGGCAGAAGTTTTAATTCAAGAAAATTACTGACACTGGCTGATTTATGTGAAAACAGTTTGAAGTTTCAACTAAAGAAGATGTTTCTCACTTATTATAAGAACATATTACTAAATACAATAAAAAGCATAAATTTAGTGAAGGAAAAGTAAGTAATAAGTAATGTAAGATTTAAATACCCAAGTAAAGTACAAGTACCCAAGCACTGTACATATGTATCACACAGGTGGCTGAGCACCACTCACTCTTTTATCATCAGGAGAGGATACACAATGACACAATACAACCAGGGAAACAACAATTTCAACACACACACACACACACACACATACACTCACTCACTCACTCACACTCACACACACACAGAGGGCAGGAAACGGCAGTCCCACACACAGACTGTACAGCAGAGGGGGTGTTGAACTCCATAACAGGAAAGGCAGGGACAATTGGGGGAGGTTTACTCACAGCAGAGACACAGACAAACACAGACAGAGACAGAGACAGAGACACACTGTACTGTCTGATCCCTCTGTTCTTCTGTCTTTGAATAAACTCAGCAGCAGGTATTTGAGACACATTTACAGGTGAGGTGACGGCTCCTTCCTCCCTCTGCTGACCAGACTGAAGTTTGTTCTGTGGTTGGAGTCGGTCCTGAGCTACAACCTAATCGTCATTCAGAAGAAGCCTCCCAACAGTTTCATGTCACCGGCTCAAAGTTTTTACCAACAGCCCCACATGCACAGAAAATACAGCACGGTGTGTCTTATGATCACATGAATCATTCTTACAGACTACATTTTCTTGCTTGAATAATAACAAAAACAGTTCCTCATCTGAATCACCTCAAATTCCCCTGGGAACTCCTCAATAACCACCAAAACCCCTTCAAGGATTCTCACAACCCTCAAAAGTTTGGCAAGAAGACCAGGTTACTTCTACTGGAACATCCTAAATGACCACCTTAACTCCTGGAAACTCCTTAATAACCACCAAAACTCCTTCAAGGACTCTTAAAACCCTCTCAATGATTCTATGTGAACCCTTCAAACCTCCTCAATGACCAAAACAAAATCTCCTGGAACCTCAGTGATAATCATCAAATATCCCGCAATGATATGAGAACCTCCTTGGTGACCATCAAGCCCCTACTAGGACCCCTGAACCTCCTCACTTATCACCAATTAAGCGAAATGAAAGTTGATTTGACAACATTTTCCCGCCTCACTGAACATCATCTCATCAGGCTGAGCTCTCAGCACCTGTGATGTCTGGAGTCTGGAGGAGACGCTTCACATGAATAAACATCCTAATTTCAAACTATTTTACATCAGGAGCCACATTCACTCCCTCTGTTTCCAGCAGCGCATCCAGACACATCTCAGAATAAAACTTTTCAAACTCACCGAGATGAGGTCTGTGCCTGGGTCCGGGGCTCTGGGCTCTGATTTATTCCACTTCAGCTGAAAAGTAGGACCGGGTTCTGGACGCGGTGCAGGTCACTGTCGGGTCACCTGGAGCCTCCACACGTTATAAACAAACGGCACACATGTGGGCAGCGGCGGGGCCACTCCTTCCCCCTGAATCACGGCGTCCCTCTGCTGCATTCATGTGCTGCTCGGAAACTACGGCTCTGTGCTCCACCAAGTTTTACAGTTTAGGTTCTGGGCATGAAAGCAGCATAAATAAACTGAATTTGCTTTTTGTACATCCAGTGAAGCTCAAAGTGCTGTACATTATTTTGTATGTATTAAAAAAACATTTAAAACACTCAAAGAAATGAAGTTAAAGTTGGCAGATTAAAAATGAGACTGAATGCAATGAAACCAAATTTTTCAGCAAGATTCAATAAAAAATCAGTTTCAACAGTGACAATATTTTTTATTAATATGCTTCATCAAAAGGAGAAAACTTCACATAAAAAGTGTCTGTAAATGTGTGAAAATGTGAAAAGTTGAACATTCACATCAGCCAAATCAAAAAGTACATATTACCTATGATTAAAATGTGTCTGATAGAATAAATATCATTACGCAGAGATGTCCCCTCACATTTACAGTTGGTTAATTTACACACCTGTAATTCAACTGCTTATTATGTAGCTGACTTCACGACTAGGCTACATACTACTGTAGCCTAATATGTAGCCTATATATACTACTTAAACTATGCCAGTGAGTACTGCTATATTCTGTACTTTAAAGTACTTTAAATGTTTGATAAACCGTTATATCATGAGTTGATCATATGCTTAGTCAAAACCTGGGTAATGTAATACATTGGACAACAGTGGTACAAACAATAATACACTTAAACTTTCACTTGCCCCAATTCTGACTGAGATCATGTCCCTGTGCAGGTTTGTATCAGCGTTCCTTGAATCTAAATGTCTTTCTTTCTTTCTTTGAGAGGGGATGTCCTGTTTTGTTAGTATACATATTTTTCCTCAACCTGCCTTAATTGTGTTTCTACATTTTTCTTAGAACAATTTAACACAAGCAGGTTTTTCGATTTTTCCAGTGAGGAGAAAATGAGTCAGCCTTAGCTCCTGAAAAACGATCATGTGATGTTTCTTTATCCAATTCTTCAGGCGCAGATCACCTGAACCTGGTCTGTGATAAATTTCTCTTTTAAGTTTATGTTCAAGACAAGTCAGGGCCACTTTCAGGTGTTCAGGAGGTTCAGGATGGATTTGTCCTCTAATGCAATCGTTTCCCACAACACATGATGTCAGTAAACACACCTTTGGATGAACCTCATTTTATAAAGCAGAGCTCCCTCTTGTGGGATTAATTTGTTAACAGGGAGCAAAAAAAAAAAAAAAAACTTTAAAAGTGCTGAACCCAAAATTAATATACATGGGAGGGGTCGGGCCCCTCCAAAGGGCCATCTGATAAATCTGAGGGTTGTGAGCTGGTTTAAAGGAGCGGAGATAAGAAAAAACACAGTTCTGAAACACAAATCTGCCTTCATTTATTCTCCTTTTTTATGATTTAAATCTTTACGGTATAGTGAGGCTTTAACATGAGACAGGTTTTCTTACCTCACCTGTACATCCACTTTATAAAAAAATGCATATTCTGTTTTTGTAATGTTTTATGTGTCAAATACATAAAAATTAAAATTAATTCTTAATTTTTTGGTGAAATATTGGATAATTTTACATCAGACAGTTATTTAAATGAAAAAATGTTCAGAAGTTTTGTGGTGAGATGTCTTCTGCTAACAACAAGACAAGCTGATAATGCTTCTTCATAAGAGGTCATGAGCTAAGACTAACTTAATCTTTATTGTTGCATTGTATTTTATAAGATGATCATATGTTTTTATGTAAACTTTTAAAAATGAGCAACTACAGCCATCATATGAAAGTACTGTACATGTAAAAAGTACATTTTGTTTTGAAATAGAGTGGATCTATAAAGTACAAATACATCAAAATTATACATGAATACAGTGCTTGTGTAAACGCACTGTCACAAAAAGAAAATACATTTTACTATTTAGAAAGTTTGTACATTTCCTCAAAAACCAGACTGTCCCTGATGGTCGAACATCCTATGCTGCACTGAGATTTTATAAAGCAAATACATAAAACAAACAACGCTGCACAAAAAAGAGGGTAGCATCACGTTAAAGTTGCTGCCTCCGAAGTTTGATCATAACTTTTATTCGGTTTTTGACTCTTTTCAGTCCACGACCAGAAATCTGACCAACAGTAAATCACAGTTTTCAGGATTGACAGGGAGCAGGAACAAAATAATCCTGAACCAGTGTTTCCCAAACTAGGTCATCAGGAGAGGAGAGGGACTCAGACACAGCAGGATGATAACGTAGAAGTTTATTATCAGCTTTATTTATGACATCTGGATACATTCAACTGTTTGATTTTTTTTTATGAAACAACAACAGACTTTAGTACTTTAGCTGTGAGACGTTTAGACAAAGATAACAACACACAAGTAAGTAGACTTCTAGAAAATGATTTCCATGTTTTTCCTGTTGTTAAAAGTGGAGACAAACACAATAGGCTGTATTTTACTTCATTTCTGGAAGCTGTAATGAAGCTACATGTGTCCTGATAAAATATTTTTTACTTTTACATATAAAATTCAAACTGGTAAAATCCTTAAACAATCACTGAAGACATTATGAGACGTACAAAAAAAAACTGAAAGCGTTTGCCGCTGATGTAAACTGAGATGAAAGATTGTTTTGGATATTACAACTTGAGCTGAAAGGAATAAAAACATTGGATTAAACATACGAAAGAAAAAAAATCTCTGATAGAAAAGTTGTAACATGAACAGTTGTTTATAGACAGTTTCAGACTGTTTGCAACAGTTTCAGAAAGTCTTTGCATGTAAACTGTGATAATAGATCCTTCTGTAATTTGGTCTGTGGCTGTAAAAGTTAGTTTCCTTCCCTGAAGAACATTGTGTTGCACATGTGCACAATGTTAAAGGTTTGTTCAGTCGTTAACACATCACTGAGACACTAAGAGTAGAAGATGAAACTCAAAGATAGCAGGACGCAAACATTTACCTCCAGCCTCCACAACAGCTCATACACTGTTTAGTACTTTTCCTGTGAGTGTGATTTTATATCAAACTGTCACATTTTAGTTTCTGAACACAAAGATTCGACTGGTATGAAACTCCAATGCTAGATTACTGCCACCACCTTTCAGTTAGGCAGGGCTGGAGCTTACAATGTTTTCAATATTGATTAATCTGCCATTCATTTTCTCTGTAAGTCTTTTGGTCGATAAAATGTCAGAGAACAGTGGTACAGTTTCATCTGAAAGACCTGAGTCTAAAACCCATAGATATTTAGTTTATTATCTTATAAGATGAAGGTGAGTCACAGGTGAGCAGCTGGAACGAGATTGTTTCTGCTTGAAAATCAGAATAGTTGCTGATTATTTTTCTGCCAGTCGATTTAACGATTAGTCGACTAATTGTTTCAGACAACCAACATCAAGTCAAGTCCCGTTCAAGACCAGAATAGCTGATAGATGTTTCTGATTAGTTTTCTTTGAACATCATCAGTTATGTTACCTAGGTAACAATCCCAATGTTTAAAACGCAAAGACAAGACAGACGTTAGAATAACAACAGAGTTAGAATTTATCAGACAACATGAATTAGTGCAGAGGAACTGACTGTGAACTGCGTAGGTTAATTATATAGGTAAATATATAAGTATAAAAAATTTGTTTATATATATATTTAGAAAGGCAGTGAGGTTAACAAAGAGAAATGGTTCATCCCATGAAAAATCAAAGTAAAAAAGTGCTAAGTATTTATGGCTTCTGATATTTGCCTCAAGGACGTCCACTTTGGATACAACAGCAAAGATGTCTACAGATCAACTCAGAGCAACAGTTACAAGATTATCTGTCATTGTTTGACAACGTAATATTCAGGTTGTCTCTGTTAATATGAATATGAACGATATGGAGGGTTTTGATTCACTGAATAAAATGTAAAAGCACGTAGCACTGAATCCCAAAGAGTGAGCACCAGCTGCGAGGCACACCACAGAGAACACGGTCAGTCTGAGGTGACAGTAAAGAGGTAGTAGACGTTAGTACACACAGAGTGGATTTACTCGATTATACTGGATTATATGGAGCCCGACAGAACTCGAGGGTCAACCCTTGATGTGGTGCAACGGAAGTAACAATTCATACTGTAAAACTAATTACCTTTACTTGTAACCTCCAATAAAGGTTGTGTGATATGGTTAAAATCTATTAACCATATTACCAAATTTATATGCATTTTATAAAAGATTATTGTCTGGAAGGCAATCTACTGTCTGTAGACAGTGAAAAATAACTGGCTAATCCATTACCATCAAACGATCCTGCACACTGATTTACATCTAAGCTGGACAAATACAACCAGAGATATTTAAAGGACAGTTACCTCATCAATAGAGGAAAATCTCTAGAGGAGGACATGGACATATTGCCCAACCCGGTCTTGAATTTATAATTAGCAACCAGAAATGAACAGATAAAATAAAAAAAATGTTATTCAGCAAAAAGGCTTTTTTTTTTTTTTTTTTTTTTAAATCTTCCACCAATGAATCTCAGCCAATCCAAATACAACATTTTGAACCAAGTTGCCCATTTAGATCATCCAAGACCTGTCACCTACCGCTACAGCAGATTAGCGTGCAGGCTAATACGGACACAATAATAATCAGATACAGTCTGTATGTATGAGACAGAGATGAATGAATGTGATAACTTAATTCAGTAATTTAGGTGGCTCGCAGTTGCCAGTCTGTTGGAAACACTCTGCAGAAAAACTTACTAAAACCTGCAACCTCTGTTCCTACCGTTAGAATAACTTCATTGGGGAATAAACTGGACAAACAAGGTCACAATTCAATCAACCAAGGGTCTTAATTATTCATTTGTGCACACAGATTATCAAAAATTTGACCTCTGACACCTGCAGGCTTGTAGATTATACTAGTGCATATGTGAGGTTAATCATGAAGGATTAATGTAGTAACACTAGTTGGGTGTTATGAGCAAATTATACCCTGACGCTTTTGTTGACATCAAGGCCACATTCAGAACACCTACTGCTTTTAACAGAGTTTATCATTTGAAAATTTTGATTGTAGATTTCTCACACATTATAGTCTTATAGCTGCCCTCAATAATTACAGAAAATATCAATGTTCTGACATTCCCCTTTTTTGGAGCCACTTAAACCAACTTCAGTCTCTGCAATAGATTTTCAACATCTATCTGAAAATCCATGCTGTATGTTACTTATAAAATAGTACATGCAGATGGATATTTAGAGGCAAACACTTTGTTCTCTGTCCCATAGACAAAGAAGTTGTGAACTTTTCCACTGTAGTTGTAAAAAGCCTGAGTCAGGGGCACCAGCTCGATGGTCTGACGCTGCAGAGAGAAAAAAAGGCAGACATGACATTGGCATCACTCATTCAATTTTTTATTTCGTGAGAGAAATGCAAACTGATCATTCAGTGCTGCAAAAGCTACTCTTTAAAGGTTCTGTAAATGAAACTATTTTCTATGCAGAGATTTCGTGGAGTAATGGCGGCCTGAACGGAGATTGAGGTCACACCCACTCTGTTTGTTTCTCTGTTCTTTGTTTTGGTATCCTTCCAGAATTTCCTCCACTGAAGAAACCACTTTTGTTAAGACCAGACCACAGACGGACTGACCATGGGGACCACCAGCTCAAATTCCCGATGGACAGAGGCCCGTCAAAACATCAAAAAAGTTTTTACCGGCTCCATCAGTGTCATTTGTACGGCCAGTCACTTCTTTGGCTGTAATTTTTTTCCCAGTCTGACCATGGAGCCAATGCTGGCCTGTCTTTACCAAGAAGAAAACCCTACAAGCTGCTAAAAGGTTTCAGCTTGACTCAGAACGGACTTTTCTTCTCCTCCATGTGTCAGTAACTTGATGCTACATAATGTTACATGTCTGTTTTTAATTAGTGACAGCTTCAGTAGCATGATAACGTTACCTAACTCACGCTTACCAATATTATGAATATGTTCTGCAAATGTTGCTATTGCTAGCTGGCTAACTGTTTGTGGAGCATATCACAGCAATGCAAGTGTGGGCTAATAGTTGTGGTTAGATTGTTTTTTTTATTTTGTTGGCTCTCTTACGGTAACTTCTTGTTGTCCGTTTAGTGCCCGCCTTCACTGGGCCTTGCTGACTGAGAACGTGAAAGGAGGGGAGGGGAGTTGTAGCCAACAAAGTGTTTGTTTTGGTCTGAGATGCTGGTGGCCCAGTGCGACATCTAGTGGCAGTGATGACAACTTACAGAAGCTTTAACTGTAATTAAATGTACTTTCGCCTGCACAGAAGAGTTATACTGACACCCAGTGTACTGGGCATGAAACTACATCTACATTTTGCCCTGTCACTTCATACAACAATTGTTTTTGTACCTGTTGCAGGATGCGGCTGGTGGAACTGAAGCGATTAAGGTGTTCATTAATCATTTTTGTAGAAACGTCACAGATATCCTGATCGGGGAATCCCTGGATAGGGTACACCTGGGAGGACAGTAGCATTTATGTGTCACTGACGTCTTACGTCTCATTTAATGTAGAAGAAAAGAAGCGTTTTGTTTTTACCAGCAGGTTCTCATCGATGAAGAAAGGATCTCCTGTGACCTGCTCAAACTTCTTGTCGGGGAAGTCAGGCTGACGATCAGGGATGAATTCATCTACGTTGTTCTTCCTAATCACGCATAAAAACACACACGAAAAAATAACATGAGGAGAAGAAGAGATTTGGGCAGATTGCAAGTGAGAATGAGCACGTGCAGCTTTGACGCACCATGAAATGGTGAGCAGGATGAAATGCAGCAGGTTTCGGTTGCCGTTGCAAACATGGCAGATCTTGAAGCCGTGCCCATGACAGGTGATACACCTGGAGGTCACAAGAAATATTATAGAAATATCCTACAGAGTATCCTCACATCAATGTCACAGTGAAACACAAAAATCTGTGAAAAATAAAAGAAGAAATAAAATGGAGCAGAGCTGTTATAACTAAGACAGAAAAACAAGAAGAGTGTAGAAACATAAGGAGTGGAGATTCATTGGACAGTGATCCACCATCTTCACCAAAACATGAGGGAATATCTGTGGGAAGAGACCTGGGGTGCTTTGCATTTGGCTAGTGTGGCATCTCGTTTCATTCACCGGTGTCATCTGTGACTGGAACGTCATGTATTCATCTTGTGTTTTTTCAGGATTCATTTATGATTCAGATTCCACACGCTAATGCTATCATTCCTGTTTCCATATGTAGTTTTTGGCATGCTAACATTTCCTGATTTGCACTATATGAAAGTACAGCTGAGGCTGACAGGACTGTCATTAGTTTTGCAGCTATCTGGTCTTAAACCAGAGTAGTGGACAGATTCTGACCTTGTGATGACACTAAAAGTTCCATGTAAAAGCAGCTTTTTCCTGCTTTCAGATCAGTTCTCAGTTCTCAGCTCCATCTCATGGAACAGATGAGTTTCCATCCATCAAATGAATGCATGCCAGGCTGGACCTGCACCCACCCCGCTCTCTCAGGATATTTGCAGTGCAATTTGAATTTGATTGGCTGACGCCTGCGCTGTGGTTTGAAAAGTTGAGCCTTCTGCCACAAGCAAAGCAAAGCAACAGAACCACAATGAAGTTCTGTAACACAAGACATCACCCCATTCAAAGTGAATGAGAAGCGTCTGCGTTGAAGCCTCCAATCACTTGAAAAACCTGTTACACAGTCCACTCTGCACTCGATGATGGAGATATCCTGTATGTCCTGCTGCTGCCACCGCACAAAGACCAAAGGACACCAGCTCTTGTGCAGTGTCTCTTAAGTGTGTTGCAAATCAAACAAAGCACTCTACTTACTACTGCCTACTCTACCAGCTTGCATCTCAGGGCCCAACCTTTTTTCTTGTCAGAGTTTCCAGGTCTCTTCTCTCACCTTTTACCCTGTGACATGATGTGCAAGTTCCCAGAAGCGCTCATTTGATTTCCAATGTGCTATTTGTGTCTTACCCATGACAGTTAACAATGAGCCTGCAAGGCAGAGAAGGAAATTCAGCCAGAAAAGAAAGCAGGCAGATTGGACTCCCACCTCTTGTAACCGTGACCGTGACAGGAGGTGCAACGCTTGTTCCTAGAGTGACCGTGTCCGTGGCAGAATGTACAACGCTTCTGCAAAATTAAAGGTGGGTTTTAGTTAGATGTCCATCAACTGTGCATCAATACAGGTGGCTTCCTTTCCACATTAATATGAGGCCATGCTACTTTCTTATTACTACCTAAAGCTACAGTAAGTGATGGGACAGATACACTGAGAGTCTGGTATCTGGTATCTGTTTGCTCCTGCTGGGAGATCACGTCTGCTAGAAAAATAATGTTGTTTAACTCAAATCTAAAATGATCTACTGCAGGAAAGATATGTGTAAACGCCACACATATACAGTATTTTACTGGAGAACTTTGTACATTTGTGAAAACAATGACATTGAGGTTTGGAGCTGAAATGATTAGTCAATTGATCTTGAAACTTATCAACAGAAATATTTTATTGATATTTGATTAATAAAAATTAAATAAACAAAATAAATAAATAAATAAAATAAAAAATTTAAAATAATCTTTTTTTTTAAGTCATTATGTCAAATTTTATTATTTATAGCTTAAAATTTCTAGCCAAAATTCTAGGGATGTGCATCACTTGTTTGGATAATTTTAAACCGATTATCCTCAGCTACTGGACAAAAGACGTTATTTGCAAAGTCCAAAATGATAAAACAGTTGAGAAAATCATCCAAATAGTAGTTGATAATGAGAATTACATACCCTCAGAAATCAGTGCCTATGTCAAACAAATGCCCATGTTATCAACTGAAATCACAGCTGGAAACATTATACTGAGGAATTCATGGGTTAATCATGAAGTTAACCACGTTGTCCTCCTTGCCACCACATATACAGTATGTGTAAGAAATTAGAAAAAAATGAAGCTTACCCGGCCTCTACCGAAGCAGGCAATACACCGAGTTCTACCACAACCATGGCATGTGTGACACAGCTGAAACACACACACACACACACACACACATACAAACAACACAAAAAAGTAGGTAACAACTTTAGCAAATCAGAAAATCTGAGAAAGCTTGACCATGAAATAATATTAAAAAAGAAAAAAAACAAGCTGTACCTTAACGAAAGACGTGTGAGGCACACGGACCTTCTGTACCATGTTGGTGTATCTCTGAGGTAATGCCACTGGAATGTCCCACGGTGGAGGGGACATACCGTTCTCAGGACCATCGACCATTTGTCCTGTTTGAAGTAAAAAAAACAGGGCAGCATAATCAATGCAGCGCTGTTCCCAGCAGCTAACATGGCTGTAGATTATTTTCTTTCTTTCTGTAGGGTTTTTGATTTAAGTTGTTTGGATCAAGCAGTAGCAGCAGGCTGGAGTCACAGTCTGTCACAACTGTCTGCATTGTGCGTCTCAGTCCTTGTTGCATATGCATCTAAGGGAGGATCGCCCAAATGACACAGCGGATGAGTGTGTGTTCTGCTGGATGAACTGAGGTCACGCCGTTTATGACTGAACTTTGGTGGAAAATTCTCTGCCTCTGAAAAGAGGCGTAAACCCAGATTTACAAGGACTGGAAAGTGACATAAATAAATTTGCATTAGGCATAGACGTCGATATATGTCGATAATCTAAATAATTTTTGTTATTAGAAAGAAAAATTATGCAATTATTAACATGTGATTACTGTAACACAATACACAACACAATAGCGAACAGAGAATTGTGGTTTGTGTTCAACAAAACTGAATATGAACTTAGTCATCAAAGATATAAAATCACTACAGACAGCGACTACACCTGTCTCTGTTATTGTTAAAACATGTACAGGACATTTACCTGAGTATTAACATCCTCATCTCTACCTGCTCCACTCCACTCTGGCAATCTCTCTCTCTCTGTTTATATTTTGTGCATCTTAGATATTTGATTAAAATAATAATACAATAATTCTATGAGTAATGTTTTGAGTAAGAGAAACAGTTTTTCTCTTTCTGGAGTTGGACCACGGCCAAAGTAAATATTTTGTACTCGAGATCCGGACATTATGATTTCTTCTCTGAGCTTGGTGATGTCACAGAAATCCCATCTCTGTAGAGGCCTATGAGAGACTCCCTGACTCACAGAGTCTACATCCCAGCAGTTCAGGTCCAGGATCAGTCCAGGAACTGACTGCGTAATTAGCTGGCGTCTTAGTAAATCTGACACTGAATACACACAGATAGTGGTCACAGACTCCACAGTGCACATCTGCACAAAGCAAATTTTCATTGTAAGTCTGGCATCATAACAGATGTGGATCTAACAGGCAATTTTCCTTCTTATCCACATTAACCATCATGAAAAAAGGTAATTATATTTGTTTTTGTTTGTTTTATTTGTTAGCTCAGAGTAAAGTTTTACCGTTGTAAGATTCAAACTGCCAGGCGCTGGTTCTGGTCTCGGTGTAGGTCTCCAGTCGATACTGCAGGAGGAAGAGGCAGACAGTCAGAAAGCACTGGTGGATTCACGTGGCCCCACAGTTAGGCTGATGGAGTCCCAGTGGACAAGAGTTTAAAGAGTAACTTAACATAATCTTGTTTTTTCTGATACTTTCACAGTATTAATATAGAACCTAGACCTGCTTTTTAATAAAAAAAACACATGGAAATCTCACTTTATACAATATGGGACCTTTAAATTACGTTACAATCTGTTCACACAGTGGCAATAAAAAAGTGATTAATACACTGATTCTTACATTTAGTAATTTTAAATACATGGGACACTTTAAGATTGTGGCTCACGGAGATCATGATGTGATGGTTGGGATGGAAATGGGGTTTTATCTCATATATAGACTTTAAAGCACCTTAAATCTCTAGATTTTAATTTGTTATTGCAATATCCAGTAATTCAAGTTGTCAGTATGTTTGCTGCTAACTCATAAAGTAACAACTTGTGTAAAATGGAATAACTTGTTACTTTATTTGCAAAACTTATTTGCTAATTATTCCCTCGCCATTTTATTACACTTTTTTATTAAAAATGTTTATGTCATTTTGGGAAATACTAGTTATTTCCCTTCTTCACACTTTTATGTGCTTAAATGTGTTCACACGTCATTTTGGTCCAGGTTAGTTATTTGGTAAATAACTAATAACTATTCAACATGCTCCTACCCTGTAGACAGTGATGGGTTTCAGCTCTTTGAAGGTGAGGTTCCTGGCAGGTTTGGAGCTATACGTCCATTTTGACTCCACAAACTTGAGCAGGGCCTCTCGGGCCACATCCTCCGATACTGAGGGGACCCTGGAGGACAAAACACCACACACACACACAGGTGTGCACATCTGTTATCCCATCATGCTTTCATATTCCTGTCAAAAATATTGAGGGACATTAAGATAAAGCACAGAATCATCAGCAAAGTATTTATAAATGAAGTGAATGTGTGTCTGATGTGTGTGTTACCTGACGTTGGGCACCAGGGTGTTCCTGTTGAGTTCAGGCTCGGGGTTGTAGGCAGGGGGAGGAGGGTATAATGGGTCATCATCATCTAGACAAACACAAAAACAAAGGAAGAAGAAGGCTTGAAAATGTTAAGGAAAAAAACGAAAAACTTAAGAACAGAGGAGATCCAAAGACTCACTTCCCCCTTTGTGGCCCTGGTATCCATGTATGTCATCAAGCCAGCCAGGAGGGGGCGCTGATGGTCCCTCCTCTGGTATGTTTGGATCAAGTGCACCTGAAAGGATGAAGTTGAGGAGAGGTTGTTTCTGTGTCTCACTGAAATGGAAACACACCTCAAGATAATAGATGAGCTCCTGATGTTTCTCACACGCTGCATTTGTTACATAAATGTTTTCTATTCTTTCATTCACTAAGTACATTTCCAAACATTTTTAATTTGTGTGGAAACACCTGCAATCCCACAGCGTGGATATTGTGGAATATTGTAACGTTTCCCATCATATGCGCTATTTTTCACAATGTTGAGAGAAAAAGCATGAGAAAAAGAAGCGTATTATAGTAGCAAAATGCAACAAACAGCAATGGAAACAGACTTGGTGCATAAATCGTGTCATCTCAGTGTGTCCCCTTCTTCTGTGATGTTTTAATGGTCCTCAACTGGAAAGTTAGTGCTACCAACTGGTTATCGAGACGTTCCCAGTGGCAGACCCAACGAGACACACTCCAGAAGAATATCACTGATGCAACACTGCGTTCTGTTGTGACATGACTATAGAAGCCTGCACACCCCTCTAAGAGGAGTGTGCATGGTATGTGTACGGTAAATTCTGTTTCCATCCACACCCTGTGCTGACCAGTCTTTGTTTTTTTAAGGATTTCACTTGATTGGAGTTATGTCACTTCTGTACATAGAGCACACTCCAAAAGGCTTAACAGAGCCGCAGGTCCCTGATGTGTTGACTTCAGTGTTTGTTTTCACATTATAACACTGCTGCATACTGGTTAACAAATATACTGATAACTTGTGATTGTTAGAAAGCAATAAAATGTCAGGATGATTTATTAAAAATCCTGTACAGTACCTCAGGGTGCAGGTTTTTGATCAAAACCAAGTGTGGATAGGAAAGGATATAACCTTTCATTTGAATTAAGCCAAAAGCTCATTCTTGATGTTGGAAATAGGAGTTTGACAAAAAAATGCCAACTCAAGACACAAGCCCGTAACAAAATCTGCCTTCCAGCACAGATAAAGCGAAATAATATAATAAATTGGAAGGAGTGCGCAGCCAGGTAGCTTAAGAGCCTTGAGCCTGAGCTCAGGGCAAAGAAAACCCTGCCCTCAGACAGATCGCACACTTACAGATCTCACAGCAGGAGTGTAGCACATCACATGCAAAAGCACAGCCAACTGAGGTGAAAATGAAGAATTATCTGTTTTCTCTGGCTCTTGAAGCTTAAAAAGTTGTTTATATGCATTCATTCTTTAACAATTCACAGATCGGAGTTCAAACACACACATTAAGGGTCCCAAATTGTATACTTTTCCAGTGTTTTACTTGAAGTATTGTTCAGATATTTTAGAGTCTGTTGGTCTTGTTTTGGGTGAGCTTTAACGTGGCACCCTGACAGATAAATTAAAAACATCTGTCTTGCAGCTGAAAACTGGCAGAAGGCTGACTGTTTTCTGCGTGAGCCAATAAAAATATAGCAGGTTTCAGGTTAACACTCAGAAAAACCAAATCCTGCAAGGTTGGATGGTGGGTCCAGGTGGGCGGGGCTTGGGGTGTGGTTGAGGGTAACTGCTTTGTTGTGACATCACAAAGTTACAGAAGTCCTGATGGCTTGTTTTAAGGCTCAGTTTCTGAATACAGGCTGTGTTCATTTCTCTTTGATGCTTTTGCAGTATTAATAAATAACTTAGACTTGCTTTATAATAAGTTGCAGTGTGTTTACTTGTCATTTTACTGGTGTGTAATTCGAACATTAAACCCAAGTCATGCCTTGACATCTCCAACTGCAGCTTGCCAGCAACATCAGCAAAGTCCATCTCTGTAAATACCAAAGAATATAATGTTTCTACACAATCATGTAATACTACATAAATACACACAATAGTGCCTTGATTGACACACTTCCGAGGCACTGTGCAGTTATTTAACATGTGCGTCATGATTTTGCCCGACACAAATACTTTCTTAGCAACCCAGCAAAACAGCTGGGGTGTTTTTTACGAAGCATGTTTTCTTCAAGTCCCTGCTGCCCGGCAGATAAAAATACAGCAGACTCAGTGTGCTTACGTAGAGCTGCACACAATACCTCTCTCTGAGGGATAAAAATATCAGCGAGAAGGTGTTTCCCCCAAAAAGATCTGGGCTCAGATGGACAGAGTGTGAGAACAGCATGAGGGAAGGAAGGAGCGAGGGAGATAGAGACTCATTAAGAGAGAGAAAAATAAAAAGAGAGGGAGGGAGAGAGAAGGAGAAGGAATGTGAGAACAAAGCCAGTCTGATTACTGAGGCTTTGACCGGACAATGCATCCAAAATACTCCTGCAGAATTCTTGTGTCCACTTATTGTGCCCTTTACTTGATCTGTGCAGCACTTTCTAAAACTCTATTACATTTAACTTGACTGGCGACCACACTGTATAACTGTGATGAGACATGCAGCCCTGTGAGTGGACATCGTGGACGAAAGATCCATGACTGAATCACTGTGTCAGAAGTTAACTTCAAATATGCAGCTTCGGATTCAGCAGTTAAGGGGAAAGTTAAGGGGAACTTAAAATTCCTATATTGTATAAACTGAGATTTCCAAATATTTTTTATTATAAAGCAGTTCTAGGTTCTATATAAATACTGTGAAATGATCAAAGTGCTCAGTCCACAGAGATGTGCACACAGCCTGTATTCAGAAACTGAGCCTTAAAACGAGCTGTCAGGACTTCTGTAACTTTGTGATGTCACAACAAAGCAGTCACCACTCTCTGCCATGCTCCAAGCCTAGCCCACCCAGACCCACCATCCAACCTTGCAGGATTTGGTTTCTCTGACTGTTTACCTTGAATCTGCTATATTTTTAGTCAGTCACTCAGAAAACAGTCAGCCAATCAGAAGAGAGGCTCTGAACCTCTCTTGACCTGTTGTTATTAGAGTTCCAGAGAGAAGCCTGAGATTAGATGTAAAACTACTTTGAGATGGTTTTTGGTTCTTAAAACCACAAATTAATCTTTTTCTAGATATCAAGACCTCAAATTTAAACACACGGAAAGTGTGAAATGTGGGACCTTTAATCACTTAATTAAGAAAAAAAATCAGCAGATTAATCAATAATGAAACTAAATAATGAAACTCCTTAGATGCAGCCCCAACATGTTTATGTCATGTTTCTAAATCCTAAATATGTAGACTTTAAGCAAAGTGCTACTGGGATACCATGAGAGAGGATACCGAAGTTAACTTTCATTTTGGATTCGACAGGTTCAGTTAAGGGTAAAGTTAGGGGAAACTTAACTTGGAATGGGTGAGCGGTAGATTCAGTTTTTTGCAGCTCTTACTGTTGTGAAAGTATGATAGTTATTTCAGTTAAAGTTATTTGAACTACTTCCACATTTTTTTTCTTAGGAAAGCGTGAAAGGGCGATTTCACTGTTTTTTTCACATCCCGACCACATTGGACAAGCTCCGGCTCAAAATCCACTACATTTACACTGATCTGTACTAGATTATCCCAGACAAGCCAGAGACTATTTTAAACACCTTCATTCTATTTGTGAAAACGGAAAAAAAAATAAAATTAAAAAAAATTTAAATAACTGCAACAATTAGTCGAACTAAAACAAAACTAATCTGACACTGTTTAAGCAAAAGTACAAAAAAAAACAAAAAACTAATCATCAAATTAACCCAGTAGAAATCGTGAGGTGTGGCCTTCACCGGTCAACTGTAAATCGCAGTGTCAGACAGGACGCAGAGTTCAGACAGTCTGGACACAGTGTTTCTGCAGGTTTACTACAGAACCGTCATACGAGCCAAAGAACCAGAAACATCGGGACGCTGCTCTCAGTTTAACAACTGTTAAATACATAAAACTGAAAACACGGCTGAATTTTCTGTCCCTGCCTTGAAGTTCAGTTCATTCGCCCCCGGACAAATGTGGCCAAAACTTTCTGCCACGATGCGACCGCAAAATAGACAGACAGACAGATAAAGTCCGGTAAAGTCCGGTCAATAAACGCCCCGTCTCCGGTTTTCACACATGCTCACCGGGCTGCTCGTCCATAGCTCCGCTGCTTCGGCCGCTCACCGTGAAAGAAGCTCTCCGATGTAAAGATATCAATATCCACGCCTAAAAACAACACCCCGGCACAATTTCCGGTTATGATTTCTAAAATAAAAGCCCAGAGGATAGGTTCACAGTTTTTCACTTTGGTGGAAAGTAGCCAAGCGCATCTACTCAAGAACTGTATTTAAGTCCTGTTTGGAGGTTGTACATGTAATTTATTTAAGTATTTTCATTTTATGTTACTTTATTTTTCTACATTTACATTTACGTTTATTCATTTATCAGTCGCTTTCATCCAAAGCAACTTACAAGTGAGGAACATCTATGAACCTTCAGTGCATTAGTTCAAAGATTACAGAAAAATATTACAGAAATATATGCAGCAAAATGTAGGCCTATCAAAGTAATCAAAGTAAAAGTACTCCTTTCATCCCTGTGACTGATATGTTATTATATATGACATTATTTGATTGTTATTACTGATGTATCAATTCTTTAGCATCATTTTCCCATTGTAGCTGCTCCAGGAGAAGCTGGTTTAAACAACTTTATTTAATTAGCTAGTTTAGTGATGGACGCCAAACTACACACAGCTTTTTCGCAAGAGGTCACAAACCTAATTAATTGTAAACCACTGGTTTAATCTTTAACAATGTGCTATATTTTCTAAATGTATAATAAGTGTTTTGAAGTGAAATCTTAATCTGAAAAATGACTAGTAACTACATCTGTCAAATAAATGTAGTGGATTAAAAAAGTACAATATTTGTTTCCGAGCTGTAGTGGAGAAGAAGCATAAAGTGGTATAAGATGAAAATACTCATGTTAAGTACAAGTATCTCAAAATTGTACATAAATACAGTGCACGACTGCACTCACTTTTGCCCCCAGTGTTACGTTGAAGGGAACATCTCTGAACTTCCTGTCCTGGCTTGTCTGTTTCCACCTGTCTTGACAGCAGCTTGGGGCGGAGCCCAAATTGTTTACATTAACTGGACTATTGGGCAAAAAAATGATAAAAACTGATCACTTGTTGGTCTGAAACAACTTTATATAAATGCATTTTAAAGGCTTTTACATATTTTAATGCATGGCTTTATTTTTTCCTTTAGTTTTAACCCACGTTATCACAAACCCACAGTGAACAGTAGCTGAGGATTCTGTTTTATCCCTTTAATAAATAAAAAATCATCTGACAAGACCTAAAGACTGCCAGGAACACTGGTAGAGAAAAAACAAACAAACAAACACACACACACACACACTGGAAGAACTAAAACAAAACACAAGGTAACAGACAAACTGACAAAGAGTGAGGGAAATACAGAGACCGGGATAGTGAGGAGAAGACAATAGGATACAGAAGCAAGCAATCACACAGGTGAAAAACAAAGGCAAGAAGTAAAACCAAAATGGACACATAAGGAAGATAATTTCAGCATAAAACAGGAAATTGTATAATTATATAGCCCACAGAGTGTTGTCTGACCATCAGTCAAAATATATTCATATATTTTAATGACTGGGTGTACTTTTTCCATGAATCTCAATCAGTCCAGTTAGTTGATTCTGTAAAGACAAGCTGTTTAACTGCAGCTTATGGTTCTGTTTTACCCCTTTAATAAATGTAGAAGTGACAACATAAGGGTTTTCATCTGAGAGTTGTTGCATTAAGGAAAGTTAGCTGAGAAGATAATCAAGGTAGGCCATTATTTTTTTCAAGCTTTATTTAATTTTCCAATTATATTTATTCCTACTTTTTGGCTTCTACATAAGACGAAGTTGATTTACACGTGGTTTACATTCCTCCAGGCGAAATTTTCTTCTAGTTTTGATACTTTAATAAGATTTTATTGTGCTTTCAGTAAAGAACGATTTTAAATTATTTTTACTTGTAATTGAGTATTTTTAAATATTTTTATAAAAGTAAGTAAATAATATATAGCCTAATACTTCTTGCGCCACTGACAGCCCTCCAGCTGAGGGGAATACATTTTTTTTACAATGACTATCATATCTTCCACGTTTTGCGCTGGACCGTGAATGCAGCAGTGACCCGGAAGTTGACGTCAGTTGTCTTCTCCCAGCAACAACACTGGACTGTTAGCTGTTATTTCGCGACGGTCGGGCACCAGTTTCTGACACAGATTTATCCTCACATACTCAAAATGGTAAAAAAGAACGAATTCCTTATGTTTATTTAAATAATACATTTTCATATTTCAGTTATGACTGTTGTGAATGTGCAGTTTAATAAGAGGGAATTTGAGAAAGTGCTAAACGAGGCTAGCTTAATTGTGCTAGTCGGGCGTTGTCAAGTTATTGGTTTACAAATTCGCAGGGTGTTTCGACAATTTTGACAGCTTCTGTCCTCCTGTTATGTGTGCTTGTATCGTTTTGTAAGTACATGTGGTATCTCAGCAGCTGAATTCAATGATGCTAATCCACCTTGTCTCTCAGGCTGAAGTGGAAGAAACTCTGAAGAGGATCCAGAGTCAGAAAGGAGTGCAGGGAATCATCGTCGTCAATTCAGAGGGCAAGACCATTTTAAATGAATTACATACAGTTATTTATTCCTCTCTGTCTCAACTGGCTTTTGCAGATAAGTGTTTTTCTCTACTTATTTACATTACTAGCATTGTCGGTGGTCGACAGTAACTAAGTACACTTACCAAACTCTGTACTTGAGTACAGGTCTGAGGTAAATATATTATGGCTACAACAAACAATCACTGTGAATTATTTTCTCTATTTATATAATTAATTGTTTAGGTTATAAAATGTCTATAAATAATGAAAAACACAGTCTCCCTGAGTCCAAGATGACGTCTTCAAATGCCTTTCCTTATCTGACCAACAGTCAAAAACCCAGATATTCAGTTTAGTATAACATGAGAAGGGGCAAAGCAGCCAATTTTTGCAACTGAGAGGCTGAAATCCTCAAATGTTTAGTATTTTTCCTTGAAAATCAATTGTTGGTATCAGAATAGTTGCTGATTATTTTTCTATTGATCTATTTCTTCTGTGATAAAGAAAAGCATCAAATACTCATATTTGAGAAGCTTGAACCAGCAAATGTTTGGGATTTTTACTTGGAAAAATGACAGAAACAATTAATCGCTTCTCAAACGAATTTTAATAGAAGATTCATTTTTTGTCAATCAATTCATTGTTTATTTGTTTCATTTCTAAAATGTTGTTGACTGGAGTATTTCAAATTAATGTTATTTCATTTTTCGACTAAGCTGCATTTCGGGGGAAATATTGTAGTTTTTACTCCAATACATTTCTTTGAGTTTGAGTTACTTTTACATTTCAAACATGGAATATGGTTACATGGAAATTCTTTAATAAATTTACCTATTTCCATATCTCTTACCTCAGGAATCCCCATCAAGACAACTCTGGACAACTCCAGCACGGTGCAGTATGCAGGACTGATCCACCAGCTGGTGATGAAGGCCAGGAGCACTGTAAGGGACATCGATCCCCAGAATGACCTCACCTTCCTCCGGGTCCGGTCCAAGAAGAACGAGATCATGATCGCTCCAGGTGAGAGGGGAGAAAAAAAAGTTAGGATTTTTAGAGGGAAAACTTAACACTTTGTAAGACACACAACTCAACACTCCTGTAGCAGCAACAGCCACTTAGGAGAACATTTACATTACAGCCATCTGGCAGACATGTTTGTCCAAAGCAACATATAGAAGTGCATTTAAATGTCTTAGGAACAAGAAGCAGATGTCATCAAAATTTAAGTGTTCAGTGCTACAGTGCAAGTGCTTAGAGATTTTTTTTTGTTGTCCAGCCTATTTTTTCTGTAGATTTGCTTTCTGTAATGTATAGAGTCATCCTTGAATTTACTTTGCATCACATTCATTTGGTGGTAGTTTTGTTTGTCTAAATTATATAATTACATTATAATTATACATTGGGAGAAATGACTTGTGACTTGTGCAGAGAATTTCAACATGTGGACAGAGGACTGAGCCACCAACCCTATGATTCATATTCCCAGAACTTGAAATAAAATGTTCAAGCAATATATACAGGGACAAATTCCACAGATAAAGACACATATCAGTCTCTGGTGGCTGAACAAATAAATTACTTTACACTGACAAATAATCCTTAAAAACAATAACATAATAAAGGCTGCAACTAACGATTATTTGAATTATCGATTACATTTCCAATTACTTTTGATAGTAAAAACAGTGATTTTAGTGCTTTTAATAGTGAAAGGGGCATGTTTTAATTTCTTAGGGTCCATCCAAGGTGACGTCTCCTTATGTTCGTTTTTTTCTGACCAACAGTCCAAAACCCAAAGATGTTCAGTTTAGTATTATATATTACACAAAATTTAGTTATCCAGTCATTGAAATCAAAATAGTTGCTGATTGACCAATAGATTGATTGATTAATCAGTACAGCTCCAAACATAACGCTCTAAAATGCTAATTCTTTTACTGCTGATTTATTAGTCAATTAATCGACTAATGATTTCAGCTCTATTATGTAAAACAGCATTGGGGCAGTTTACCTGCCATACTCCTATGAAAAACACTGTTTGCATATGACTTGAGAATAAAGAATGGAGTCTTTATGTGGGACTGCCAATCTCAGAGGAGGGTGTCATATTAAATCACAACAGTCACTAGCTATTTCAGTTGATTGCAGTCAGACAAACTCACTGATTAGAAGCTCTTTCTGCTCCACATCTCTGAAAACACAACATCCAGTCTCTGCATTGCAGTTCACCACAATCTGGAAACAGTCAGGAGTCAGCTTTTTACGTCGCAGCTCATAATGAGGATTTTCTCAACAGTTTGGAGGTTGATGATCTGATAAAACAGGAAGAATAGTCTGACCTGTTATTGTTGATTATTTTAAAACCTTTATCATTCAGCTGGTTTGTCCTTTTACATGTTGAGCTTTATTACTTTTTGAATGAAATGTGTCGTCAGCACAGAATATTGAAAACTGTCACGTTTCAAATGTTGTAGGTGAACGCTCATTCAGTCTTTGTCTCTGATGAGATATTTTCTGTTTTCAATAATAATCATGTTTTGCTTAGGTAGAGTTCTTTCATGACAGCTTTATGTTAAGACAAGTTTGACTTATTTTGTTAAATAGAAATAAAGGTTTTGTATAAAAATTTCATATCCCTCAGTGTGAAGTATTGAAAACATTTTGAAAAGACCTATTTGCAAATAAGACTTTAAACTGCTTCTTTGTATGTGTTGTCATATGCTTAAAATGTTTAATGTACTGTTTTTTTTTAATCCATGGGTTTAACTATTTTGCCTTTGTTTTCACAGATAAGGACTATTTCTTGATTGTCATTCAGAACCCGTCAGACTGAACAAAAGGAACTGCTGCCCCACTCATTACTCCCTCTCCGTCATATCTAAACAGCCAAACCTTTTTTTGTCTTGCTTAATCAAAAGTACCTGATTACCAGAAGCTTTTTATGCACTTGCTGTACAAAGACGTAAAGGCAGCGCAGGATTTGAAGGTGAATGAAATGAATGAATGCTCAGTAACAAGATGTGTGAGCAACACAGTCAGTTACCCTGCAAGCAAATCTCTTTCCCCAATTTCAGCATTCCAGTTCAGTCTCTTCTCCAAACATAATATATGTTACATCACTCTGCTGATCACATATGTATTTTAGCACATGGCAAGAAGTGCACATCTCCTAAAATACCTATGGCAGAAGTAAGAACCTTAAAGCTGGACCAGTGCAAACACCTATGAGCTCAGTGTACAGGAGAGAGACCACAACACATCTTTAGTTTTTTTTGTTTTTTGTTTTCAGTTCAATCTTAATGAAAATCTGGGGATTGTTATTTATTCTTTTGTAGGCAACAGGTGTTGAAGTGCAGTATTTCAGTGGTGAGCAGTGAACTACACTACAAACACTTTGCTGTTCTTGCCATGTTGAGTTCCTGTTGGTTATTTGTAACAAATTGAGAAATTAAAAAATGTCCAAATGATCTTGTGTTTTTTTTTTGTCATGTACCTTCTACACATTATGTACAGTGTTAACAGTCTTTATCAGAAGTGTGTAGATGAGGGGAACTGTAGAGTCGCATAATCATGCTCCACATGTGTGTCTGCTTTGAGCAGCCTGTGTCGCAGTACACAGTCATTTGATTTACGATTTAAAATATAAATTAGTCGAACTTCAAAGAGGGAAATAACCTCAACTTCTTTGAGATATTCAAGTCTGTTGTACTCAGAGTACACTGACCACAGACTGAACACATACAGTAAACTTTGAGCTTCAACCACTGGAGGTCAGCAAAATACCTGGTATATAATCTCCATCCTGCTAGTTAGAGTAATGCATCTACCTTGCACATAGCATTTGAATATTTTATCTTAATTTTACATTAACTCTGCACAGGTTTTAAGTAGATTCACACAAAATGGAAAATATATATAGTTAGTATAAATCACAATTACATTAAGCACAAAAAAGCCGGTTTGTCTGAACACAGCAGATGCTACAAGAGGGGCTGTCTCAGAATGAGAATTATTACCTAAACATTAGTTAGGAGTTTGAGATTTACAACAAGTACACAGATCAGCTCAGTACAATGACTGTGGGCATAAACCATCCATCCATCCATGGATGAATCACGAGAAAATGGTCCCCTGGGCACAGACAAGGTGAAAGCCCCCCCCCCACCTGGTACTTCAGAACCCCAGACTGAAAGAGACACAAAGTGACTGTGAACATGTGCCTCTTTATAGTTGTTTTGTGTGCCTTGTTGTGCAACTGTGGTCATTTTCTGTCTTTTACTTGAGCACTATGACTTTTCCAACAGGAAATAATTTCTTGTAGAAAGTCACACAGTAAAAAAAAAAAAAAAAAAAAAAAAAAAAAATGGTGAACGTCCCCTTTAAAAAGCAGCTGATGACGTCAGCGCCTCGGTTTACTTGCTTTGTTTGTCCGGAGCTGTTTTGCCTTCAGACTGACCCGAGAGACGACAGGAGACGCTCCGCACAAATCCAAACAGTTTCTTTGTGACCGGGTTACGTTATAAGCAGCTGTACTGCATATTCATTAGGCTATAACTGTGTAGTAACACTTGACAGAGATGCCGTCCGACAGACCCTTCAAACAAAGGAGGACATTTGGTAAGAAACCACCTAGGCAGTGTTGTTTAGCTAACGTTAGCTCTCTAGTAACAGCAGCTGATCGGAGAAACTGGGTAGTTAGCCGGCCTGTTAGCCACCTAGCTTATCCCGTCTGGTGACAAGTGTAGTTACATGGTGTTTACTTGTCTGTTATAATATCGTAAGCTGTATTGTTTCACCGCGGTTTGAAACTAGGTTTATGGCTCAGGTCGATAACAACCTGGGAGTGAAGCTCCTGGGCGTCAAGTTAAGACTGTATTTCTCTTTGGTAAGGTTTTTTTTTAACCTAAATAAAGAGAAATAAATAACATGTTAAATGTATGTAACTTTCATCGACGCCGTAATGTTAGGGGTAGTGTATTTTCGCCCTGTTGGCTTTGTCTTTGGCTGTTAATGTACAAAAGCCGTCTGGGTCACTGTCACATTAGCTTCAAGAGCCTTGGAGCTAGCCTGGCCTGGCATTACCAGCTTTTACACAACTGGGTAAGCTAGCTGAACTAACATAAGCAGTGAAGGTTTTCGTGTTTGCTCAAAAGAAAACAACATGTGCTGACACATTATCCCAGTACACGTGTTCAGTGATTTATGTTGTAATTTGATGCCAAACGACGGCCCCTGTGCTGGGAAGGGAGGAGCCCAGACTCTGTCTATTGCATAATCTTGCCATACAGAGAAATATGGGATAAGCAACAGAAACATGCGTAGGACGGGAAATACTCAATTTACCGTAGGTTATAACGCCTCTATAACGTTATTACAATCGGAGTCAGTTAAGTGATTGTGTTTCATAGTGACTAGCAGGCCTTGTTGACATGTTTTATTTTGTGGTTCACTGCTGTTTGTCACACTGACACATATTATTGTGGTATTATATAACAATAAAAGACCTTGACCTGAGTGAACAGATGTTAAGTTAACTAGATGTGGTTGACTTAGCAGTTAACAGTAGTTTAGTACAGAACAGTAGTTCCTAAATAAGCCTGTTAACGGTGATACAACACGTATGAAGTGCAATATATTTAAAAATTTGGGACACAGGGTGAGAAATTTAACTCCCAGGGTGTGTCTTGGCCCAGAGTATAAACATTTCCTCTTTTAATAGCAGGAATAGTACAGCCAGCTCTGGAAGTAGTATTTTTTAAACAGATACTCTAGTAATAGGTGGGGCACTGACTGTTTTGATGCAAAGCCTGGGAAGGGAATTTCACCTAAAACAACTCAAACAAGAGAATAATATTGGATTATCTCATTTGTGATAACATTCAAATTTGATCTGCAAAGTAAACCCACAGTATCTTTTAACAAGTACACTTATATTCTAGTCATTAGCACGGACCGTTCCCTTTGCTGGGTAAGAAAAACATCCCCAGACCTAAACAAAGAAACCATTCACACGTCTCTGTTGCTCCTCAGTGCTTTCTGAGCTTTGAACCCTGCCAGTGTTTAAAAAATAGGTGAAGTTTTTTTTTTCTGAAATAGGGCAGTAAGCTGTTTAAAGACACCAGTGTGTGTTGTAAAATTAGATAGTAAGGCGGTAAAACATTGCATGCTCAAACAGGTACTGTAGAGAGAGGAATGCAGGAATTAAACTTGACATTCACATGTACACAAATTATATGCAAAGAGACTGTGAAGCATGTAAATTGAGTCCAAAAATATCAAACTGCTCTCAATACAGTCTTAAAGTCCTCTTATTATAATGCATGTGTCTTTGTGCATGCACTGGTGAAACAAAACCTGACTGATGAATACATATCTGAGAGAGCTGTGATCTGTCACTACATTCACACATTACATCATAAATTAAAAGATGATGTTGGATGACCATGAGGAGGAAGTGGGTTAGAGGACACATTTAAACATCACAGATCAGAGATGGCGTTGACACATTAAATATCACAGATCAGAGATGGCGATAACAGCAAACAGTCCATTCCTCCTATTCTCAGAGGCACAAAAAAAATTCTTCTATCAGCAGGATCAGCCATTTTTAAAGAGTCTAGCTGCGTCTGGACACAACACTGACTTACTGCTGCTTCAGGAGACTTTTTTTTTTTCATTTTCATCTGAACGTGCAGTTTGTTACTTCCTGTGGATTTTCTGACAGAAACTAAACCTGGTGCCAGAAAGCAATTTGAGCAGACAGGCCAAACATGCAGGGTCTCCATCAGGAGGGACGAGACATATTTTTTTCAATTTACATATTTTTGTTGGGGCAAAAAATAAAAGGGGGGATGATTACAAACCCTTAGCTTAATGTCAGACTTGCAAGCGGCTCACACAGTTTTAGGTTCTTTATCTCAGGTTCTTTATCTCTGTGTGTTCCTTTAATGGATAATTCAGACTACTTAACTTCATATGGACTAAATAAATGAATAAATTGGATTTAATTTGATTAGCCTAGAAATAGTAACATGATTTTACATATTTCTCTCAAACTGGGGTCTTCAATCAAGCATCTGGGCTTGTTTGTTCTCTGTCCCACATTACAGATACAGTATGATAAGTAAGTGTTTTTTCATTACTCATTTTGAACTGTAAAGGCCTAAACCAGACTGCATTAGCATTAGCAGAGGAGTCGCAGCTTTATATGTGCTAAAGATGAGTTGAAAGTGTATTCTTGAATTCGAGATGTCTTTTACAATTTGTGTCTTTTGTTGCCCACAGCTGACCGGTGCAAAGAGGTCCAGCAGATCCGCGAGCAGCACCCTAACAAGATCCCTGTAAGCAGCTGTTCAAATCTGATTTCCACACACACTTCCTTGCTCTTGAATGCACCACAGTGCAGACACACATGGTCCATGTAGCCTGTCAAAAATCTGTGTGTGCAGTTTCCTGTAAATGCACATATTTTCATGTGGAAGTTTTTGAATATGACATACCTGAGTGACGTACTTGTAGAGAGAGCAACACAAAAAAGGCTTTTAATCATTTGACAAAACTGTTGTGAAACTGTTTGGTCTCCACTGTGAACTAGTACTAGATCAGTGTATCACTTTGATGATACATTGGTAATATTGACCTCATAATCAATCAAATATCTGTTAGTATTTTACTTCAACAAATGAAGATGAGAGTTTTATTTTACTCATTGTTCTTAATCTGTGATAAAGCCTGATTCGCCTTGTCTTTTAGTTTACAAGGTGCTAAGCTAAGTAAACCGACTGCTGGCTGTAGCTTTATAGTAAACACACAGATATGGTGGTGGTATTGATCTCTGCATCTAACTCTTGGTGAGAAAACAGTTAATTCCATAAATGTCGAACTATTTGCTTTAGTTGAAAAAATACTGGCAAGATCATCATTCATCAGGCAAATCACACTGTGATGAAAAATCTCTCCGCTGCTTCTCCCACATGCAATACAAACAGCTACATCATTAAGATCATCAATCAATCATAATGTTATTGTGAATGTATGTTAATGACTTTATATACTGTTAGGTAGCTTTTTAATTCCCCCTTGGGATCAATAAAGTCTTATATAAAACTATAATATTACATTATAATTAATTTGTTGATTATATTTTGTATTATTAATATACATTTTTAAAGTCAAGTTATCAAATACATGCAGGTGATTAAAAAGTAAAATGTTTGCCTCTGAATTCGAGTGGAACCGAAGCAAAGTAGCATATAATGGAAGTACTGCAAGATACTACAAGCACCTTAGAATTGCACTTATGTGCAATACTTAAGTAAATGTAAGCAAATACCTCAGTTGTATCCTAAAGTAGAGTTAAGAGAGGACTAAAGAAGTAAATAAAATGTTAATAGAACTTCTGCAGTAAGAAGACACAGAAATGAGACTTTCTTCTAATATTAGTGCACTGTTACTTTTTATTTCGTGAGCTTAAAAAGAATTAACAGTAGTTGTGAAATATGCAAAAGTTTGGCAGATATCACAGCTGGTGAACCCCAGCTCAGACTCTTTCTGTTCTTGATTGATGAATTTTTAGCCTCTTCTTGCAGATCACTTCAGGTTTGGAAATATTTTTAGGCACACACAGCATTTTAAGATCTACACACAGATTGTCAGTGATAGTCAGGTCAGGAGATGGAGGCTGTGGGGGCGGTTCCAAAGTCTTCGGCTTAAGTGGTTCATGGTGGTTTTCCTCCAGAATCGGCTGATATTCAGTGGAATCTATTCCTCCCTCAGTCAGTTTTTGCTATGCCACTGGTTGCCACACAACCCCAAAACAGATCATTTCCACCCTCGTGCTTAATTCATTCAAGTGTCCTCTTCATCAAATGCTGCATCCAAACACTCCATTGGTGACTGTGGCCTGAGAGCTCAGTTTTAACTTGTTTCCAAAATGACTCTGGCTGATCCAGATGTAACTTTGCAGACCTCAAATGTTGGCTTTTATGATGAAGTTGCAGGTAAGGTTTCTGTTTTTATGCATCAGCGCTGCACAGTGGAATGGTGCACCACCACTCCGATGTCAGCTGCACCTTCCTGCAGGTCCTAGATTTTGTCCTGACTTCCACAGTTCCACCTTAACAGCCATATGCTGTGGGAATTTTAAGCAGGAAGTTCATCTTCAGACCCACAGTCAGCTGCTTGGGCGAGCCCACAGTGACTGAGTGTTACTACAACGTTTTAATAGTCAGAATTTATCATCACCTGATAATTCCTAATTACAATTCCTCACCTGCCTCACAAGGGTGTATAAGGGTGACAGACAGATTTACAGTGTGTTGTGTCTTGTGGCTGCTGCAGGTGATCATTGAGAGGTACAAGGGAGAGAAGCAGTTGCCTGTTTTGGACAAGACCAAG
Source organism: Trachinotus anak (assembly GCF_046630095.1). Lineage (NCBI taxonomy): Eukaryota > Metazoa > Chordata > Actinopteri > Carangiformes > Carangidae > Trachinotus > Trachinotus anak. The sequence goes on from NW_027273864.1 coordinate 24,827,514, forward strand.
TTCCTGGTACCTGACCACGTCAACATGAGCGAGCTGGTCAAGATCATCAGGTAACATACGCACGCACACACATACACACACACGCTGCTGGTTATACTGAACTGGATACCAGTATAGGTTACGTTCGCTGAGGTGTATGTTTAGTATGTGGTCTATATTTGGAGCTGTCTTCAGAACTAAGAAACGTTGGGGCTGACGACCACTGACCCTGAAGTGAAGAGTGCAGGTGGAAAGTGAGGAGGGAAAGAAGAGACGAAGAGGTGGAGAAAAACAAGAATATGAAACGTGGAGTGATATATCACTTTTACATTTTTTGTTTCGAACATGTTTTGGAAACAAAATGAAATGGCCAGTCTGACTCTGAAGGGTTCTGTTGTACCTGGGTGGTGCGTGTGCCAGTGTGAATATCAATTGGAAACTGTTATATTCTCCACTGCCTTCATTAATCATTAAATCTTTAACTTTTTCTATTTATTGTGCTGTTTACTTATATTTTTATGCTTCTTTTATTACTGTCAAACACATAGAATGACCTCTGCATATGATAATGTGCTGTACAAATAAATTTGGCTTGCCTAGGAAATAAAAATCTAACTTTACGATGGCTCGTTAAATCTACCTTTCTCTCTCTCCTCTTTCTTTTTCTCTTCTCTTTCTCTTGCCATCTTGCCATTTTCTCTTGTTATCCTCTCCCTCACCCCGCCCCACCAGGCGTCGGCTGCAGCTGAACCCCACACAGGCCTTCTTCCTTCTGGTCAACCAGCACAGCATGGTGTCGGTGTCCACACCCATCTCCGAGATCTATGAGCAGGAGAGAGATGAGGACGGCTTCCTCTACATGGTCTACGCCTCGCAGGAGACCTTCGGCTGCTAGGGGGGAAGAAGGGGACGGGGGGGAGGGAGAGTGGGACATCTTCAGGTGCTGGGAGACTGGGAGGGGAGAGGGTAGAGGGACGGGGGAGGCGGCGCTTGAGGGGAAAAGAGAGGTATGTGGTGTCAGAACCGACCAGAAACCACTAAACTCCATGATCCTCTCCACTTTGTTGCATTGCAGGCCCACGTAGCAACACAGTCAGTGAGTGTACATGTGACCGACACCCCTTGTCCCTCTCTCTCTGTCGTAGTCATGCACCTTTTTCATATTGGTCAGTAAACACAACACTAGCTACAAAAGCCAGAGGACATCCTGTGTGTCTTTCGTGCCCTTAGAGTTAGATCATATCTGTGATCGCTCTGAGTGCTTTTATTTTATCTCTTGGTCCTGCTTTTGGTCCCACGTGGGCTGCGGTCTCTTAATTTGAAAGGGTGGGACAAACCAACCAATGACTATGGTAGTTTGGAAGCTGTCTGTAAAGTTCCACAGAAGCGCTATTGATCGTTTTGATTTTCATCGTCAAGGCTACACACAGACACACACATGTATTAGACAAGCTACACTTGAAAGCAGGCAGTCGCTTGCGAGAAAGTCAGAGTTCAGGATGTAATTTGAAGCTTGGCTGATGAAGCCACTGATACTGCTTAGAGTTTAAACCCTCTGATATGTACGCAGGTGAAAACACCGCACAGCACACTTTGGTTCATAACTATCCAGTAATCTGCTGTGTCACTCTATATCCTCATCATTGCAACAACAGTAGTAGAAGCTAGAAGATAGACTCGTAGTGATTGTTGTTTTACCTTTTAACTTTTTTAACTCACATTTCAGTTTTTTCTTTTTAATTCTTGTCTCCTGTTTGAAATATTAGCTGTAGTTTAGTTTGTGTTATATAACTAGCTCTGAGTTTGTTTTAATCATACATTTACCGTCAGCCTGAAGCTCAACTTGCCAACTGGCTACTGGCTACCGAGTAGCTGACAATCAGGCTAGAAACGAGTTATTAGCATTTACAGCAATTTCACATGTGCAATATTTATCCCTTCAAGCCCTCACAGGTTTGAGAGACACATGAGAACAGCAGCACTGTTGGGTAACGCTGTTAAACAAATCACCATAGCCCCCCCCCCCAGCCACACGCTGCTACATCCATATTCACAGACTGAAGTTTCTGTCTTTTTGCCCCATAAGCACAATAACCTGTAACACCCCCCCCCCCCCCCCCCCCCCCTTACTTAATGTCATAAACAACCAATCAGGTGAAGCAGATTTAAAGACCTATGGGATGCTCTCTGATCCGACAGTCACACAGTTTAATTCTTGCTTGGTTTGTCTCAGAAGGATTGTTTTTCTTAGAGTAAAATAAAAAAAATTAAACACTAATTTAGGAAATGAAAATTATAGAAATCGAGCTGAGTGTGAAACTGACTCTGTTGGTCTGGAGTGGCAGTGCAGGAGGGGATGCGGTCTCCAAAGTGGCAAACCAGGGGTCACAAACCATTACAAGGGGATGATTACAGAACAGGTTTTTGTTTTGACACACTATGCGATTGACAGTGCAATGTAACGCCAATAAAATTATCCCATTTTATACATTGAACAGAGCTGACGCAGCCTGTGCTGGATGGCAGGATGTAATCAGATCCCAGTAAAGCTTTTCAACTGAGGTGAGGTGAACCCAGACCCTGGTTTAGTATCATTTCTCCACTGTGGGGCCGACGTCTCCTCCTGGCCTTGTGTCACAGAGCTTGTAAGATTGCGTGTCATGGTAGCATAAAGTTGAGCATTACACATATTAAAATGTATTTAATGTAGGAAACGAATGAGCTTCTTTTGCACATAAATTAATACAAATATAAACAAGAGTTGGCATAGAAGTTTGTTTTTAGAAATGACTGTATCTATATAATAATTATCTCTTCTTTTTGTATCTGCTCCTCTTCTGTAGAGCGCTGCTGCTCTTTATCTGTATGTTTGTCTGCCTTTGTTTAATAAGACTTTATAGACAAAAAAAGGTTATGATGCACTACAAACGTTGCATGTTTTTTTTTTTTTTTATAAATGTATATTGATTTTACGCCATAGATATAATTGTTTTGTTTTATTTAGAAAAAAAATACAAGTCTTTTTAGATGTTTCCCAAACCAAAAACTGAAAATAAGTGTATGTGTATGTTTGAAACAAACAAAAAACCGTGTGCGTATAAACGATCATATAATCGAGCTGTATTACAAAGTGTGTTTTCTTTAGGCTTTCTGATATTGTCACTGTTTGGAGGGGTGTACATAGATGCATTGCTAAAACCTTATTCAAAGCATTTGCCAATAAATAAAAAAAAGTTGCCTTTAACCAGTTTTTCTTGTCTGTTTCGTTTTGTCAGATGTTGCAGAAGTCTGTGTTTGTGTATATTTGCTGCTTTGTTAAACAATGTCTTGTATTTGCCAGTAGATGACACTATAGTCCAGCAGGTGTTAGTAAAAACAATGTGGTTCCCATAGCGTTGGGAGAAGTATTCAGATCCTTTACTTGATTGTTAATACGTTAATGTAAAAATCTTTTCTGCTTTAAAGTTTACTGAGTACAGAAGTAAAATGTCATGTGACTGATTATTGTACATGACATCATCAGATAATTAATCTTGAGCCATTAATGCTTCAGCAGTATTTTACTGTTGAAGCAGCTACTCAATATACAGTTAGCTAGTTCAGTCCAGTGGTTTTCCAACCCAGGGGATCACCAGATGAATCAGAGGGGTGGTTAGATGATAAATTATGTTACATGAATTAGTATTTATTCTTTGGACTTTTTCTTGAATATTTGCTTATTTTATGAAATAATGGATAATTTCATCTCTTGGATAGTTACTCATGACATCTGTAAAACAATAAGGACCCCAACCAGAAATAACTTCTCTTCAAGGGGTAAATTTATTTTTTTTAAATTTTCATTTGTGCAAAGCAGTGAAGTAAATTTACAGCCAAGATCAGCCCCCTCAACCCAAACAGTGTTCAACACATTCTATTTTTATTATCTTTTTTAATCTTAAAATCTTAATCTGAAAACTCACTAGTAACTGTAGCTGTCAAATAAATGTAATTTTGTGTAGTATTTACCTCTGAAATGTACTGAAATATAAAGCAACATGAAGTGTAAGTACAGTCATGTACAAGTACCTCAAAACTGTACTCCAGTACATGTATAACTTTCTACCAGTTTCCAGACATAATGTAGTTATTCAACCAAGCTTCACTTGTATGCTGCTGTTTAGAGCTGCAACTGATTAGTAATTAATCTCTCATTTTATATTGTCTGCTGTATATATGCATACATATAAATACGTGATAATAAAATATATATATAATTATATACCAGACTTATTAAAACATCTTACAATGCAAACACATTGTTGACTCAAGGACTCTGAGGCGTGCAGGGAAGATTGTAGCTGACTCCTCCCACCCTGGACACAAACTCTTTGAGTCACTCCCCTCTGGCAGGAGGCTGCGGTCCTTCCGGACCAAAACCTCTCGCCACAAAAACAGCTTCTTCCCATCTGCTATCAGCTTCATCAACAAGGCTAGAGGGCCCCACTGTTGCTGATCCCCCTGATCCTCAATTGCACCAATCACCAGAAAAAATTCCTCGTATGTGAAAACATACTTGGCAATAAAACTGATTCTGATTCTGATTACCCACAACATACCCCACCTAATCCAATCTTCACCCCCAGTTATGTCAACTGTCTATTATGTTTTATGTTGTTTTCTAAATCAGTGTCTTCCATGTCACTTCTCGTTTGATTATTTCACCAATAATAATAATAAAAGCAATTTATCTGCCAGTTGATTGTTTAGTTCATAAAAGGTCAGAAAAAATGCCCATCACAACTTCACAGAGCCCAAGGTAACATCTTCAAATGTCCCAAAAGTCTAAAAGGATTCTGTTTGGTGATAAATGACGAAGAGAAGCAGCAAATCTTCAGTCTGAGGCTGGAACCTGAGAAGCTGTTGCATTTGAAAAAAAAAAAAGTTTTTTGCCTGCAAAATAGTTGCATATTATTTTTCTATCAATCAAGTAATTGACTTGTCGTTTCAGGCTTACTGCAACTAGTGATGTTAGTGGATTTTCAGGACACACCCAAAGAACAAACCACTCAGATAAAAAGAGGGTGATTTATTTTATTTTACAAGACAGACGAGACGTATTGCTCGTTAAGAAATGACAGCCATGTTTGGAGTTCACGACTCGTTACAGATAGACTGAAGTCTCATCTCATACAGTGTGAGGAAAAACATCCACCTCTGTTGCATTTTCTGTCTGCTGTGTAAACGTTACAAACAAGAAATCACTCTACCTGTGTATATTCATCACACTGCATGTTGTCGGTCAGGTTGTTGGACATTAAACACTTGTTCAGATAAGTTATCACCTTCAATAACAGCCTAACTTTTAAATTCATGTCTTAATTTGTTTTTAATCTGACAGTTTCCTCGACAAAAGCGACAGTGGGTTTACATCCTTCAAGCCTTGGATGGATGTCGATATTTGTGATGGTGTCAGTTTGGCAGTGGTGAGGTGGGTGGGTGTGAGTGGGAATCCCTTACGGCTGCAGGAGGTTTCCTGAATTAAGGTAAGTGACGATAAAGCAACCGCCTGCTGGGGAACTGTCACCTATCAGAGTTGGTGAAGCATTAGGGAGGTGAGTCTGTCAAGGCAACTGTCAGTTTCCCATGAGGGTTGAGAATAACATGCAGAACACTGGCTCCCACCAACAGAGTTTAGACACCTTTTAGTGAAACAGGCACAGAAATGAATTTGATTTTTGACTCTTTTTTTTTTTAGTCTTGGTCACTTTTGGTTTTTTTTTTCCAAACTGGGAGAAAATGTTAAATCTTATTTCTACCTGTTTGGTCAAAAAGATTCAACATGATTGACACAAAGATTCCTCAACGTGTGTAAATGGAGTTTCAGGGAGTTGGGTTATTTAACCATTTCTGCACAATTTGTCTTTGTTGAAACAAAATGCCTCCAGCAAATGTATCAGCTCATTAACAACTCACTGAACAACAGCCTCTGCTTTGAAAAAACTACTACCAATTATCTCCACCTAACCCAGTCCAAAGTAAAGATGAGGTGGTGCGTGTGGAGCTGGACCCGTTTGAACTGCTGATGATTTCTTTGTAAAGAGCTGATATGAAAAATGACTGAGGTCACTAAAAGGTTTTAGAAAGATTAACCCAAATGTATAAAATGACTGTGCAGCTGCAGGAGCTTGGATTTCTGAATGAAACTGAACCGTATTGTGTGGAAGGAGGTGTTTTAAGTAGAGAAATGAGGTCTAGCAGCAGCGTGGCGGCTTCATGTGTGAGACCAGGTGAACCGCAGCAGAGCTCCTCGGTGGCAGCGGACTGCAGAGGTGGCTTACGCCATGCTGATGGGAAACAGAGCAGAGGAGAGGAGGTGGTTGAAGTCACTGGGGGAAACAGCATTTAATGGCTTCCTGCTGCTGTAACTCAATGTTATTTTCAGATTAAACAGGAGAACCAGGAGTGGGATGAAGAGCTGGGCTGTTCTTCAAAATGAATCGATTTTAGCTACTGAGAGAGAACGCAAAAACACACCAGTGCTGGTGTTTCTGTGTGAAAGGTGTGAAGCTGCAGGTTTTGCAGGGAGGATTCTTATGCAGACCCAGCGGTCCATCAAAACCACAACCACTCAAAATCTGCCATTTTCAAGGGCTCATTAAACTAATCCGATGTTGAAGTGACAGTTCGGGTTGTGTGAGGTTCTTATCTACAGTCAGTGTATTACCTGCAGTAGATTCAGATCAGCTCACTCCCAGTTCGGAGAAGCGAAAAAAAAAAAAAAAGCCTATAGTAAAAAGCTAATATCAATTTAAGTGTATGCTTTATTTTGAATATTTTCACCTCTTTATTTCGCTGTCAAAAAGCCCTTCCTTTGGAACTACCTTTTGTCAACCGTTGAACTGTACTGTATTCCTCTTGCGTGTAGGAATACGGTAGTTCAACAGGTCACAAACTGTAGTTCCACAGTAAAGGGTTGTTTGACAGCAAGATGGAGCTGTGAAAACATTAAAAATAAAGCGGACGTGTCAACTGATATAAACTTGTTTCTGTGGGCATTTTTTTAAGATGCTGCAACACATTTCTGCAAATGTCCCCGTCCACAGCAGCACATCACTCAGCTTCTGTGCCGGTGGTCTGGCTGCTTCTCTAAGCTGTGAGGGCGCTGATGATCTGTATCTACTGCAGGTGAAACACTGACTAGAGATACATACCTTACACAGCCTCAAGTCAAATAACCTGAACTATCGCTTTAATCCAATTTTACAATAACTAGAAATCACCACCTCGTGGTTGTATCCCTCCACCAACCAGCCACACGGCAGGAAATATGGTCACAATCTTCTGAGTTACAGCATTGAGTAATGGCCTGAAGTGTTTTTGGAGAACGTTATGATGTCACAGTGAAGTTGATCTTTGACGGTTTGGATATTAAACATCATCGCTATATCATTTTATCCTAATATACATTTGTGTCATAATTTGGATGAATTCTTCAGTTATGGTATATCTGTGTGTGTGTTATTCACCTGTCGATCAGAGAGTCCCTCATGCTGGTGGCGATGGCTGAGGGCTGTGCCGTTTCGCTGAGCCTGAAGACGCTCTCAATGACGGACAGCTCTGTGCTGGTCGTGTCCAGGCCGCAGAACGCGCACCAGTCGTTGACTACCATCCCCGCCGCGATCACCTCACTGCCCCGGTTCACGGTACCGGCCTGAACAGGAGGTTAGCTTTACTCATTTATATCAACCACTGTAGCAGCATGGCTCCAGAGGTGTGAGCCATCCACCCCTTTGGTCCAGATGGACTATGGCTATGAAAAAAGCTTCACGCGTCCTTGTTCTCAGAAATAATAAATCCGATCATATGTCAAATGCTATGGAGATATCAGAGCCAGCAGTAAATCACCAGAGGGCTGAAAAGATCAGAGCTTTTCTCATGGGATGATGATGATGATGATTATCTCACCTCAGGAGTCAGGCTCTATACCTTTCTCTGCTTTGAATTGACCGTTTCAGGACTGCTGGTTCTGTCTTGTGATAAACTGTCATTGTTGTTTCCATTTTTATTTCAACCAAATAATTTTATTTCAAAACTGTTCTACTTGTTTTGGCTTTTCACCAGAAAAAAAATGTGCGTACCAAAGTCTCAACTGTACACTGAGTGTGAGGGAAAACGTTTGGGTTCACAGCTCTTAAACCCTGGGAGCAAGAGTCGGCAGACCACTCAGGACACTCACCACTAGAGGGACTTGGAGCAGAGACGACAGCTCATCCTGATCCTCTATAGAGGTCTTCGGGTGGACCAGGCCTCCCTGGTTGCTGAATGCGCAGTAGGAGCCGACCAGAACGTGCTCTGCTACCGTCTGACGGAAAACCTCCACCTTCAGGGTGTCTGCGAGGATCTCCTCTGTCTCCTGAACAGAGGGAGGGAAGCACAGCATGATTTAAAGGATTTATATGTTGTATAAAGCAAGATTTCTGTCTTTTTGATTATAAAACAGGTCTAGGTTCTATATTAATACTGTGAAAGTATCAAAGGGCTCCAGAGAGAAGCCTGAGAGAGGAGATTTTTTGGGTTATTAAAACCACAAATATATCTTGTTATGGATATCACACACATGGATATAACACGTCAAATAAAACCATGAGTAACTGAGATATGACCTGCAATTTCACTTCTTATTTCCTAAACATCTGATCGACAGCTCAAACAAATCTCTTGATTATTTGATATTAGTGCTGTTGATACAGATTGTATTGTACCTTCCACAAATTGCAATCTGGATTCCCTGCACTTGCTGCCATCAAAGACTCCGACTTTCTACAGCTGATAAGACTGAGGTTGTGGTAATTAGTCCTGATCTTATTTCAAACAGTCTCAACTCCCCCTCGCAGTTGTTCCTGATCAATACCTAAACTTCAAATCAGCGCATCGAGACTCTAATTATTCAGAAATTTGAAATACTGCTGAAGTCCTCCTCTCAGGTCGATGATTATAGTTTTGTCAGGAGCTGGTGCAGAACACAGCAGCAAGGCCTCTAACTCAATACAGATGCACAGAGCGTCTCCGGCTCCCTGTTTGTTTTAAAATTCAGTTTAAGATTTTATTGATTATGTTCAGATCCCTTGATGGTCTGGTTCTGCTGTAGATCTTTTACCGCCCCCTCAGATCTGACATCCCCATGTTATTAACAGTCTGACTGTCCAGACTGAAGACAGGGGGATTATGCTTCTAGTGTTTTAGCTCCAACGCTGTGGAACAAAGTCTCCCTTAGTATTAGATCTGCCAAATGCCACATCAAAACCTCTCCAGTAAAGAATTACATTTTTTTTTTTTAAATCTATTTTGGTCATCTATTGTCTCTACAGGTTGTTTCACTTCTCTTTGTTTGACCATCTCCTCAGATTCTTGTTGTGTTTAAACAGAGCTGGATTTTCTGTGCACCCATGAAGCACCTTGCAATTCTGGTTTTGCCAGACACCATAAACTGTCAAATGCCCATCACAAAGTACCAGGGGCCAGCTGGACAAAACACCTTAAGTTTTATACTTAAGTATGACACCTTTCTCCTTAGCTGAAGGTGTAGTCAGAGGTACCTTTAGTTTTTTCCTTACTTTGGTTGCTAAGGTCTTTTGTGCAATGGTTTAAGTATAAAACTAAGATAAGGAGAAAACCTTAAATACTTCAGTGAACATTTTGAAAAAACCTTAAAAGAAGACTTAAGGTTGTTTTGTGTAACTCTTTCTATTTTAAGGAAACTTTAATTCTGACATTAAGAAAAAGCTTAACTTAAGGTGTTTTGTGCAACTGGCCCCAGAGCCCAAACTGCCAAGCCTGAGAGCCATGAAAACAGACTTCAGGAGACACATTTGTGAAAATGAAACCTGGAAAAGTTTGATATTTTACTTGATAAATGAATAGGATTTTGATTTGATTATTTAAGTGCATGTGGATAAACAACTGTAAGTTGACGTGAAGACGGTGTGTGTGTGTGTGTGTGTGTGTGTGTGTGTGTGTGTGTGTGTGTGTCTGTCTGTCTCACCCTGTCGAGGTCAGGGTGGACCAGCGCTACATAGTCGTTGCAGGCGATGACGTTCCCGAGCGCAGAGAGCCTCTCCTCCACTCTCTGGATCCTCACTGTGTCTGGCAGAGAGTTTCTGATGTGCTGCAGCTCCTGGTCTGTCGTGTTGTTGGGCACCAAGAGACCGTGACGGTTTCCTGGTCACATGACAAACAGAGATGACATGGGTGATGCAAACCTGTCTGTGTAGGTGATGTTTTTGTTTCAAAAACTGAGCTTGAGATGAACAAAATTTATGGACCAGAGAGAAGGATGCATTTATATATGTCTATATGCGTATGTGTGTGTGCGTGTGTGCGTGTGTGTGTGTGTGTTCCAGAGTATTACTCACCCACGCACATCCTCCCTATGATGCGACAACCTGCTAGGGACGCGTGAACCACTGGGATGGTTTCTGACAGTTCTCCTTCAAACACACTGCGGTCACACAAACAACAGTCTGTAACTGAAGGTTTCTTTCACATAAAAACATAAAATCTTTTTTTTTTTTTTTACAATTAGTTTTTACTTTTTTTTCCCAACCAAAATAAACTGACGGTGGCGAGCAGCATGAGTCAGCTGAAAACGTTGGATTACTGTTAAACAGAGGGCTGCTTGGTGATCGTTATGCTTTTTAGAGGAGATCCTCATGATTTATGACATTTATTAATCATATATGTTTATCTGTGTGGAACAACACATTAATTTCCCAGATTTATTTATGATCTTTGGCATTGCTGCGTTTCTATACAACAGAATATGGATACGTTCCTCTAATTAGGTGTATTTCTCGGCTGATGACAAAAGACAGTACAGGCATGGTTTACTGCTGTGACTGAAACGTGCACATTAAAAGACATGTTTTACTTCATCATAGCACATAAATAACAATGTTAGTTATTGTCTAGTGCTGTCTGTGCAGTTCAAGACCTGCAATTCAAGTTAAAATAAAGTTTAAATTCTCTTATCAAAATTTGGCGGCTGTAGTGTTGAGTTGCAGGTTGTGCAGACCTCTGATATAAGCTGCCACTGGAATGGACATTCATATTCACTATATAATAACAGAGATTTATTATACTGTTGGAACTCAAGATCACACTTGTGTTATGAAAATAAACACAGGTATATAGTATAAGACAAAGTAATCCCCCATAACTGCTTGTTGAATATCAGAAATAGGTCATGGTTTTTGATGTAGCCTCACATATACAACCCTGTTTAAGAATGTTTAAGGGAGTTAAAATGTTTAGATGCTTCACCATCATCACAATACATCAGAAGGCATCTGATTGGTCCCTGATTCATTCTGTAGCAAGACAATGAGCCCAAGCACACAGCCAGAGTCATGAAGAAGTTATGATTTAGGTTTGTTTTTTGTTTTTTTGTTTACTGCACTTTGTATGAAGTCAACTCATAAATCAATTAGTGAGCTGCTTGCTACCGTCGACTGTTAAATTCTGAATCTAAGAAGAACTGAAATGGCCTTCATCACTTTATTCTCTAATTCTATAAATTCTCTAAAAAGTTAAAATTTGAATTTAAATAGAAATGTTAAAGTCCACAAACTCTTCTGTCAGATGAGTTACAGCCTCTTCCCCTTTCCATCCAAACCTACATACATTAAGGTCCAATAAAGAAGAATAAGTCGGATAAATCATAGTTACAGTGCAATAATATGGAGCTGAGAACTGCTTTACATTTAATCAATCACTTTATCAATGTTTTCTGTCACCTGTAGTTCTTAATTATGGTGTCAGTGATTCATGTCAATTGATCACCTATTGCCACACAGATTGCACCTTGATGACATCAGCCACAGAGGTCCAGGTCTGGTCTCTGTACTGGTAACTAACATTATTAGCCTGAACGGAGCCCCTGTGGCTGTCTAAACCAAATACAGACAACCTGACATGTGTGTTAAAGGTGAAACATTCACCTGTAGAAGTTCTCGGAGCCTCCGATCGCCACAAGACAGTAGGTGTTGGTCAGTTTGGCAAAACAGCCGACCTCGTTGTTTTTCTCAAAAGACGCTCTGACAGCCATGATGAGGAGAGGACGCTTCACTTCTGACCCTGAAACAGCAGAAAGAATTACAACACTCAGCTTCAACCTCAAACCTTATTTGATGCTTATCACATCAAATAAAACAAGCCTGTTCATCAGATTATTTACGAGTTGAGCACAGCTAACTGGCTAAGTAACTAGCTAACAGGTTCACCGATCAGTCGCCCGAAGAGACAGCGTCCGGTTAACACACGTTTCACCGACGAACAGCTTCGACTTCACACACAGTTTAGTTAGTTCAGAGGTAAAACCCAGAGATTCAGGAGAGTAATTACCGGAGAAAGTTTCTGTGGCCTCCAAACGTGCGTGGTGGTTCCCTTCGACCCCACGTGTTCACTTCCGCTTCAGGGCAACGTGGTGACGTAAGGACGTACCCTACGTCATAAACGTTTTCTCGGTTATATCATAGACTTTATATAAAAAGGTTATAATTAATTGACAAAAACTTTGGTTTCCTGCATTTAAATATAACCTCTCATTAAAACCGTGTTTTCCTCTTGAATATTATTTCAACTCGATATTATTTTATATATTTATCTTTTTATTTATTTATTTTTCTCTTTTAATGTAGCCTACTTAACCTATTTAACTTGTAGGTCTAGGTGTATTGTTTGGCTGGTTGTTTACCCTTGGCTTTATGGATCACCTATTTATTGAAAGTTGTTTTCAAAATGGTTATAATTTAATTCCCTGGCACTTCCTCTTTACATGATAAACACAATCATAAATATGTGTATGTTGTTGTCGTTGTTGTCAATGTTATAATTATTTATCTTGTTTTAGATTTATTTTTAATATTTATTATTATTATTATTATTATTATTATAAGAGCTGGAATAAATTACAAATATTATAATTTACTTTATATACAAACAGAAGGTGATTCAGGAACAGTATATGCATGTATGCATGTCTATGTAGTTTACAGCCTGCTTAGTTTTATATCTGACTGATTTAGTATTTATTTATTTTTTAATCTACACAGCAATTTGTACAGTTTCAATCAAAGGCTCATTTATAAGCTAAATGTTAAATAATAAGTGATGAAATAAAACATAAAAACATGCAATAAATAAATAATTAAAAATAATCAGCAGAGTTCTGGAAGAGAGTTCTGTGGACATGAAACTTAAGTGAACCTCTATCAAAATGATGGAAGGAACAGTTCATGACCCACAGCCACCACCTCATTCGTCAAACATGATGGTGGTTCTGTGCTGGCTCCGGTATCGCTCCAGTGGAACTGACTCATCGGCATTTATTAATCATTTCACTGCTGATGGAAGCAGCAGGATGAGGAGCAGAGGTCAACAGGAGTGTTGTGAGGCTCAGGTTCAGCCAAATGCATCAAACCTCACTGGACAACATTTCATCATTCAGCGGGACAATGATCCTTAACATAAGGTCAAACTGAGCAAAGAGGTTTACAGGCTGAGGAGGTGGAATATCCTTGACTGGCTGAGTTAGTCACCTGATCTCAGACTGACTGAGCTGCAGACCCCACAACAAATAAGAACTGAAGTTGGGGGGGGGCGGGGGGGGGGGGGGCATCACCAGGGAGGATCCAAAGTGTCTGTGGGTCACAGGGCTATTAAAGTAAAATTTGGCACTTTAAAGGTAGTTTCCATTATTTTATTTCAAACTGAATGAGATGTAGTTCAGAGCCTGAACGCTGCCTCCTCCTCACGTCAGCTGCTTCACAAACACTGATGTTTTTCACCCCGGAAGCTCAGTGTGTGCGCGCGTGCACGTCTCGGTGCTTGTGCGTGAGCCACGGAAAAGGAAACATTTAAAAAAAAAAAAATCTCTAAACTGTCTTCCCTCCTCAGTAACCTGCATAGCAACTGCAGCCATCGCCATCCTCCTCCTCTCTCCTCCTGCAGCGCCCGGGATCTGCGCTCTGAGCCAATCACGTCGGCCCCTCCGTGTGACGTCTTGTTTGTTGACACTTCCATTAGCTCGCTACCTGTGTGACGTCACTGCAGCAGGTGGGGGGGTGGGGAGGGGGGGAAGCCAAAGAGCATGTACTTGAAGTGAGAGGTATCACTTCTGTCCGTTTTTGTGTGCTTCACATTCAGTATGCCTATGCTGCTAGATACCACACAGTGAAATTGAATTCATCCACATTGTTTTCATATGTTGTCAACAACACACTTTCCTCGACGAGTTCGAGGTTTACGCCAGACAGTGGTCTCAAATGCAAGGGAAGAATGTCAATTATCCCAATACATACCATGCATACAGCCCTAACCCATCTTTACAGTTGAGCACAATGGGAAAATAAACCCACTCTTTCTTATTTTATAGGAAATTTACTGTTGCAGCCTTCTGTACAGTTGTTTAATCATTATAACATTATTCCAGGCAGCACAAAATCTATGTTGTGCTGATAGAACACTGAGAATGGAAACATGCAAAGTGAAAGCTAAGCTATATATACACACACACATATATATATATATATATATATATATGTCTGTGTGTGTGTGTGTGTGTGTGTGTGTGTGTGTGTATATATATATATATATATATATATATATATATATATATTAGTGAATTAGTGAATATGATGACATTCAATAATATATATTTAGTGAATCATATAGATGGGACGTCTGTGGAGCCAAGACTTTGGTGCACATCGGTCTAAAACTGTTTTTGTACCAAGCTGTAGACATGGTTATTTCTGCTGTAAGGCTGGACATTTTATCATGGGAGTCTATGGTGATTTATTTACTTTTGAAGCCAGGCCCAAGTGGTCATTCAAGGAACTGCAGTTTTTTAGCACTTCCATGATAGCATCTTTTTTTTTTTGCCCCAGAGGTTGCCGCTTGGCTCAGAGTGAGCTCTTGTCTCACTTATTGACGATCTCTGCAGCGAGCCGCTCCACCGACACGTCCGTCGGGAGACTCTGCCTGGAAACACCGCAAGCTAATCGGGACCGGCGGCCGACAGAGACGGACGTGGTGGTCGATTAGGTGGGATAAAATTAATTTCTGTTCCTGACAGCAGCTAACACCTCTCACACCCGCACACCAAAACACACACACACACACTCACCTCTCTCCCCCTCCGCTCTCTCTGTCTTTTTCCGCTCTGTCTGTGTAGGCGGAACTATGAGTGTTGTAAACATGCCCGATATTTTCGGTCACACAACAAGAGTTAGTGAGTTAAAAGGCTCAGTGGTAGACATTAGGCCAACACGTTACACTAACAAGTTACTGTTTTCTACATTTGCATCGTTTAATGTTGTATTTTCCTCAAAAGACCATGTCCTGACGGATCAAGTATGACACCATTAGGCTATATCAAAAACCCTCCAACTTCAGCCTTAAAAAGCTGATGAACGGTAATTAACCTTCTATTAAAGGCTACACGATTATACCTAGTCCCTAGTCCTCAGATCTATTATTATTAGTGTTATTGTTACTGTTGTCCACATTCTGGATAAGATAAGATGAGATAAGATCGCCTTTATTAGTCCCACGCTGGGGAATTTCACAGTGATACAGCAGCGAAGTGGCAGTGCAGAGAACAGGAAAGCTGCAAGAAACTGCAATAACAAATATTTAGGAAAAAAATAAAAAATATATACTAATAACTACTAATTATTTATCTTTGGCTTAACCAGTACAATACAGGGTAACGGACAATACAGGACAATGGTGAGGCACTATCATAATTTAAAATACATAAATAGCATAGTAAGGTATGATAAAATGAGAGGGCTGGGTTCAAACAAAGCCATGCATTGACAAGAAAGCCTGGCTGCCTACAATCTGCTGATCATTTTCTCAATTAGTCCATTTGTTGCTTTGCATATGAAATGCCAAACAAATAGGGAAACATGCCCCTCATAATTTCCCACATCTCAGGCAGACATCTTTGATGGTCTTGTTTTGCCCATTACCCAAAGATTTTCAGTTAAACATCATATATTAGAAACAGAAGCACAAAATCTTCACGTTTAAGGAGCTGGAATCAGCAAATGTTGCCATGTTTGCTTAAAAAAAATCATCTATTAGATTATAGAATTAATTTTCTGTTGGTTGGCTGACCATTGCTAATTTGTATGATGGTCACTTTGCAGTTCTTAAAGCGGAGGAAGAATAATAAAGCTGAGGCAGACTCACTCTCACTTGAATTGAATCAATAATGCAAATAGGGTGTAATTAATCTGCTGGTGTGAGATTATTATTCCTAATTATATCCTAGCTGGTGAACACCATTCATGACAAAAGTGGTTCATTTACTGAAGGAAAAGAAAACTGTGGAAACTTAGCTTCCCATGAATTCATATAGCCTGTTGTCAGCAGGGTTGTCCCCAGGAATCAAACTATCAAACCCCTTAAGTATCAAATCATAAAAGAAAAGAGGGAGAAAGGGAAGAAGGAGGGAGAAGTGAGTGAAGCAGAGTGGCTGAAGTGAACCCTGCAGCTGCACACTGTGGGTCACATGAAGGTGTCGTGTTGGGTCGAGAGGAACGACAGACTCGGTTTGTTTCCAGCCGAAGAGGGCAGCAGCGGAGACAAAGAGGCACACGAGTCAAAACAAAACAATATCTGAGAGAAAGAGAGGGGAGCTATATTTAGCCCCGGCTTTCTCTCCGGCTGTGATTCGCGCTGCACAGACAGCTGGGGAGGGGAAGTGAGGCGACCGCGCTGAATGCTGATGGAGATGCTCTTAACTTCATGAATGAAGCATGTGTAGCTCAGATTAACTTGTTATACCACTCAGCTGTTCCATTTAAGCACTGTCGGTCCAATGAAATACGCTTTATTTTGGAAGGAAAGATAACAAAAGCAACCCCCAAATTTCTCTAAATTGCTCAACGGCATATCGGTTTTTCTCCATAAATTCAATTGTTGCCTTTTTATCTTTTATATTTCGCTCACAAAACCAAACAATCCTGCACACTGCCCATCGCTTCAGCTCAATTTATTAACACAACTCATCAGGCAAAATTCATAGGCAAACAGCAGCACACAGGCAAAGACTGTAGGCTGGGAAAGAACCCACTGATCCATCTCGTATGCATATAAATTAAGATCAGTGAACCCCTCAGAGACAAAAATAAGCATGAAACTGAGCTCTTCAATTGTAAAGATACATAATAAATTTCCCATTATAGAAACACACACACAAAGATAGCAAATGTCATTTAAAAAGAGCAAGTAATCACAACATTCATCATTCACAATTCACAATTCAATATACTAGAAAATAACACAAGAACAATAGGCGATATTAGTCAATATTTGCCTCCGTACGAAGTGAAGTCACTGTTAATTGTTTTACAGTCACAGAATTAATATCAGAAAAAGTCTCAAAATGACGACAAAGATAGACATAATTACTACAAAGAGAGACAAGAGACACAAAATTACCACAAAGATACACACAGTTACTACAGAGACACACAATGATCAGAAATACACACAATTACTACAAAGAGTAACAAAATGACCATAAAGAGATACAAAATGTTTATTAAGTGATGAAAGGGGACTATGAAGAGACACAAAATTAAGAGGCTTAAATGGCTACAAGATATACACAATTACACACAGTTACAATTACAATACACAATTACTTCACAATCACTACTCAAAATGACCACAAAGATATACACAGTTACTACAAAGAGAGACACAGTGATCATAAAGACACAAAATTATTACAAAGAGATTCAAAAGAACCATAAATAGACACAATTAGCCTCATAGAGACTAAAAAACAACCATGAAGAATCTTCAGTCTGCGGATCCTGTACAGGAGAATCGGGGGGCCTTTCACCTGTGTCGGCCCAGGGGCCCATTTCCTCATATTCCGTCCAGCTATAAATTACAACCCTGACACTGAGGCTTCAGGGTTTGTAATTCAGAACCAAAACACTCCTGGTCTTTCCAGGCGCAGGTCCACATCCCCTCCCTGAGGTGGATGCTGGGAGACTTCAAGCAGAGATGTCATGGACAGTTCCAGTCATTACACCGATATTTCACTCACTGCCCCTGTTCTGCCGTGGCTGGATTTTTATGTCCGTCCAGCAGCATGTCCCCCTCTGATGTTATATTTAGGTCTGGAGTAAAGGTTAGGCCCATAATTAACTTTTATGTGAAAATTATCACAAGTTATTGCTTCGCGGTTCAGCCAGACGCCCAAAGCCGTTACACATTTGAGAGGCAGTTAATTTCTCATTTTAAAAGGCATGCTCCCTACTTCACTGCCACCCATTACTTCAACCAGCTTATTGACCCTCTGGTTACCATCTCCATTTGTCACTGTGCTGTGAATAAAATCAGTTTGGGAGTGTGAAAATATTCAGCAGCGTTTTGTTCCTGTTTATCCCAGAATCGGTTCCAGCAGCCCACGAGCTTGTGGCTCATGTCTGGAGCAGCACACTGATCATCTCACATATCTGAGTAGAGGATACCGATGCTGATGTGGAGAATAGGTCAGTTAATTGTTTAGCTAGTTGATGAGTTCACTGGAGTCCCAATATAAAAATGAAGAGGTTCCTTTTTCCTGTGAAACACTGGACATTAGAGCTGAAACGTTAATTAAATGGCCAGGAGATCAGCAGAAAAATGATCAACAACTATTTTGATAAGTGTTAAAATCATTTTTCAAGCACAAGCACCAAACATTTGAGGATTTCTGCCCCTCAGTCGTGAGAACTGGCTGCTTATGTGATAATAAACTGAGCATCTTTAGGTTTTGGCTTTTTTGGTGATTGTTATCTGATATTTTAAACAGTAAATGATTGATTCAGAAAATAATTGACAGATTGATAGATAGTGATAGTGACCATTAGTTGCAGCTTTTCTGGATACTTTCACCACTTCAGGCTTTAGTTTTCATTTCAAAAATCATTCACGGATAACAGCTTACAAGATCACTGAGTTTTGGACTGTGATTAAAACCAGCAATTTGAATGTATCACATTTCTCAACAACTGATTAAGCAAAATATTAATTGGCAGATTAATTGGTAATGTAACAATCATTAGTTGCAGCTCTAGAAAACAGTTGGGAACCACTGGATTAGTTGATTCACAAAACAATTAAAGGTCCCATATTTTACACTTTCCTTGTGTTTAATTTGAAGATATATTTGTGGTTTTAAGAACCAAAAACTATCTCAACGTAGTTTTACATCTCCTCTCTCAGGCTTCTCTCTGGAGCTCTCGTAACAACAGGTTGGTGATTGTACAGAGAGACCTCCAAAAAAGTGTGTATTTGGACTGAGCACTTTGATTTTTTTCACAGTATTAATGTAGAACCTAGACCTCCTTTATAATCAAAAAAGACATGGACATCTCATTTTATACAACATGGGACCTTTGATTAATTGTCATTAAATGCCAGTTATTTACTCCCCAGCCTCCCCAGTGGGGTTTTAAATGTCATTTCATTATGAACTGAATCTCTTTGGGTTTTAAAAAAATCAGTTGGATGCTTGTGACATTCATTTCCATTTTCCGACACTGTACAATGAATAAGAAATAATCAATAGATGAAACATCAGTGAAAATAAGTTATTAGTTGCAGCCCTGTTGGTGCTGCCGGGCTGTTTTTGTCCTGAGCCCTGAGAAAATAACATCTAAAAAGCCTCCTCGTCATCTGTAATTTCCCAGCATGCATTACAGACCACCGGGAAAGCTTTCATGGCTCGCTCAGCGATCGTGTAATGTGTTAAGCAGAGTAAAATGATCCCATCAGCTGTGTCCGCTGAACTGATTGTGTTGTGTTTGATTGGATTGGCGTCCAGGACGGATCATTCTGGACAGGATTAGAGATGTCCGAGCTGATAACCAGCAGAGGCGGTGATCTCTCCCCTCTCCTCTTCCTCTCTATCTGCATCCCTCTTCCTCTCTATCAAGGTCTCTCTATCTCTGTTCACTCTCACTCCTCTGACATCATTAACCTTTGACTATATAAATGCAAAAAAAAAAAAAAAATGCCACAACATTTTTTTTAAAGTCTCAGTAATTTCCTAAAACAGCCGACTGCTATAATTTTTAACAAATCTTAAATGCATATTGGAATGAATGATTCCATCTCTACATGCTCTGCTGGGCCCATTCTCACTTAGATGAGCCAGGTGGTTACATGAGGATTATGTTCTTTGATTTTTCAAGTGCATTTAACACCATCCAAACCATGATTCTCAAAGACAAGCTAGAAGGAGTGGGGGTGGATCCCTCCTTCAAATCCTGGATTGTGGATTACCTTGTGAGATGACCACAGTACGTCAGGCTGGGCAACTGTCTCTTGAGGACAGCGGTGAGCAGCACTGGTGCTCCACAGGGGACTGTTCTGGCTCCACCTCCAAGACCAAGGAGATGGTCATTGACTTTCACAGGTCTAGGCCAACGCTTCAGCCAATCAACGTCGACGAAAGGAAGGAGGTGGTACACATTTCAAATACCTAGGTGTGCACCTGGACAGTAAACTGTACTGGTCCCTGAACATGGATGCCATCTACAGGAAGGGGCTGAGTCGTCTCTTTTTCCTCGGGGAGCTGAGGTCCTTTGACGTCTGCAGTGAAATGCTGCACATGTTTAATCAGACGGTGGAGAATGTCCTCTTTTACGCTGTGGTGAACACAAGGAGACTGGACAAGCTAGTTAAAAAGGCTGGCTCCGTGCTTGGCAGGAGTCTGGACTCACTGAGGACTGTTGAGGAGACACACATGCACTGTAAGATGCAGGCCATCTTGGACAATACCAACCACCCTCTCCACAACATCCTTACAGGCCAGAGAAGCAGCTACAGCAGCAGCCGACGTCTCATCTCGTTGCGCAGCATCAGACTGTTTAGCATAAGAGCCAAAGGCAGTGGCTCATGTCATGGACTAAAATCTTAACTGAATACATTAGTGAGCTGTTGGACAATCTGAATTTCCCCAAAGGATCAGTAAACTATTTTATCTATCTATCTCAAACAGGAGGAAATAATAAACGTATTGGAGACTATTTTCAGCAGTGGATTAATTCACATTTGGTGCTCTACTCAGTATTTCTGGCAGCAGGACGGTGTGTGTGGGACTGAGTCAAAATAAACCACAGTGTGTGTTCATGGTGATGAAAGAACATGTTACCCAGTGATACAGTGTTACTCACTCGTGTTTTAAATCGTTTTTGAAAACAATAGAGCTCTATGGCACAGAGGAATAATATGTGTTCGTCGGAGACATGTTGGTTTTGGTCATTTTATGGGATTTAGGTTATAACATATATAATTTTGTACACTATATAATAATATAGTAAAATCTTCAGTGTTATCCTAAAATCCACACCTCCTGCACAGTTTTTCATCCACTTTTTCAATGTCAGCTCTTAAATGCTCGTCAGAAAATCACCTCGTTATGATAACCTGCAGTCTAAAGCAAAAGTGTTTGTACATGAACTAAATGAGGTCTTATTTGATGTTGAGTCTAATGGAAAACATCAAAAACATGATTAAAAATAACTGATCTGCCACAAGATTTCATTAAAATGATTACAGCCTGGCAGAGTTAGAGTTAGAGTAAAAGGCTGATACACTCTCGCTAACTGAAGCTAACCAGCTGCTTTCTATAGCCTGATATTGAACCAACTAACTTAACAGTTTCCCATTCAAGACTATGACACAGTGGATCTTTATGTGTGTCTGTACCTGTGTATCTTTGCCCAGGTGTGACTTTCTGTGTTGATGATGGGAGGAGAGCAGAGCCGTGAGAGGGAGGCTGAGGAGAGAGAAGATGAGACTAAGAAACATCAAGAGTCTGCCAGACCTGACAGTGCAGGGTCTGAAGGTACACAAAGGAGCTAAGTACTACGTTTTGAGTGATACAAACACATTTCAGAGGGAATCACTGTATTTTTTTCCTCCACTGCATTTATCTGGCAACTGTGGCTGCTTCACAGATTAAGATGTAACATTAAAACTTATGATAGGCTTGTAACATACAAAACATTGGTAAAGATGAAACCAGTGATTTTCAGCCTTTTTTGGCTTGTGACTGCTTAAGAAAACAGTGTAGTTATGTCAGCAGCTGTTCCAGATATATATATATATATATACATATATATATATATTGCACACACAAAATGCAAAATGCCACATATCTGCTGCAAAATGCAACACTGCATTGAAAAGATAAACATCTCAAAATCAAGTATTTGCATCAGTCAAATGTCTATGTATATAGACAACGGACTACTCACATTTCAAAACCTGCTCCACTTAGAGCAGCTACAACTGTAAAATGCTCATCTAATGTAAAATAGAATAATACATCTCTTTTTGCTGAACAAATAATTTTACTTTTAATACTTTCAGTGCATTTTGCTGTTAATACTTCACTTCTGATTGAGTGAGATTATGAATGTAGAACTTTTACTTGTAATGGAGCATTTTTACATTAATGTACTCCTGTTTCTTCCACCAGTGCTCACATTCATAGTGATACACCTTTTGTGATGCAAAGAGGACATCCACCCAGAATCTGTTGCATAATTTAAATGCCATTTACCAATAATCAAACTGAACATAAGGTTGTGTCACTTCCTCAAAAAGTGACTTAATGAATGTATTTTAATTTCAGAATGGAGGTCATCTTTTACCCTCTATTATCCAAGAAGTAGATGTCACAAAAAACATGTAATAATATGTACCTTTCTTCCACAGACACCCCAGTGGAGCTGCCCCAGTGCAGGATGGGTAACAGGCAGGTAGACAACATGTGTTTCATGATCTCGTGCACCAACTGGTACTAAGCTGGTCCTGGTACAGCAGCTTGATGATGAAGAAGAAGACGTTAAAATGGAGAAAGTGGAAACCCGGGTGGAGCTCAGGCTGTTGCCCTGTGACTTCTGGGCTGGACGCTGCATTCGTGTTCCCACTGAAATTAAAGTGAAGCCCTTGCTGTGTTGTTCCTCTGCTGCTCTTAAGAGGACTTCTTTGGAAATCCCTGTTGTGTTAATTAATAGTTAGAGGACGTGTGCGGCTCTCTTGGATGACAGCTTCTGTCTATTAAAACCAGATACTCTATAAACTCCCCAGCTTCCTCTTGCAAAGAGGGTGTTCCTGCGTGTGCAGCTCTTGAACTCATTTACGTGCATTTGCTTTTTCTGTTTCCATCCTGAAGAGGACTGGCATGTTAGGAATGCTGCACATGTTCTTAAGATAACAGGAAGTAACAAATGTAAATAAGGCCTTTGACAAGATCATGTGTCTGTGGAACAGAAATTAAACTACATAACTGAAACAAGCTTGTGTTGATATTTTTAGAAACCTGATAAATCAAACCGTCCCTGTGTAGTGACACACATGGTAAAAAACCCGCACAGGGCCCCTTTAACTTTGGTAAGTGGAGATGCATTGACAATTATACTGCTAAACATAAAGTCTGTGAAACAAGAAAGCTGACCAAATGATCCATTTTGGCCACATTAAAACAAATAAAATCCCCCCATGAAATCTGCATAAAACACATTAAATTGCCATGAAATTAAAATGGTGTTGGATGGTGTCAGTATTTACAGAACCCATTTGTCCAGTCCCATTACTGCAGAGGTGGTTTCACCAGAGGAGGTGCATATCGATCCCTAAAGGGGTATTTCAGCAAAATGCCACAAGGTAGATTTATTGTGTACATCTGGTAGATTTGTACTGCACACAATGTCACACATACCTCAAAACTGTTACTGGACTTACAGAAATTCATTTAGAATCAGGTCTATTCAAAGCTATAACAACAATGTAACAGTGTTTTTTTTTCTTTTTGAAAAGAGTAACAGCTACTGTTATAAAAAAAACAAACTATCAGCTGTGTGGGTCTGACTCAGTTTTCAGGTGTCCTGCTGAATCACACAATGAGAACAAAGAGCAATGAAACAGCAGAAAGGCACGACAAATCCAGAACAACAAAAGTAGCAAGATCAATAAAAAATACTGAATACTTATAGCAAAAGATTACAGAGTTTGTAAAAAAAACCAAAACAAATCAGTGAATAAATAAAATAATAAATGAATAGAGATCGACAGAGGAGAGTTTCAGGGTTCCAGAAATATTAGAACCATGTTGATGAGACATTATGATCCAGAGGAATCTAACAAATATATTGACTGTGCAACATGACAAAAGCTCACGGATTTTATGAATCCTGTCATTATTCTTTTACTTGCATCAGCGGCTTTTCTTGACTTGGGCCCCCTTTTTTTTAAGCCTACACTTACATTTAGGTAAACTGGCACCATTAAAAGTCTGCTGAATCAGCTCCTGTTTACAACTATCACTGGAACAACATGATACTGAAGAAAACTTAAAAACATCAAGTCAAGTTTATTTCTAGTGCATATTTAAACACAGTTAGAGCTGACTAAAATGAGTAAATAAAAGTAAAATAAATAAAATTAAGTAAAACAATAAGTAAAAACACAAGGAAAACATACTAAATATACTGCATACAGAAACATATAAACATTCTTAAAAAAAACAAGAAACAACAAGGAACAAATGCAGGATTATGAACATGGAAACAGACTAAAAGGTTAGTGAACCAAAAAAGGCCAGTGAATAAAAATGTGTCTTTAGCCAAGATTTGAAAATAGAGATGCAGGGAGCACATCTGATATCTAATGGAAACTGGTTCCATAATTCTGGAGCAGCAACTGCAACAGCTCTGTCACCTTTTAGGTTTAGAGGTGAAAGAAGTCTAAGGTGAATAGGAAGCCAGTGAAGGGAGGTCAAGACTTGGGTGATGTGCTCATGCTTTTTAGTGCAAGTTAACATCTTTGCACTCTGGACCAACTGCAAACAAGGTTATAATGACTGGGGAAGGCCTAGATACAATAAATTACAATAGTCCTGTCGAGTTGTGATAAAGGAAGTGGATTCTCCATGACATGGAAGGACAAGGATAACACGCAGATTTTTTGCATGGTACTTCACATATAGGTGGTGTACCTTACTTGGGAGGAGGCCTCTGAATTTAGACCAAATATGAGTACTTAAGTTTTGTTGCTGTTTAACTGGAGGGAATTGTCTGCCATTCAGCCCTTAATGTCCCAAATACAGTCCAGGAGAGGTGAAGGGAATCACTATACTTATGTGGGAGGTACAGCTGTGAATCATCAGCATGGAATTGATGTGAGCTGTTACGCTTTCTAATGATGTTTCCAAGAGGGAGCATGTACAGGCTAAAGAGGACTGGTCCCAGGACAGAACCCTGGGGGACGCCTTAAGTGACAGGGGGGGAGTGGAGGAGGAGAGCTGACCTGTAGCCACTGAGAAAGTCCTGTGTTTGAGATTGGATCTAAACCAGTTTATTGCAGAACCTTTAATATCAACCCATGTGATGATTCTCAGGGAGGTTCTGCAGTTATAAGGAGCATCTGTGAGTTTAGAGAGGTTTATGACGCACATCATGTGTGTGTCATACGTCTGTGTGGTCAGATGTGACACGTGACTGAGTTATGACGCAGGCTTTTTTAAAGTACCAGAACTGCCTCAGTGAGCTGTGTGTTAAAGCCACTGCTGCAGCTCCAACTGCTGACCTCCAAAGTTGTTTTAAGAACGACCCCCCCAAAATGGAAATTGAATGCTTCAGACTGTGAAAACACCACCAAGTGATGAGTCCAGGGAAAAAGTTTTACATGCATCAATAAGCAGGAAAGAGTGGGACATTTTTTGGAAATAAGCCAACACTGCAGGATGCATGCAGTGTACAGGATCTTGACTTCAATGAATTGCTCAAAATAAAATCACCACTCAGTGAAAAACAAGTCTTAGACAATGAAGCTTTTACTTTTATTGACATTTCATTGTTAACAGAACATTGTGTTATTTGTATATAATTGGCATGGGACAGTAAAATCGAACCAAACCTAAAAAATTAACCAAAACTTTTCTGTTCCAGTCATGTCGACATTTTTCAATAATAAAACTTTCTCTCGCTAGAAATGAAACTGGATCTTCTCAAGTCATTAAACATGCCTATCCAATATAAGCATCGTCATAAAAACATTATGTGCAAAGGATGGTCTTAAATAAGAGAGAAACAAAAATACAAAACTTTTCAAAAAAGCCTTTTGTTGGTCTTTTTATTTACATGAGTTGATATTTGATATCCGACATTTGACATGATGACTCTATAAAAAAATCCACAAACAAAAGGGTGCATCTGTTTGCATGTAAAGAAGTGAGCCGAGATCAACATTTTTTTCATTTTGATTTTATAATCAACCCATTTTGTCAAAAAACCCAAAAACCAAAACCAAAATCATGTATTTACAGAAAACATCTCTTTTTTTCTTCATAAGAAAAACTAACTGAATTGAATCTCTCTTAAAGCTATATCTGATAAAATCTCCCTACAAGTAGTAGTAGTAGTAGCTGTGATAATATCCAAAGAACATCTTGTTACTTCAAAAAGTCTGCCCAGACTACCTCTGATATGTTTTTATTCACCTACGTATATTTTTTTTTAAGAAAAGAGAACATTAGAAATTAAAGGCAACAACAGGCAAGTTAAAGGAAGACTTAGCCTCGTGAAGCCACACTCCAAACTCACAGCAGCGTTTGTCAGAGACGGGGTTTGTGATACAGTATAAGTTGTGAAATGTGTTTTTAGCTATGGAAGCAAACATGAGCTTTAATCTCAGAGTGACTGGTTTGAAAGGAATTTTAAGTTGTGAGGTGAATTTTCATTTATTTATGCCATTAATAGTCTTCAGTGTAGCTTACCAAGGGAGCTGTAGGTGAGAATAAACCTTAACAGAGGGCAACATTTACCTCAACACATTGATTTAAAGGTCCCATATTTTACACTTTCCTTTTGTTTCATTGTTATATCCATTTTGTTAATATCCATTTGAAGATGTATTTTGGGTTTTTAGTACATAAAAAACCATTTCAGTGTAGTCTTACATCTCCTCTCTCAGGCTTCTCTCTGGAGCTCTCTTAACAAACGGTCAGCGAGCCAATTATAAAGTGTTATCAGAGTTTCTTCTACATCCAGAGCAGCTCTGCCCTCTGGAAACTAAAAGACTGGTTTATGTTTTTTATCGATATGTTTTCATCATCTGCTATAATGCAAAGATGCACCATCTCTGGCAAGTGCCCCCCCCTGTTTGGAAGTGGCATAATCAGATAACTAAGTCTACCTTTAAAGGCAACTCACTGTTGTCCAAACCCACCAGAGCATCGCCAGACCTGGGACAAAGTGACACAGAGTCCTGACCAGAGATCAGCTGCTCTGCTCCTTTACTGGAGAAGCTGCAAAGCTTAACTCAAGCAAACTGGTAACGTTATAGAGTTATTTCTTCTTATTAGAGTTATTTTGCTCCTTCTGTTGAACCAAAAGTTGTGCTTACATGGTGGATGCACAGTCAGTGGTGTGAAATGGACAGAGGAAGGAAAGTGACGCTGAGAAAGACGAGGACTGAGTTTTGGCAGGTCTGCACTCCGAGGCAGATAAACCCAACAACACCAGCACAAATGACTCAGTGTTTCAGTTTATCCCAGGTCTGCACACAACAGCCATAAAAGAGGCAATTGTTTAGAGGACCCTTTGCCCTCTGTGAAAAGTACAGTTGAATAAATAACTTTCAAACAGAAACCATGTGGTGGATGGACAGCGTCCAACACACAGTCTGAAAATCTCATGTACATATGTTTTGTCTTTATGTGTGTGTTCCATAAGTAATATGAATAAGCGACAATGCAACCACTATGTTCTCTTCAAGTACCCTTCTTCTTTTCCCACAAACAGACATCTGCTGAAATACACTGCACTTTTGTAAACTGCTATTCTTCTGTAAATCTCAGCAAATATATACAGAGGGATAAAGAGGGGGTGGTGTCTCTCTAGTACAGAACATATTATTTAAATGGATCTAAGTACAGGTGTTTTTTTTTCTTTCCCAGGTAAAACATGGTGGAAACTAAAGTTTTACCTGCTCACCACCCCCCCTTGTTAAAATTATCTCCCTCATCAAGTACTGCAACAAGTAAACTAGTAAAACCTCTATTAAGTATCCTTCAGTATATAAGCACTGTAACCTGATGGGGATGATGTGAGAGCAGCAGTCATTCATCGTCAAAGAGTCGCTGTCTTGAACGCCGCTGTAAAAATCAGAGTGAGGGGCAGCGTGAGAAGCGCCCTTCTCTCAACATCAACATCTACTGCTGAAGTGCCCGGGAGCAAGGCACTTAATCCCCGATTGCGTCAGTGGCCTGCAACACCTAAGGAGACAGGTTTAATCTGCCTGCACATCCGCTACTGTTAAGACCTACAGTTAGTACCTGATAGCAACACTGACCCTAGTAATAAACCTTCAGTTATTTTCAGCAACAGCTTCACCCTCTCTGTCAGTTACATTATGAGTGAGCACCAGTGAGAGCAAGTGACATCACTTAGGAGACATTATTATTATTGGGTAAGGGTGTTTTGAAGTGGGATGGACACTGCCCCCCACCCTCCCTTAGGGAGAAAGCTACAACTCTCCCTTCCCATTAAATCACAGCTGTAACAAAACACTCAAACCGGCAACTAGCCTGGAGCTCTACTATTTACAAAGTGCACCAGCATCAAGTAGAAACACCACAGCCAACAGCCAACGACCACCTCAACAACACAACGATCACGTTTTATCTACTCCCCTTTTTCCCCTCCTCTGTCTGACGGAGTTTCAGCTGAGAAATAAACAGGTAACAGACGGGTTGTAGCTTCGCCTGCAGAGGGTTTTCCTCCGATCAACAAATAAAAACATAACACTGTGTTATCAAGATAAACAGTCCAAAAAAAAAAACACAACATGACTGCAACACTCAATGCCATTATCAGCCTAATAACTACACATGAATGTCACTTTACAGGCTACTTCTCATTTCCACAATCTATCTTTCTAATAATCTGGTTGTATCATGACTCAGAGGGTCAGGGTTTTGTAGCTCAAGTCAGTTATCAAGCAGTTTTATCATTGAATGGTTTTGTTCTAAAATGACAAGCATCTCATTTAAAAAATAAATATGAAGAAATTACATTAATGCATCCTTAACGGTCAGATTTCACACCTTTATATAGAAGTACTTTAAGTTCATGGTCATTATGTGACAGGAGCTGTAAGAAATACTCGATGAATCGATTACCTGATTGACAGGAAATTAATCAGCAACTACTTTTATAAATGATTAAGTCTTTTTTCAACCAAACATGTCAAACATTTGGTGTTTCCAGCTTCTCAGATGTGATGATTTTTTTATTTTTGCCTTTGATGATTGTAAAATGTTATTTGTAGATGTGAGTTTGGGCTCATCAGTAGCTGTCAATCATTACTAGCAGTCCTGTATGTGAGACTTTCAAGGACATAGGTTTGCATATGGATGGTAGGGGTATGTCCCTGCCAATATTTGAATGAACTTGTTCGCACTGTGTTTCCAGTGAAGTCATTAGATAATTCCAATGTGCCCGCCCAGAGGCTATGTCTCCAAGATGACTGATTTAAGTATGCTGGAATTTGATTGGCTGAAATGGTGGGGACTATTTGGAGGCTCATGTCAAATAACTGTCAGACACAGAGGAGGCCAGAGCAGATCAGTGTGCTGACAGTGGTCGTCTGTAGGTCCATACCACGAGCATGGTTGAAAATTTCAGGTGACTCATTTCCCTCTTGTTGGCACTGCACAGCACACATAACTTCATTTTGTCCATGCCAACATGTTTTGTACTTTGCAGGTATCATGCCACCAAAAAAGAGACATCAGGATCTTTTTCACCTCCCAGAGTGTCAGTAACTGGTAGTAAGCCTTACATTACTGATTGATAATACTGATGCATCACCTGATTAGCAGCATTATACTGTTGTAGCTGGCCAAGGTGGAGCTAGTTTTAAATGTGAAATCAAGGGGAACTGCAACACTGGAAGGACTACTGAATATAAGCATGCTGATGCTGGATGCAAAAATATTTTTATTTTTTTCTTTCCTTCTTTGATTTGTCACTGTGTATTTTTATTTAAATGTAAATACAAGTAAATACAGATCTTAATGTAAATACAGATCATATGTTAATAAACCAATTTGGTTGACAACATTTAAAAGTCATCTTTTGTTTTGGAGGGGTTGTTGTGTCCCTCCAGTGCTGAGACCAAACCTATGCCCTCGGAGCCTTTTTCGATTACAAATCCTGAATATCTGCTTTGGAAACTTCTTAATTTGACTCACTTTAATTTGGATCAAATGCATGTTTTTACTTGACTCAAGCAGCAGCTCTGTGCAGACCATCTCACACCAGCTGGGAAAACACGAAGAGAAAGACAAGTTTGGTCCAGCAGGCAATTTTCCTGGGATTGACATTCATGTTTCCACAGACTTACACGACCCCCCCCCCCGAGCAGAGAGAGTCAGTAAACTGTACACAGGTGTTAAGGTAAAATGGAGAAGAATGTCTTGTTTTCTACTTATTGTACACCCCCAAGGAACAAATACATGTTTTCTACCCAGTCAAAGATTGCGCTGCAGGTTACTGAGCGACATCGATTTGTGCTGAATGCTGTGTGTGCTGAATTGCTCTCGATGGCAGTGAGTAATTGCGAAGATATGCAGCGAGAACACATTCAATTACTGCAGGACACAGAGCTGGATGAATAAGGTACAAAGCTAAGCAAACGGGAACCGGGGGGGGGGAAGAAAGACACTGCAACCTACTGCATTATTACTGTGCATTTGTGTGTGCATGTATATATGGATAGTTTAGTTATAAACTCTACAACTTTTTCAAGATAAAACAGGGAGGTTGTTCACCTGATGATGAAGATGCATTTTATTTTTTACAACATCCACTTGGATTTAAAAATGGTTCTTAATAAGCAGAGTTACACCGACAGTCTAGATGTCCCAAGCTGCCCCGCAACAGTGATTCCCAGCCTGAGGTGGCAGGTCATAGATGGAGGACTCCAAAACCCCTCTGGGGAGCTGAACCAGCCTCTGTATGAACCTTTATGAGTCACATTAGGAAGTTAATAACATTTAAATGAGAAGTTTGTGTATTCAAATAAAGTGGCTGCAGTGTTATTGTTCCAGAAGATTTGAGTGGTGCAGTAGATGATTCAAATCAGTCAAATCAGTTTGAATTACACTCTGCTGTTAGCGGAGGGTGATCCTCCTCTATTCTGAAATTTTGCTTTGTGGTCTTCAAGAGCAATGAGACTTTCAATTTATGCTCAAACTGGCAGGAGGTGGCTGCAAGGAAAAGCAGGTAGTAGAAGGTCATTCTTCTGTGATAACATTTAACATTTGATAATACTCACAATTTGCGCATCGGTACAAAGCAAGAGCACATGAAGCACACACCCACAGCCATGACACAGAGAAACACTCTGCACATGTCCAGCCAGTTCATGTTGCGTGAATTACTGAGAAAAGATAAAGTCAGCCACACTGACCAGTGCAGAGCCGCCCACATTTAAAACTACAGATGAGATTAGATTAGATTTTAATTACTTCTTAAAGGACGTTGTTCTTTGCAGCTCAAATAACAATCAAAATAATCAGATACTGGTCTGATTTGTTTTGATATGGTATCTCCCTCAATGCTTTTGTCAATGCTTTTATCAATCTGAAAAAAACTTTTCAACACAGCAGAGCATAGCAACTGTACATGCTTGCAGCTTTTTAAAACTTCAGAGAATATAGTATAATAATAAATACATAAGAAATCCTGTCACATGCGACCAGTAAATAATAATGAGGAACTAACTAATTTTCTGAAAAGTGGGTTTGATCAGTTCTATCAAATCTTAATGAAATCTTGTGGTTTTCTAAATGTGACCATCTGTAAAAATCTTTAACTGGTTGTTGTAGTTAAAAACCTTGAATTAATGTAAACAACGAGTTGTGTCAAATAAAGGCATTCACCCTGTCATTAACTCTGCCTACTTTTGTCACCAACACATTTGGCACAAAACTGGAGACAAGTAACTTTGTTTTAACCAACAATAAAAGCACTTAACCTGTGGGATGTTGAACCTAAAAAAGACATAAAGAAAGATGAAGTAAGTAAAGAGGGAGAGCAGCACAGATGGAGGGAGAGATTAGATCGATGGAGAGAGTGAACCAGCGGAGAGATGAGAGGCCAGATGGACGGGGAGAATTACAAGAGGACAGTGAGAAAATACAGAGGGAGGACAGTGGGATTAAAGCAAGGGATGTGGAGGGCGAGTCGCCCCTATTAGAGCTTTGTGAACAGAAGTTACTTTATTAAGCCCGGTCGATGTTGCTGCGCCACAGCCAGCATACTAATACAGACCGACATGTATCCTCTGTACACCCCCACCCCCACTCCTCACTCCCTCTGTCTCCATCTCTATTCAAACCCTGCTTTATTCTGACTCTCTGTCCCTTCACTTTCTCCATTTCCTCTGTAATTGCACTTGTCCAACTCCTTCCATGCTTTCTCCTCGGAAAGACAAAACTAATGATAAACTAAAGCTTAAAGCTCAGTGCTGGAATCGTAATTATCAAACTGCTAAAAACTTCAATTAAGAATACTCAATATAAATATGTAGAATTAACAACAACCTATTATATTTAGAATATATAAATAGGAATGAAATCATAAGAAACTGGCTGAAATGGGAATTCAATTCTAGGAACATCCTATCACGTTTGAATAAAATGGAAAAAGCAGGCTAAAACACATCTTCAGGAGTTGTAATTGTCATCATGACATGATGATATTTTGTTGCAGAAGGTTTGCTCACCTGATTATACTCTTCACTAACTCATGACACCTTTGGAGCTCTCTGGAAACCGAGGTTAGCAAGTAGGGGTAAAATTGAAGGATTTATTTGATTTTATTATTAATTATGTTTTAAATTGAGCAGTTTGATAAATGTGGGCTCTGGTTGTGTGCAGCCTGTTAAATATGAGCAGATGTGCTAGGTCTTCTGAGACCGAGACAAGACTGTTGAACTGTTGTGATGATCTATTCTATCATTAGACGCTGATGACTCTCTATTCTACATTTGCCAAAACCCAGCTGTGTAGATCGACCCACTTTTTTAAAGAACATTTTGTTAAACTGGTTTAGGGATGGGGGTTTAGGTTGACAAAGGTCTGAGTTAATGGTAATGAGAATGTTCTTGTTGTGTATGGTGGGAAAAGAGAGAAAAAGGTCCTCTTCCACAGTTTTACATCTACATACTACTGAAATAAATTAAACAGAATTCAGTAATCCTCAGAGAGATCCTTGGTTTTCTTTTAGTTATGGCCTTTCTACCTAAATTTATCTTCAAGTTTGATATTTTCAAACCATTTCTTTTTTCTTTTTCTTTTTTCTTTAAATTTCATCTGACTTGATAGTTGAAGTAGTTCACGTGTACAAGCCGTCGTTATAACAAACTTGGAAGTGGTGTCTGGCTTAGAGGATCTTATTCTGTTCCTCTTCCTCTTTCTTTTATTTTCACTGAGAAGGAGAGTTGTGTGTGTTGTAGACTCCAGAAGAAGTAGTCAAAGTTCAGTCTCGCTCATGAGACCACATCTCACTCAGCCAGAGAAGTTGTGGGCATGTCAGATGAGCAAGACTGACAAATCTGCTGTTTATGTGTTCTCAGCCGATCAGATCCTCCCGGAGCATTTGTGGATTTGTTCGTTTGTTTTAAGCATCCTGACAAAATCAGTAATCTTCCTGTTTTACACTGAAGTGGTTGTGTCACAAGACAGGCACGAGTCTCTAGCCAGCCAATTAGTGTCTTTCAGCATTGACTTACCATTGTCCTGTGCAATGTGTTCTTGGCCATTAGCCAACATTAACGATCAATCCATGAACTTTGACCTCTTCAAAGCACAGATGCCTGTCATACCCACTCTTGAACAGGGTATTTGTAGTAGTGCTGTGTCATGGTGTTCTGCTGGACCCCTTTGTTCTTAAACTGGAAAATCGTGTACACCAGCACCAGGATGCACAGTGACAGGATGCAAGGAATCACCACAGCGATGGCGTTGACTGTTGTTGGGACATCGTTGATGGTCACCATGATATCGACGTCGTCGAGGGGCAGTTGGCGGTCACCACGGTTACCGCTGCCGCCGGAGCGCTCCATCTCGGACTGGTCGCAGCCCATCCAGTCGCGCAAGATGGACTTTGGGTATCCGGGCTCCACCGTCAGCTTCTGGTTGTCGAACTTCCAGTACTCCTTCCCCTTGTAGAAGTAGGTGTAGTCTGTCGGGGGGGGGGGGGGGGGGGGGGGGGGGACAAAAAAGACATTTGGTTCAGACATTCTGAAATCCATCCAATAGCTGCTGACACATTTCACTTAAAACCACAAGGGTCAGTCAGCTTCATGGCGTTAAAGTCAGAGGATCACTAAATTCATTAGGATTTGTCCTCAGCTGACTATGAATGTCTGCACACAAGTTCATGCAAAAGCTGTTGAGATAGTTCAGTTTAGACCAGCGTGTTGTACCAACATGGCCACAGTGTTTCACATACATAGATTTATAGCTGGCAGCCAGCCACAGTATCAACACTGACGTCACATATTGATTTCATACACACACACACACACACACACACACAATTTCAAATTGCTCAGATTTTTCCCTCTGTCTCTCTCACTCTGTCTCTCTCTTTCTGTCTTATATACACATTGACAATGGACCTGTCTGTCATAGTCAGACTGGCCATGAGAAATCCTGTCATATCAGTGTACCATCAAAACATCCATAACTTTTTATACTGTCCCTGTCTGTCTCTTTACTGACTGTATATCAAGATGGACGTAGCCTCCGTGATGTCACCTACAGGTTTCTGAAGAGCTGTTTTGAAGCTTAGCATGGGCTGCTCCTCCGCCGCCATCTTGGCAATGCCTGACTCTGCCTAACTCCCAGCTAATCCAAAAATGGGTAAAGAGGTGGGGGCTGTGTGGAGCCAAGACTTTAGTGCATGACGGCCATTCAAGGAACTGCAGCTTTTGGCACTTTCGTTTTGGCTTCATTTTTCAGCCCTGGAGGTTGAGGCTTGGCCAGGACTGGGCTCACAACAAGTAATTGTTGTGTGACACAAGGTGAAACAATGATTTAAAGATTTCAAACCAAGCTATGCATAAAAATTTCACCTTACCACCATAACAACCAACTGACACACAAATTCTGCTCATATCACAATGCAAGTTGTGTGTTTGCAGCCACAAAATTACTGGTTTAGCATAAAACAAATTCACTTGCGCTTGTGTCACAAGAACAGAGACTAAATGCCACATGACCTAAAGTGGAAATCTCCACTTTGTTTTCTAAATTCCTCAAATGCTGACTCTAAGGAGACCTTCACTCTTCAAGAAAAGATGTCTCTTTAAGTGAAACACATCCATCTTCAGTGTCCTCGCCTCCCTCTCTCAGCTCTGGTATATCCCTGTGGTGCAGAATCTCATTAGAGGCAATAACATTTCTATTGTGACACGGCGGCCACGGCGGTTACAGGCAGCTACAGCAGTGGTTGTTTTTATTGAAGGGCAATATTATGTAATGCCTGTGAGACAGACACTGCAGCTGGGAGACAAGTGGGACAGTATGTGAGAGAGAGATAGAGAGGGAGGGAGGGGGAGAAAGAGAGGGATACACCCTCACAGATATCACACACATGCGCACTGACACACACACAAACACACACACACACAGAGTTACTGCAGCTAAATAGTAAAAGTATTTTACTTAAAGTACCAATAGTGATAAAGTAAAAATACTAACTATACTTTACTACATTATGTAGTTTATAGTATAACTATTTCATATGAAGGGTATCTAGTAAATAAAGCTGTTAAATACATGTGTAGTAAAAAGTAAAACAATTGCAGGACAAGATCAGATCTCAGCAGCTCTAACACACACACACACACACACACACACACACACACACACACACACACACACACACACACACACACACCGCACACAGTTCACCAACAGAAAAACCCCAGAAGGTTTCTTCTGATGTCTGCTTTTTTGTCTGCTCCATCACCTCCAAACAGCCAGTCGAAACACACACACACACACACACACACACACACACACACACACACACACACAAACACACATAAATTCATCTGTTGCCTCCAAAGTCCCTGCAGGACAGCTTCTCATCTAACACCAAGACACCACACCTGACCAACCATGTCACCGCCTCTGATCTCACAAACACTTACACAAACACACACACACACATACACATACACACACACACACACACACAGATACTGAGCTCTGCCTTTGGTGTCCCCTCTGAGGAAGCCACAAGGTCATGAGGTCTCAGCTCGACAAGTAGAAGTGATGATGGGTAGTTTTCTTCTAGGACACAGTGTGTGTGTGTGTGTGTGTGTCTGTGTGTGTGAGAGAGAAAGAGAGAGAGAGATTGAGTCTGGAACGTTTGCTTGTGGCATTTTATGCTTTCATAGCATAAACACTAGGCTAAATTGAGAGTAATTCAGTGTGAATTATCAAGACAGTGTCTGCAGGACTTGGTGGTCAAGTTGGTACCTACATCAATGCCCCTGCACATGTTAAAGATTTTATCTCGCATTTTCTGAGAAGCAGTAATTCAGAGACTGATCTACATTACTTTTTCATTTAATAATGAAAAGATCTCCTTCCGGACAAGTGTTAAGGTCCGTATCAGAAATAATCTCTGTCCATCACACCTGAAAACATGAGCATTCACGATGCACTAGACAGTGTAAACTGGAAGCAGTTGATTAGTTGCAGAAAATACTACAAACATGAAACAGAAAAGACAGTTGTAGTATTAAAAAGCTGAATTTAACTGCATAGCAGCTGCTAGCAAAGACGACAAGGTCGGCAACGCTTGGAATGGTCATCTATGTCATTGTTTCCAAAGGTCTCTGTTTCTGCCCGTCCAGACTAAAACCCAACACCGGAGATTTCAAACTAAAGTGGCTTTGGCAGTGTTTCCAAAAGTCTCAGTTTTAAGTGCTCGAAAACTCTGGAGTAGTGTGGCCGGCGGGATAAGATGTAGCAGAAGTGATGCGTTACAGGTCATTTCTGCTGTTATTGCCACTTTAGCTTGTTCTGAGTAGGAAACATGGCATTCATCACAGCTGAGACAATGGTATGTTCGTTCATATTCAGTGAGGAGGGCTCTACTGCTAAAAGCTACTGATCTGGTTTGATGACGTACAGACAGTGACACCAGACAGAATAACCCCGTCAGACACTCACATCCCTCCCTGCTGATGAAGGCCCCCTGCGGACCATCTGGTATTCCCTTCCACACGGTGATGGGTTTGGGGTATCCTGGGTCCGTGGTGCGCTTCTCCTCATTGTAGCGCCAGTACTGGTCCCCTTTGAAGAAGTAGGTTTTCCCAACCGGCTCCCAGCGCAGCGCCGTGTCGATGCCATCCTTGGGAAGGCAGCTGCCCAGCTCCACCAGGCTGTGGGGGTAACCAGGCTCGGCCGTCACTTCCTTAAAAACCCAGTACTTATCACCTGGAAGATGAGAGGAGACGCGAGTCAGCACTTTAATAATGATCAGGTGTAAACAAGGAGAGGCAAACAAGCAAATGTTTTGTGCCCCCATGTGATGAAAAATTCACTGATGACCCCCTCATATTGGGACATTTGCAATGACAACTGTAAATCCCCTTACACCTCCCATGGAGACACTTAACAGTACACTGCTGCCGCCCCAAACCACCCCAAGTGGAGCCCCTGATGATGTGTGCTGTAATTAGCATCAATCAATCAATTACCTCTGTATTTTATTCTATTGTATATTTTGTTACCTCTGTATTTTATTCTATTGTATATTTTGTATTATAATACACCGGACAGCTGTAACAAACTAATTTCCCTTCGGGGATGAATAAAGTAATCTATCTATCTATCTATCTATCATAACCCTACATGTGAGGTGATGTGAAAAATGTCTAATTTGCTGTTATGAACACAGATGTTAAGTCGAATGGATTTCTTCACTCTCACTTTAATATTTGTACAGTAAATGATTATTATTATTACAGTTGAGATATCACCAAAATCTAATTTTTTCCTTGGCCCAACACCAATTTGTCTACAGATTTAATTCTTTTACAGAAATGTGTTCAAAGGATTTAAGCTATTCTGCTGGCAGACAGGTCAAATAACAGAGCTGAAAATGTGATGTCCTCCACAGAATTAAGTGTCAATAACCTTTATTAATAAATCTCATTATCTTATTCTCTGGGAGGAAAAACAGCACAGAAAATTGTGGAGTCAGTCTTGTGTAAACTGTTGTACAACACAGCAACTGCTTTCTACAACACTGAGAAAACAGTTTAACATCAACTTCTTATTCTTTAGAAGAAATATGCGGACAAAATATTAAACAGATTAAACTGGATGATATTAAATCATAGAACTACTCCACAAAAGCTCTATTAAATTAGCCTGACTTGACAGCAGCTTCTGTAGGCTGTATTCAACTGGAAGAAAAAAACAAAACAAAAAAAGAACAAGGGAACAGCGAATACAAGCAAAGATTAATAGAAAACACTGAATCCCTTTTCAGACACTAATAGCTTTCCACCAGGCATTTAAGGCAGCCAGACACGGTGTTAACAATTTTAAATTAACAGTACATGTTACTGGGAAGATGCTGATAGATAATTGTAGTTTTAAGCAGGTACTGTAATCATTCTAATTTCTTAAGGAGCCACGAGGACATAAATTTCCACTGTGGGTAGAAAATGTCATCAAAGTCGTACTGAGACCACGGCCGTATTTGTGCAATGAAGACAATATAGGCTACGGCTATTTATTGGTGCTATGTAGAACATTTAAATAAATTCTTAAAAAATAATCTCACTATTCATGCTTTGATTTTCTTGAGCTTGACTATCCTGTTTCAGATAGAAACTCAGTAACTTCTGGGTGTCAGGAGACAATGTGGGTGGTTTAAATCTGGCCCTTTAAAACACTGGTTGTGGTTTTTATTTTGGTTTTTTTGGCTGAAAACTCAAACAATGAGTCTTAAAGGTTTTGATATCCATAAGAAGATATATGTCAGGGTTTTAAGACCAAAAACCATCTCAATGTAGTTCTACATCTCCTATCTCAGGCTTCTCTCTGGATGCTGTGTCCAGATAAGCCTTGCTGGGGGCATGGCTGAGGGCGGTGACTGTTTTGTTGTGACATCACAAAGTTATTTTTTTTAAGATAGTTTCTGAATACAGGCTGTGTGCATTTTGCCCGTGGACTGCACACTGGTATGTATAACACCTAGACCTGCTTTGTAATAAAAAAGACATGGAGATCTCATTTTGTACAAAATGGAACCTTTAAGGTGGAACTTTTGACCACTTGTGGTATGAGTGGATTCCTGTGTATGTGGTTGTTGCACTCAACAAAATGCCAGTAAAAGGCAGAAAGGAAGAAGACTACCAGCAAATAAACATGGATGTAAACAATACAGATTTCAAAATGTTCAAAGGCTCTGGTTTCTGTAGAGGGAAATGCATTCAGTATCTTTATTAAGCCTCAAGGATCCAAACAATACTCAATGTAAACATAAAACTT
The DNA here is from genome assembly GCF_046630095.1 of Trachinotus anak. NCBI lineage: Eukaryota > Metazoa > Chordata > Actinopteri > Carangiformes > Carangidae > Trachinotus > Trachinotus anak. The sequence continues at coordinate 24,867,151 of NW_027273864.1, forward strand.
TGTAAGAAAACTCCACAGGAAACCTTCAACTTTATTGCTTCAAGCTCACATTTTTTAAGCCTGTCTTTAAACAACTAGAAGATCTTATTGTTCCTCATTATTGAGACCACTTTCTGAAAAATTATTAAAGAGACAAAATCACTGATCTCCTCTTGTGCAAGTTCAAGTGATGCTACCATATAAAATGGATATCTTCAAATGCTTCTTTTTTTTAGTATAAAATCTCTTTTGTGCTTCCACTGACAGTGTTTCCACAGTGAACTGTGTTGAAGGGTTGTGAGAAAAAGAATTTCAGACTAAAAAGAGAGAACTGGACAACTCACTCACTCACTCACTCACTCACTCACTCACTCACTCACTGAGACCTCATGTTGACTTGGGTTGAACTTTTGTTTAAATTTTTGCGCAGAAATATGATATGATATGATATAATAAGACCGGAGAAGTTATTCAAGCGACCAACAGTGATTTCCACTGACATATGAGCACATGAAGATTGTTTGAACTTTCCCTTTAAAAACTACATTCACAGATCAGTGTTAGATCTACATTCACAGCACAACAGGAGTTTAATCTGGGCACATCTCTTGCATGCATATGAGGTGAAAGTACCCTGTCAGCTATTCAAAGTGTGGCTGTCATGCCTCATAGTTCCCGGGTTAATGGGAGGTGCTGTTTTTGTGCTGTGTGATTATGTGCACGACACCGTCTACATCATCCATCCATCCATCCATAGGTTTTAAAATGAAGCCCCATGAACTGGAAAAGCTACTGAAAGTGCAGTTTTCTTTAGCCTGATGTCACCCCAATGTTAGCTTATGGAGGAGATTATTACCTGCAATCACACACACACACACACACACACACACGTGCGCGCTGACAATCAATAAATCCTCCGTCTAATTCTGTGTGTGTGTTCTGCTCACATGTGTATCTGTGCTCGCCCAACTGTGTGCAAGAAGCATTATCATGTGTTGGTGTATGACAGTGTGTGTTTGTGTGTCTCAAAGCCTGGTTGAGCTGTGTCATTGTGTGTCCATGTGTGTCGTGTGTGTGTGTGTGTGTGTCCACGTGTGTGTGTGTGTGTGTGTGAGCGAGAGACGGAGTCGGCAGCAAAGAGCTCTGAGAGAGCAAAGCTATTAATATCTGCTCCTGGCTGGCTGCGATAGCAGGACACTCTGTCAGAAGATTGTGGGGTGTGTGTGTGTGTGTGTGTGTGTGTGTGTTACAGAGAAAGTGAGAAAGAGTGAGAGAGAGATGGAAAAAGAGAGAAGGAGGGAGAGATGACTCCACAGTCAGCAGGCAGGGGATGAGGGAGGCTTCATACATAGACTGAAATTCTATTACTTTAGGCTGGGTGCTCCCCACTGCACTGCCATTCTCTATTTCACACTTTATTAAATATAGTTTCAGGAGGAGGAGGGCATGTAGAGCGCAGGACAGAGTCTTATAACCATGGAGCAGATGGTAGACAGAGATTTAAACGTCCTTCTGTGATAGCGCAGAGTTTTTCCACTGGGGATTGGGAGAGAAATTGGCTGATTTCGGTGAAGTTTGCAAGAAAAACTTTCATTTCATCTGAACTGAGATGTTTGTATTTTAAACTTCCCTTACTGTACCACTTTCTGATAAGGCACCATTTATAATTTCTGTGATTAATTTATTAATACTTTATTTACTAATCATCTACCAACACCAAAATCTATCTTTAAACTGAATACTTAGATTAAGAACTGCAGACCTGGTGGACTATAGAGCATTTTATTAATGATTCATTAACATTTATGATTCCAGGTAACTAACTTTAACTAATTGCTCATTAGAAACTGAGAAACCCAGGACCTTTTATTAATGTCACAAAAACATTTATAACTGCGGGTTATTAGACAGAAACTCAACCATGTTTTAACTAAATCATTAGACTTCTTTTTAATGTCACAGTTTTTCTTTTGCATGCTTATCAACAGCTGGTCCAACTTTATGTATAAGTTAATAAATGGTTCTACATAATAAGTCTGCAATTATAAATGTCAATAATCAGTTTATCACTGGAGTTTGGTCCAGATGTCCTGTAGCATTTTTCTAGGAGACGTCTCTCTTATGAATGAAAGCGCTAAAAAGACAGAAAGTGTCTTCTGGTGGATGTTTGCAACCCAAAACTTGTTCCTATTAATGGCTTTTAACTGATCTATAAAGCATTAATAACTGATGTATTAACCATTAATAAAGTTGTTAATCACAATGTAAAACCTTTCATAAGTGCTGTCTTATCAGAAAGTGGTATTAAACTGAAAGGGCCCATATTTAATGCTTTTCTGGTGTTTTATTTGAAGTGTTGATATCCATAAGAAGATATACTTGTGGTTTTAAGAACCAAAAACCATCTCAATGTAGTTTTACATCTCCTCTCTCAGGTGTGTCTCTGGAGGTCTAGTAACAACAAGTCAGTGAGCCAATCAGAAGAGTGAGTCGGAGCCTCTGTGTGTGGGCTGTGTGTATTTCTCTGCGGTCTAGAACCTTCTTTATAATCAAAAACCACATGGAAATCTCACTTTAAACAATATGGAACCTTTAAACTGCAAATATGCAATGATTTGCTTCTTAATGGACTATTACATAATTCATGGCTAATTAACCTGAGCCAGCTCTGTGGCAACTCACAGGATACAGTGAAACACAATAACAGATACATTCTCATCAAACGAAAAGTTAGCAAACGCGAGTGGGTGAGCTCAGACTAAACATCTGGAGAGAGATAAGTGAGTTAGATGTGAAACAATGCGAAGTGAAACTTCTTCACTTTTTTTGTGTGTGTCAACATGTTGTCTTGCCAAAAGTGTTACTCTCAGCACCTTCCTCCCTCTGTTGGCAGTCTGTTAGCTCCACAGTGAGGCTATTTATTCACATCTAAGCTTTTGCGAGATAATACCACTAAAATGACAACAACATTATGAATTGGAGCAGCAGTTTGACAAATATAACATTATGTTTACTATTCCTCTGTATATATATGTCAGGACCCATGAGACTAAAGGGCCTAGTTCCAGGCAGAGCTGTGTTACAACCACGTTGATTGGTGGGAAAAAGAGGAAAATGTTTTCACGTGTCTTTTATCTCGTACCTTTGAAGAAGACAAATTTTCCGTCAGATCTCTCATAGGCAGCATCGATCCGAGGTGGCAGGCCTTTCCAGAACTGATCAATCTGCATGGGGTAACCCTCTTGCACCTTGTTGTTTCTCAGACGCCAAAACCACCGGTCCTAGAACACAGTAAAAGTAACAAATATGTAATACCAAAGGAGACAGCTACACTAAATCTATGGCAACTTTCTAAAGCAAAACTCTAGTGGCATTATTAAACAAAAGAATGAGTCACAAATGCCCAGAAAGAAGTTTCTGAATCACTAAAGTTTCACTGAGCCGCATTTAGCACTGCTGCTGAAAGCATTCTGATTTCATATGTGAGACAGATCAGAAGGCTGCATGTATGTATGGCTCTGTCACTGTAGATGTGACAGTTATCCCTAAATGAATGTTGACATGCCCTTAAAAGATATTTTCCACATCAGTAATTCTGCTGGCGCCACTTGTCAAACTTGTCAATGAAAAAAATAACAAAAAAGAAGAGTAATTTTTAGCAATTACACAAAATTGGCAGGTTTTTCAACAACAGCACAGCTGCTTTCATTATGTTTAGTACAGAACAAGTTCATAGTGACACAACATGTTTATTTACATTGAACCAATCTTTGCCAAACCCTAACAAAAGTGCTTTTGTTGCCTAAACCACAGATGGGACTCTGGATGTGAACCCGGTCTTTGGTGTGACATTCGTGAGCTTTATATGCCCAACATCCACCCCAACCACCTCTTGGTGACTCTGCTACTTTTATTGGATGCAACACTTCATTCAGTCAAAAAAATATGTTGCCTCTGAACAAGATTCGGTTATTGATTATGTTTTCCTATGACACGTATTTGCGGTCAAAGTTTAAATGTATATAAACATAAGTTCTAGCCAACCAGTTCTCCAACCTGAACAACCATTCAATGTTTCCTGAAATGGCACCCCTATGGCAACAGGCATACTGGACCTTGGTTGTCATGGTTACATTGTTTATGGATTGTACCGAGAGCAGCATACCTACCTTCATTGCCATGGTTGCTATAATAACAATCGTGACTTGGTTAGGTTTAGGGATCGATCATGGTTTGGGTTCAAATAAGGACTTCCTCAAAATTAGACAATCTTTGTTACAACAATTTGTCATGGTTACAATAATAACGTGGTTAACTATGTCACTGGACCTTTGTTCCTGTCATGATTACTACGGCCACTAGATGTCGCCTGACAACAAAACGAAACTATAGTTCATAATAGCCTGCTGCACAGACAACCTTTGGGCTCATTCCGTCAGGTTGAAAAGAAAACCATGAACTCTCACAGATGCTGGTTAGGAGAAATGAATAACTGGAGGTTTCCGGTCAAGTCACAGAAGGTATCACAGTGCTAGGAATAATGTGGATAAGAGGAAAAGGTGTGAAAAAAAGATGAAGAGAAACAAGAGGTGAGAGGAGAGGGAATAACCAGATGGAGGAACAGAAGGGGAGCAGATAAGACTCAGATAGAAACAGACAAGAAAAGTGAGGTGATGCAAGGTAAGCGGAGGGAGGAAGAGTGGGAGGAGAGAGAACAGAGAACAGAGGGATGAAGAAGAGGAGGAGAAGAAGGAAAGAATCAATCTTAGCTCATTATCATTTGGCTTCAGTGAATCTAGGACAGAGCCAAGCACAGTCCCCACTGAGTCACACACACACACACACACACACACACACACACACACACACACACACACACACACACACACACACACAGAGGTTGGTCTTTCTATTCTTGTGAGGACACAAATTGACATAAGACCTAACCCTAGAACCAAATCTTAACCTTCAAACGGCCCTTTTAAAGTTCTGAGAACCGGCCACAACGTCCGCACAACGATGATGTTTTAAACAAAAATTGTCCACACAACCATAGAAAGACACACACACACACACACACACACACACAGTCCATCTCAAATGATCCAACATCATCCTCTGGCTGCTAATGCTTTTCTGTCTGAACCCAAACAGAAAAAAAGAAAATCAATACTTCACATTGAGCAAAAAGAACTATGAGTATTTCTCGCCAAAGAAACATCCTATAATGAGCGTCTCCTTTCAGACGCCCACTGGTTCTCGCTTCTCTTCATGTCCTAATATGCCCCTGTCCTCGAGTTACAGGGAAAAGAAAATCGGCCTTGTTTTTCTGATCAGTGATGACGCTTTTTTCAAAGTTGAAGAAAAGCCATTGTGTTTCTGTCAGTGCATGACACCACTGCTGAAGTCAAGCATACCACAGGCTTCCTGCTGCTGCTCTGCCTCTGCTTGCACAATTAAACTAATGGCTCCTATGAAGCTGTGTCCGTATCTACCTGTCAGACAGACTTGATGTCATGCAGTTAGCTAATCATATATGCAAAATACAGTTTTTTCCTTTGGTGGTGCAGTGGTTCGCACTGTCGCCCCACAGCAAGAAGGTTCAGGATTCAAACCTGCCGGCTGGGTGGGGCTTTTCTGTATGTCTTTTCCAAGCTTCCTCCCACAATCCATGACCTGCAGGTTAATTAGCGACTCTTAATCGGCGATGTAGGTGTGAAAGTGAGTGTGCGTGGTTGTTTGTCTCTATATGTCAGCCTATCCAGGATGACACACGCGATTTGCCAATATATTGTTACAAAGCCAACACCAAAATACACACCAGCGTAAGTGAATAATGACCCAGTTTGAAAGAGCTGATGCATAAGATGTATTTACAGTATATACACACCTGAACCTAAAAATACCTCTACTCATATCTCATACAGGCTGTGGCTGTAGTAGCTGCTCATTCCTCCCTGTGTCTTATAATGATCCACTTAGTTAATGTTCCTACAGCCGCAATCACTAAATGCTGACACTTGAGGTGACCTGAGTTAAAATAATATTCTGCTTCTGTTGTGCCATTTTATTGTGCTTTATTCAGTGTATGCTTCACAGAGTATAATGTTGAGGTAGAGTCTACAGCATGTCTGGTCATTCATGTTTGCAAAAGGCTGAAATATTATTAAAACAACTTAAAGTTCCTGACCAGATATATAAAAATACTCTGCTGTGATTCATATTTTGTTAACATGGCTTTCCCACATAAAAATTGAAAAAAAAAGAAGCCTCAATTAGACCAAGACACAGATGAGGAGTCTGTTGTGAACCAAAATCAGCAACTAGAAGACATACCAGAACAGTTAGCGTTGATAATGGTTATGTTGTTTGTTAGTTTGTAAATGGCAGTGGCTGACACAGTGTTGGTGGCTGTGCTAATACAAACTCTTGCTCTCTAATCTGATCTCTAATCTTGCTCTGTACTGACAAGGTTTTGGGTTTATTTTGCCTGATCCCCGTCCCCACAAGTTGACAGGATTGGTCCCTTAGGTTTTATGATGTATGAATCCCTGCCTGTCTGAATCTGTTTTTTATGAGAATGTCATTGGTTCACTGCAGTTCAAAGGTGGAAAAACTCAGTCAAGCAGTCATGACTCTTTATTTTGCTCATGATATGTCTTGTACTTCTGTACTTTTACTTCAGTAAGATTTTGAATGCAGGACCTTTACTGACACATTCAGAAATGAGAGCTTGTTTAAAATGTCAACACATACTGGGGTGACATGTGCAGCAACTTCTAGGTTATGTGGAGAAGTAACTCAAATATTTCTTTCCCGAAACTTGTTGTGCAATGAAGCAGAATGTGAAGTCCAAACTGATTATGGTTAAAGGCACTTTTCTGTGTCCCAGCTCCCTTAATCTGTGCAGACACATCTTCTCCTTATCAGACCTTTAATTTTAACAATGTTAGCCACAAATACACAGAGTTTTTTTTTCTCATTTAGCTGTTAGTTGTTTAGACCCAAGTCGCAAATCTTCATGTCATGTCGGCTGCCAGTCAGACTGTCATCAAGAGGGACGCAGAGTGAGACAGACGAGTGAACAGGCAGGAGGGGAGGTTGACAAAAAGATGGATGAAGGGCCGGACAGAAAGATAGGCAGACAGACGGACAGGCAGAGAGTGGGGTGTGAAACTGGCCAGTTTGGCAGACAGACAGAAGTCCACCAGAGAAGAGACAGACCAGTATGGACAGGTGAGCTGAGAAAAGAGACGGACAGACAGACAGGAAGGCAGACAGACAGAGAGCTAGACAGGTCTGTGACCTTTTCCAACATTCAGTTTAAAGATCAGAGACATCAAAATAGATTTTCCCTCCTCCTCTACACTGCCTCTCACTGTGTAACTGTCACACACACACACACACACACACAAACAAACACACACACACACACACACGCATACATTTTAGACAGAGCTCTCTCATTTTACATTTTTGATCCAAAATGTGCAGATTTATGGACATGATTTCATGTAAACTGCTGTGTGTGTGTTGGCATGGTGGCACTAATAGAGCTGCATTAGTCTGCTACTAACTATGCTGGAAGCATATGCCTGGTGCTAATGATCATAGAACTAGATAGCACCATATGCCACTGGGCCGATTCTTCTCCTGAAGAGCCTTATGATACTATGAGAGCACACATTTTTAGCACAGGCTTCCCTGGTGGGAATCGAACCCGTCACGTTGGCAGTGTTGGACCGATCATTACCTTCTGAGCTACAAAGTGACCATACCTCACTCACAGCTGCTTAGGTCCTGCATCCTCTCCACTTAATGTGCAATTAAGCTTTTTCCTCAGAGTCCTCCTGTTCTATATAGCAACCCATGGCTGTATGACTCACCCACTGCAGGCGCTAACACCCTTTAATTACATACAGGACAGTATCCTTTTCTCAAAAAGTGTTGTTCACCTTCAGCAGAACCATGCACCCTGTACTCTTTCACAGTGGAAGATATCAGAGAGATTTTAGTAAGCTCAATGCCTGTGATCTTCCTGCTGAAAATATTATTCCTAAACTGCCTGCATCTGATTCTAGTTCAGTTTTATTCCTGCTCCCTGCATTTAGCATATCAAGAACATTAAACTGTTATCATTCAGTTGTCTGTTATGGTGATTCTTGCGGCTGTTACTGGCTGATCCTCATGGCTTCCCTTCTGTGTGGGACCTATGAGCCACTGACACTGTAACCAAAGAGTTCAGTCAGCTCTGCAAGAAGTCAAACACTCAACAGGGAACCTTCACATACCTGATACACCAATCTGAGGTTTGCTCTTAATATTGTTGATTATGTCTTCTTTGCCCATATGTCACCATAAATGCCCATAAATCCTCTTGGGTGTACAGATTGCAACTCATCAAAAAATATTTACACTGGCACTGCAAAAGGCACTGCAAGTCTGCACTTACATTTATTGCAAATAATTAAAAGAAACATATTTTGACTGACTGATAAAAGTGCCAGAAAAGGCTATACACCTTATAATAGTTTTAACATATACATTTATTTATAGAGCTTCATAAAGAAGGACAAATTAAAAAGTAAAGGAAAACAATCAAAAACTAAATTAAATAATATAAAAGGCAGTTAAAAGTAAAAATAACAGATAAAAGTAACATAAAAGTAATGGATAATACAATTTATAGATAAAAATAATTATGCCAAAGTCATATAGTAAAAGTAAGTTTTAAGCACACAGTGAATTTTCTAGAGTGTTCAAGCCCTAACAGCAAAAGTCCTGTCACCCTTGGTCTTCAGCCTTGACAGGAGGATAACCAACAGGCTTTTATCTGAAAATCTCAAGCTACGGGCTGGTGAGTAATGATTGAAAAGCTCAGTCAGGTAGCTCTGTGCCATACCATATTAGAAATGATACCATAAATCAGTTCTAAAAACGAACAGGCAGCCAGTGAAGAGAAGCTAAAATATGAGTGATATGATCGTAGTTGGTTGAAAGTCTGGTGGCTGCACTTTGTACACATTAAAGCTGTGCAATCATGTTTTGTCCAAGGCAGGTCAACACTGCAGTACAATAATCCAGACGAGAATTGATAAAAACATGTATCAGTCTTTGAAGATCATTAAAAGAAATTAATAATCTGATTCTAGAGATATTTCTAAAGTGATAAAATCTAGAGTGTGAGGTTCTGGTCTGAAACAAATTGGTGGGTGCCACACGTTGAGCTGAAGATCCAAGAGCAGGCAGAACTTGGACATGAGAGAGCCCAGATCCTCAGTAAATAAAGAGGAAATAAAATTGGTTCCTAAATGGAGCCCTGTGGCACCAGAAATCTAGACAATATGTGAGAGGAGCCATCAACAGAGAACAAATTTTTTGTTAGGGAAAATATGAGGAAAACCACTGGAAGGCGGTTCTGGAGATACCCACGCTTGTTCTCTTAACGATAACAATACTATGATCCAACTTGTCAAACACGGCACTAAGATCAAGGAAAATCAGTGTTCACCTGCATTGACCTTCATCAAGGTATCACTATCAACTCTTTGCTGCGTTGCTGATTGAAATTTCTCAAAATATTTCTTTAGTTTAATTTCTGTAGGATTTTTTATACAATGGGAAACTGAGAGATTAGCTGCTATGGCCAGAGGGATTAGCACCAGGTTTTTTGAGGAGAGGCTGGACACTGGTGGTCTTAAAATTATCATGTATTGATGATTGAGAGCAGGCATGGGGCTACAGGATCTAGAACCTCTGATAAGAATTTGGTAGGTATTATATCAAGTGAGCTTGATGATGGTGCCACGTGTGAAATAGTTAAGGACTTCAGACAGTTTTTTTTTTTTGTTTTTTTTAATTGACCTCAGCTGTGAATCAACCATTTTTTTAATCCATGTTTACTCACCTTGAAGACAAACATCTCCCGTCTGAAGAAGGCCACAGTGTTGAAGTTGCCGTCACAAATATTGGGTTTGCCATTTCCGGGCAGTGCGGGTCGGTCACCGGGTGGACGCGCTGGACGGGAGTGACGATCATGTTTGCGCTCGGAGGTGGAGTGTGTCCGTCGAGAAGGTAAGGTGGGTAATGGCCTAGTGGGTTCAAGCATGGCTGTGGGGATACCTGTGGGGAAAAACATAGATAATAACATGAATTATTCCAGTGTGGTGATTGATTTCTATTTGCTCAAATATTGTATGTTTATGAGACAATACGGTATGTTTAGGACTAATGGAATACAGAGATCAAATAGATCCTCTGAGACAGCATCACGCAGATTATAAAAAAGATTAACAATATTTTATTTAGTGATTCATTTTAAGTGCATGGGGTCTGCAAAACTGAGATAACTGCAGCCCACTCCCTCATCATCCTCCATCTTCATTCCCATCCACACCCATCAGTTAGTTAGACAACAACATGAGTCATATTTTTTTTGCCTATATTTGTTTGTATTTTACAGTTTGTCAGATTGTCCCCATTAAAATTTGCCGTGTTAGCTACTAGCAGTTCTTGTTGGCAGTGTACCCATGGATGTACAAACAAATATCACTCAGTTACTTTGACACTGAAGAAAACCTTAAAACCTGATGATTCTCAGGAAAGTCCTGCAGTCATAATGAGCATCTTTTTTTTTTTTGATTTCTAAGCACATTTCAGGAGCGTTACATCACACTGAAACTGAAAATATATGTATCATGTCTGGGAGTTTAGATTTAGGAGCACTAGTAATTTTGATGCAAACTGTAACTCATGCCTCACATTTTTCTATTTGCATTCTCCCCTTCAACTCAGCCTTCACAGTTTGAAAACCTCTGGTCCAGAGCACTATGACAATGCTTCAAGTATAAAAGTAGTGCAGCACAGCCAGACTTTGTTTCTCTGATTTACACTGAAAAAAAAAAGACTCAAACTAAAATAAAAATAATAAAAGGGTTGTGACCTTATACTTAGAACTTAATATTTTAGGAAAAAATAAATATATCCTCAAAAATATTACTGTTAGGTTGTATAAGATCCATATTCCCCAATACACTGCACTTACACACCAGCAGTCTCATTGTGAAATAAAGCCCTTCACTGAGAGTGGATGGTTGGTATTTTCAGGTGCTGGAGAGGCAGAGCGAGGCAAATGGGATGAACTCTCAGCAGATAAAATAACAGGCTTTGTTATCCACACTGAACACAAGTGCAGTGGAAAAACACAGTTGACAGCACTGTTTTGGCCAGAATTTCCCTTCAACACTGACTTGAAATGTCACCCGCGTATCATGACCTTTAATTTCAAGATCAGTTTTTTGTTCTGAAGATCACTTCCCTGCTGTGAAGATTAGAGGAAGAACAAACCAGTCCAGTTTTAAAATCTTGCTTATGTTTCTCTGTCCTGCTTCTTTGTGTCTTTGCATCACAAATAAATGTTACACTAAATTACAACAGAGCTGTGATGATTATTTCAGGGCAGAATAGAAAACATGTCAGGAAATGTGTCTGCTGCTGACAGGCCTTTGCTGTTTTTTTTTTGTTCATTACAAAAAAAGAACAAAAAAAGTTTATTGGGATGTGAGGCGTCTTCTTCTCTCTGAAATGGAACAAAGTGTCCCCGGTGTGTACACAAAAGAAAAGAGACACAGTCACACATTTTGTTTTTTTAATGTTTTCTTTCCAGGCAAACCTTGCACAGTCAGCACTGCATACTGTTTATCAGCATGATGCTGCATTACATGCATATATATTCACCCACTACAGGGCTCTAGAATTCAGTTCTTCATAATTCAGTTGCACTCTGGGCTTTAGGATTAATAATTCATTTCCAAGGTGCGTTGTTTTTGCTTTTGCAAGTTTTTGCTTTCAGGGCTTAAGTTTAAGTCAAGTACTCAGTCAGAGAAGTCAAAATGAAGTCTTACTTTTTGGACATAAATATATAATCCTGAAGCTTTTTGGGAAACCAAACCATTTCTGATGCTATCTATGGTCTGCATTTTATCACCAATACTCATTCAATTATTTTGTCACCTCTCTATATAGTAGTTGTTATTGTTAACGCCAATTTAATCTAATTGATATCACCCTCACTGTTTCTGGAATAACATTTTCTATTGCTCCTGCTTCTCATTGAAGGTGTTCAACAGGCAAAACTGGGTGGCTTTCATTGTGAAGCAGTAACAGGAAACGCAACAAAGTTGTCGCTGAAGTTACAGCAAGGAGCAGATACAGCGACAGAACCACTTGACTCCTTTCACTTAGAGGTTGTGATTACTATCAGCTGACTTCTGTATTAAAACAACAGGAGTTTATTTGGCTGCACTGTAAACAGATCCACCAGCCGCTCTGGTTGGATGTTGCTGTTGCAAAATCACCCAGGACTGAAATCTGAAGTCTGACCTGAATTCACGTCTCAAATCTGCAGCTCTGCCTAACTCTCATAAAATCAGTTTCATAAAAAGCACTTATGCAGCAAGATGCATCAGTCCTCCAAAAATGATGACAAAAAACAGATTTCTGCAAGAGATATACTCAAGTCGGCACACAGGCAGACAAAAATAACAACTTGTTTCCCTGTTGAACGATTATCTTTCATTACAGCTACACTACTTTCTGTTTCACCCAAATTCTTGCATGACAAACAGATAAACTGGCTGCTGACCGTAGATTTTCTGAATGCCCTGCAGGTCGTCCAGAGGCAGTTTGAAGTTGTGCGTGTCCATGTACTGGTAGAAAGGAGCCATGATGGCACTGGGATCGTTGGAGTGCTCCAAACCCAACGCATGACCCAACTCATGAACCGCCACCAGGAACAAGTCATTGCCTAGAAAGAGGGGGAGAAAAAATTTGATCAGGTTAGAGGACAAGAGAATAGGGAACGTGAGAGGGAAAGAAGGCGAGAAACAGGGAAAAGAAAAGAAAGAAAAGGAGTGGAACAAGAGAAAAAGATGACTGAGAAGAGGAAAACAAAGGTAAAGGTGTGTAGAGAGAAAGAAATAAATCAAGACAAAGGAAAAATACAACATTCAACATCATTGATACCTTAAAAAGCTTTTTAAAAGATCATTTCAAAGCAGAAATCAGGCGATAAAATAGAAAACAAGAACAACTTTGCGCTGTTAATATGGTTTCCTGAAAGTTTTTGTTCAGTTTCAAAAAAAACAACAACTAAATTTACCTAAAAAACCTCAATATCTCCCTCTTGTCTGAAATGGAACAAAGGCTCCCTGATGTAAACACAACAGGAAAGACCAAAGACACAGCGTCAAACATTTTGGAGAAGTGAGCTAAAGTTAGTCTGTGATGCTGTTGACTCATCAGCAGTGTGATGTGAATCTCACATCAAAAGGAGAATTTATGGTAAATGGAAGCGACTGTCAGCTTGTGAATCTGAAGCTCCTTTTAAAAAAAAAAAAAAGTCCAGCATGAGCCCGTTCTTCAAATGACGCTGTTTGATGGGGATTACTTAAGACTACGGCAAACTGTTTAGTGCCACATCCAGTGAAATTCACGAGTTCATACTCCCACAGATTTTAAATTTATAATCTGTGAATGTATAAATAATGTGCTGCTGCTTCAGGAGTTTAAAATACGACTGTGAACAGGAAAATATGTTGAATTTGGACTCTGAAAATATCCCACTGGATACACGTTGCAGTCTGATGTGTCATTGTTTAAATGTTTCCTCTCCTGAATATGACTGACAACATTTGTCAGGTGAATAGACTTTCAAATTAAATGTGTCATGCTCTATGCAAGCTTTGCAAACATTATAAATATTTGTTTGTTGCAACAGATGTATTGAAGCTAAGACCTCATTTACACTTTGCTTCACATCTGAAAAATAAGCTCTGCCCCGAGCTGTTGGAGTGTTTATCTGATCTCTGATCAGTTTGACCACTGACCGATCTGTGCTTGGGGCATGGCTGAGAGTGGTGGCTGCTTTGTTGTGACATCACAAAGTTAACGAAGTCCTGTTGGCTCGTTTTAAGGCTCAGTTTCTGAATACAGGCTGTGTGTATTTCTCTGTGGACTGAGTGCTTAGATACTTTCACAGTATTAATGTAGAACCTAGAACTGCTTTAGAATCAAAAAAATGGAACATGGAAATCTCACTTTACACAACATGTGACCTTTAAGAACTAGTTCTGATTGAACATAAGGCAACCCTTACTGTTCTTCTGGCCTCAACCCTCTTGACCGAAGTTGAGCCAACCCTGCTGTAGCTGAAAAAACACCAGGAAGGAATCAGATTTGTGATCTGGCTAACACAGATGCCTATATGTAGGTATGTTTAAATGAACGTTTCCTCTTCTTTAAGGCTGTGCTGCAAACCTTGAAATCTAAAAAAATGCTCATAATAAAGTATGAAATTACAAGTGTAAATTGGGTCTAAATGCATAAATATAGGACGTTCATGGAAAGGAAATGAGATGATGAAAGAATTTGGAGCCATCAGAGGAAAAAGTCACAGAGAGGAGGGTGTGATTCAGGCAGAAAGGGAGGATGTGGATAATCTCTTAAAGGGATGATTTTCCTGCTGAAGCACCCCACTGCCGCAACAAAAACACACCAATTCTACTATTCATCTAAGCACTTGTACTCCTATTACAACTAATCAAAATAATAGCAAGAGAGAGAATAGAGGGCTGTGTTTTTCCCGAAGGCCATGTATTCCTGTGGACTTTGTTAAAACCAGGCTCTCTGTCATAATCTCAAGAGCTGAGATTTTGAGTTGCTGTCATATGCTAAATGACTTCTTACGGCCTGAGCACAGAGCTCAAATTAATACATTTCGTTGCCTCAGTAATTGGGTTTGACTCTGATTGAACCTAATTACAGAACATAATTATCTTTCTTTCTTTACTGCGGCTGGTCTGTTTGAAGATTACAGCCTCGGTGGCCGGCAGCTCACTTATAGACTAATGCAACTGTAAAGCTGGTCAGAGCCAAAGAGCAGAAGAAGAGCTGAAGTTTCTTTTATTAATTTTCTTCTTCCTTTTCTCTTCCAAAAGTTACAGAATTCTTTTCCTCTATTGGCACTGTTTCTTTACTCTGTAAAGCTTGATACATATGTTTCTGGAGTTGTTTTTTGGACCTTTGAACTCCTCATTGAGACAGAGTGACCGCTGGTAATGAAAGGGATGCATTTAACGAAGGCTTTATTTACAGTCTTTTCAAATTTATTTTGTTATCAAACACTGACGGTGCTGCCCCCTCAACATTTCTCCAGTTAAAAGGAAGCAAAATGGGCAGAAATCTTCCATGTTCCCAACCTGATTAGTGAAAGCAGTGCATTTCTTCAAAATAAAAAAAAAAAAGCGTTTTCCTTAAAATGAAAAGTGGTGGTTCAATGAAGAGTTAATGGTGAATTGGAGGTGTATCAAATTCACAATAGAAACACTGAATTCTGACTGTTTAGCCACAAAAGAAACTAATTCAAAAGCATTATTAAAGATACTGATAAAAATCTAAAGCTGTGCTAGCGGCTCTGTGTGAGGCTGTACCTAAGTACAACTGTGCTCTTAGCTAAGAGCTAACGTCACCATGCTAACATGCTCACAGTGACAATATTATGCTGCATTCCCACAATGTTGGCCAAAAGGAAAGAATGGGAACCTTTCCCTTTATTCCAACTTGGTTCATGCATTATTCCAAGATGGCTACCCCCACTGCAAAAACTGTATTCACACCAATAAATAACCTTTATTGTAGGATTAGGCAATATCCAAAATTTAATAACTCAATACAGTCCAGCTCAAATATCCCAATATACAATATTGTTGTGGTGAGATTTTTAAAAATAATATAATTATATTGATATATTTCATGTTTCAGTTGATTTTTATAAGACATAATTACATTTTTGTATTTTATGTCTTAGGTACAAGTGATGCTGCCACTAAACAGCAATTTTATTTATCACATGCCAAGGTACAGTGTACAGTAAGCAAAGCAGTTACATGAGGCTGCTGCAGGGCAGATCATTCAAAACTGGGAAACTTCCCAAAAAAAAAAAAAAATTAACTATGAAAAATATCACATATAGTGGGAAATATTGCAATTTGCAATATTATGGAATATCAACCCAAGGCTGCTTTATTTGTTACCTACTTGGAGCAGTTTAACAAGAGAAAACAGACACAAACAAACTGTGTCTAGCTCCTTTTCAATTAACTGAATCGATTGGATTAGTGTTGATATCACAACTTATTTATATTAAGTGGAAACATTGAAGGCTTCACACCTCAGTAGCTCTTTTAAACCAAGCCTTCTTTTCTGATTGATGTGATCACTGCATTAATCTGTTGATGCTTAGTAGGCATTTTTTTTTATCATGTTCACCATCTTCGTTTAGCAAGTTTCCATGTTAACATTTGATAATTAGCACTAAACACAAAGCACAGCAGAGGTTGATGATCCCATTATGTTAGTTTTGCACTAGAGGAAAAGTCAGTAGCATCCATTCTCTTGGGACTGTGAATGTCTCTACAATAATTCATTGCAATGCATCCAGTGATTGTTGAGATTTCTGAGTCTGTACCAAAGATCCACAGACCAAGCATTGATAAAAACAGGGTTATTGTACTTTTGTACAAAAATCAATTCTGGTTTATCATTCATTTATTAATCCCTCTGTTTCTTTTACTCTAATTTACGTCGTCTCTCTCAAACCTTCAAAAACACACAGACACACACTCTGCTTTCCTGTCTGCTGCTGTTTCTTTCATCCCTCTCCTCCTTTGCCTCCTTTTATCTCTCCTCCTCTCATCACAGCCCTCCACCTCCTCCTCCACCTCTTCCTCCTCCTTCATCCCAATCCACCAGCCTCTATCTCTTTTTCCCATGTTGCAGAAAAGATAAAGATGATTTTACAGCACAAGACATACACTTCATGTGCAATGGCTTGAGGGAATTCCCAGTGGTCTTCCTCTATGTGTCTGCTTCTCCCCTTGTGGTTGGTCTGTAGTCTGCTGTGATGCCCCACAGCGATGACAGCGGCTCTGTCTATCATGTTTGCCTCCACAGTCATCTTCCTGCCTGTGATAAAGCTGATGTTTGATATGGCTGTGATGAAACCTGTCTCTCAAGTAATCCCAGTCTGATGTGTCCACAGAGTCTGCTTTGTTTAACTCGGGCATCTCTCCCGCTGCAAATGTTCATTTTTGATAGAGTTTTCATGCCAGGCATCATTTTGTACAAGGAGCATCTGAAATTAACTTTTTGGCTCACCTGCGAAGTAAAGTACAACAAATTACCTGCCAAGAATATATTTTCTCTCTCCCGTGATAGCCATTAATAAAAAATTATGTCGACACACTCAACTTTACAAACCTATTCCTGTCTAGAAACACGTCCTGTGTGAAATATTCTTTCATTACAAGATAAAGGCAGATTTATTCAACACTCTCACTTACACAGTGGAGCAAGCCTGTAAATCATGAAAATGAAAGGAAGAATGTTAGCGTTGTCTGCAGGGACAAAGTCTGACAACAGGCTCGTGTCAAAGTGAGGAACTGAAAAGTCAGTGACTTAAAATGTTACCAGCCAGTGTGGAGGGAAATCTTTACCAATTTATCCACTGAGGACAAATTTTTATGGCATTTTGTGTTTGGTGGCTGTTGGTTTCAAATGGGTAATATTTTATTCAAGACACACTCTGTGTGTCTGTTGCTGCCCTTCTGGAGGATCATGTTCTTTTCTCCTTTTTATATTTATAGTCTCTACATTTTCTGGATTTTCTAGAAAGGAGGCTCAGAGGGTGACCTGATGTTGTGAGTGCTGTACGTTCATACCACACACAGCACATACTGTGATTAGAAACAAGCCGCATATTGTCACATCTGCTCAAAGTTCCTCTCCAGACATGTTTTTAACTCTGTTTGAGTCTCAATCAGACCCAGACTCAGATGAGGAGTCTGTTGTGATCAAAATCGGTGACTAGAAGATGTATCAAAACGGTTAGCGTAGTTAGCATATTTTATTTGTTTATGTTATCTTCTAGCTTGTAACTGGCAGTGGCTGACACAGTGTTAGTGGCTGTGATAATGCAAACTCCCGCTCTCTGTACTGACAAAGATTCAGGTTTATTTTGCCCCTCCCCCTGTCCCCGCAAATTGACGAGATTGGTTCCTTAGCTTATACGTCGTATGAATCCCTGACTGTCTGAATCTATTTTTATGACTTTTATGAATTATTGGTTCACTGCAGATCCAAGGTGGAAATATTCAGTCAAGGTGTTGACTGCTTATTTTGCTCATGATATGTCTTGTATTATTTAAAGAAACATCATATGGACATGTTTACAAGGTTAAATACTTGATTTTCATCAGAGGGGATCTTTAAAGGGCTCATGACTTGGATTTATTTATTATAATTTAACTTTTTATAAATATAATATTTATTACTATATTATTTATTATCCTATATCATTTTATACCTATTATCTCATATCACACTACTCCACTTATCTACTGCAACAATCCCCTTGAGTAAACTATATAGGGGAAAGTGCATTCTTTTATATACACTGAATAAAAGAATACTCATGGCTATAATACTGTCCAAATACTGAATATGTTTAGATTCTTCCTCACCATCAGTCCTATCAGGAGGCGTCTCATTGGTCCCAGATTCAGTCCAGAATTATCTTCAGAGAGCAGAAGCACAAGGAGTTCTGCAACAGGTGGTCTGACCTCCACAGAGCCCTGACCATGGACTGGATTACAAGACACTGAGATAGCCTAAATCCACAGAGGAACTGTGGCAGGTTCTCCAACATGTTTGGAACAACCTGCAAAGTACCTGAAAAACTGTGTGCAGGTGTACTGAGGAGAACTGGTGCTAGTCTAAAGGTAAAGGAGGGTCACAGCAAATAGTTTTTCTGCTCTATGTATGAAGTTAACTGATAAATAAAAGCAATTTGTCTCACTTTATGTGCCTAAAACTGCTGCACAGCACTGTCCATACATAGCAGCATATCTTACTCCCAGATATTGCAAAAATATTGCAAGCAGATTACTGGTACAAGGGCTCTTTAGATGTTCAGTCCAGTGCTTTGGTTCAGACCCATATATCCCAATAATGATGAACCTGAAGTTTTGTATTGTCATTTATAGACATTTTCATTTTGTCCAGAAGAGAGGAACAATTGTTTTCATTCAGTAGCTTGAGCATCTCATTTCTTTGATGTGAACTCTTGTACCTTTCACTTCTCTCCTCCAGGCGTTCAGAGGTCAATAACAGAAACTATCCCTCAGCAGCAGCAGAAAAAAAACAAAAAAAAAACAGGTTTTAAGCCTAGGTGAAAATGAAGCCCGTTTGTCCTAGCGACGTCCTTCTGAAGCTGATACCATGAATTAGTTTTCCCAGCATCTCAGAACTTTGCCGTCTCACTATCTTGTCTCTAATCTTTCAATTACTGTGTGTGTGCGTGTCTGTGTTTGAAGGGATTTTAGAGATACAGAGACGCTTGTGAGGATGTGTATGAGAGCACCTGGGTGACCGCACACACACTTAGATACTGACAGTACTGATAGATGACTCACTGATCAGTTACTTTTATGTGTATTTAGTGACAAATTAGCAGTTTAACTAGGGGGAGAAATAAAGAAAAATTGTGTAAGTGTGCAACTGCCTTGTTACATCCTAAGGAACTCTACATATTTCCTGGGACAGTTCATGCTGGAAGAAGACGCGCATGCTTGCTATAATGTGGTATGGCAAATTTAGAGCTTCTCTGTCAAAGCTAATTCTCTTTTCTGCTAATCTCTGAAACCAGATTCCTCTCCCGCTCTATCACCCCCTCTCTCTGAGTCTCTCTCTCTCTCTCTCTCTCTCTTTATCAACACGTTAGTTATTCAAACAGAGGGAATCTGGCATAAGGCATTTGTCAAACTGAGATAGAAGACGGGGAAAAAAACTACAAAGTGAAGCATTTTTCCCTCCATTTTTCATCCAACAACAAAGCGGTCTGGTCTTCAAAGATAGAGCAGTGGAGACTCAGGACACCTTCATATAAGCATTTCATCTACAAGTGCTTTATATTAAAACTGAAAAAAATAAATAATCATTTAATCAGTTGGTATATCATTCAGCTGTCACTGACTCTTGTCGCTTTCTGATACCGAGTCACTATAGCATAAGTCTGCCCTGAAAATGAAGTGCTGCTCAGAGGACATATTACAACTGCTTGTAGTGTAAACACAACGATGGCTGAAGGTCTCACCAAGACTGGTAAATAAACAGCTGTTAATGCTAATTTTAGCAATCTAGTGCTAGCAAAACTTACAAAAAAAGGACTCGCTTGCTGATTTTGTTATAAGCAATTCAATTCAGTTCAGTTGGGAGGAAAAATCTCCCTTTTACCAGGAAGAAACCTCAGCGGAACAGAAGCGGGATAAGGATGGATGGCCGTCAGCCTTGATCAGTCGGGTTGAGAGAAGAGAAATGGGGGAGAAGGGCAGAAACAGATACTGTTGTATATAAGCAAGGTCTAATAGCATGCTCTAATCTACAAATGTCCCTCTAGTTATAACCTTTCTTGAGTTGACGCTAACGCACCAACAAGGAAGATGGCAATAGTGATCAACTGGTCGGTCCACCACTTTGGTCCAGACCGATATATCTCAATGATTATTGGATGGATAGCCCTGAAATTTTGCACATTCGTGATCCCCAGAACATGAATCCTACTGACTTAGGTGATCCCCCGACTTTTCCTCTACCACCATCATTGATTGTATGTCTTTAGTCTTTGCCAGGAATATTTCAACAACTGTCAAACTGATTTCCATTATGATCGCTAGCAATTAGACTGCTACCTGCAACAGTGACAAATACTTCAAGTTCAATACAAACAAAATCAGTTTGTTGAAACAATGATTGAATCATCTGGAACACAGCTTTAGTGAGCTTGTGTGGTCTTGATCTTTTAAAGTTTATCTTTACTTTTCCTTTATTCATTGTATGAACTGACTAAACTTAACAAGAGATCTATCAGGTTAGTAAAGGCAGCCTTATGTATGACACACTTTTAAAAAGAAAAATGTTTCTCTGCAATGGACTTCAATGACAGGAGGACAAGCAAGTTGCTGAGATAATTGCAGGTGTAATTATTATGGAACCATGGATTGAAAAATGAGGAAAATGCCCTTGGGTTAGGATTAAAATCAGTCACCAACGAGGGCAATATTATAGTCCCCCAACCTCCCCTAAAGAAATGAATCCAAATTAGAGCACAAAGAAAAACACAAGAACTTTTTAAACATCTTACCATCATGGTTGGCATTGCCCAGCGTCCAGGGCTCATCAGAGTCAAAGTGTGTGTCTCCTCCGATGCCAGCGCCGGGGAAATAGGCATGGGCTAGGAAACCCCCCTCTCCATCGAATGGAGAGCTGTCACCATGGAAACCCGAGGCAAAGAAGATCATGATGTCTGCCTCCTTACCCTCATTCTTGATCTCTGAGTACGGCACCTCCTGAACAGGATAAGAGAAGAGCCGAGTGATGACATAAAACATAAACACAGAGCTGCTGGTGAGCACAAAAAAATCTGTATCAGTATGTCACAAAATGCTGTACAAGATGTAATAATCACTCTGGTTTTAACTCTATTGAAACTGTAAGTGACTGTAAGTGACTCTACTGTCCCAGATAAAAAAAATGAAACTTATGGAAACATTTGCCTGGGTCCTCGAGTCTGGCCCATGTATGTCTGCATTTGGGCTGATTATGCTGTTATCCTCCTCTATTGGCTGACAGCCCCAAGATTTTCTGTGTGTGCACCAACATTGGTCCAAATGTGGAAGTGGCATCTGACAATCATCCTGTTCAGGGGCCAGATTTGGGCCATGCAACCTGGCATATACTGGGCCAGAAGAAAACATGCATGTGGCCCAAGTAGGGGCCAGCCTTATTTTGCTATCTGGTATGCAACAACACTACTTTAAGCTTTCTTTGTGGTAACAAGAACATTTTTGAAATGACAATGAAATAACAATATAACAGAAATTACCATTTGTAATGATGTAAAAACTCAAAAGTAATTTTCTCTGACCTGGAAGGAGAGCGGAGTGACCGTCTGCCACACATTGAAGGCTTGTCGGATCGCTCTCTGGGTGTCCTTCTCCCCCACTTTAGGGGTGAAGTTAGATATGCTGCAGGTAGAGGGAAAAATGGAGTGAAAAAAAAAAACTAGGCAAGCCAGGGTTGTTTAGAGCTGTTTAGTGGTTGACAATAACTCTGCAGGTAGTTAATATACTGACCATGAAACAGTAAACAGATTACGTTTACGTTAGCAGTGGCCAGCTAGCTAGGCAACTCCAGCACTCCTGAACTATTTTAACCAAATTTACAAAAATGTTTTTACATTTTGGGTTTTATACATATGAAATGAGTTTGATTGATATTCAGGGAGCTTTAAAAGTGCTGGTAGGTAGGTTTTATTTATCTTTATTTAGAGCCAGGTTAATTGCTTTCCCTTTGCCAGTCTTTATGCTAAGCTAAGGTAGCTGCTGTATAAACATGAGTGTGTTCGTTATCTTCTAATGATAAGCTTGTTGTACTCTTCCTTTAAAGCAAGGTGATTTCACTGATGTTTAATTTAAATCTACTAGTCCTCACCTGTGTCATTTAGGATTACTGGATTAGTATTGATTATTTGCAGGTACTTTAGGTTTGGTACCCAGAAACTGAAGCAGCAGCATCACAGCTAAGCCTTTTACCCTGCAGGGGGTGTGATGAAGCTTACTGCTATAAGAAACGAATGAGGCAGAAAGGTCATTACAGAGTAACTGTGGGAGATGAGATGTGGCATCCATATCTATTTTACTGTGAGAGAGGGGACGGTATATCATTACATGTTTTATCACTCACACTCACTGTGAGGAAA
Source organism: Trachinotus anak (assembly GCF_046630095.1). NCBI lineage: Eukaryota > Metazoa > Chordata > Actinopteri > Carangiformes > Carangidae > Trachinotus > Trachinotus anak. Next base: position 24,890,003 of record NW_027273864.1, read on the forward strand.
CACATGCATTTAGTATCTTAGAGTGTTAGAGGACAGATGGGAGTGACTAGCAGAGGGGGGTTGGGGGTGTTGGAGAAGAAAAGCTAGGACAAGAGAGCGGGATGGCAAAGCGGGTGGCAAGAGTTCATTTCACACAATCTGTCTCTCAATAGGGGGGGCAAATACTTTGTTCCCATCCAGCAAAACGCATTATGGAAATAAATACCAGCACATTACACAACTGCCATATTTCAGCATTGATACATGAGTGCACAACAGCTTCCTGATGCGAATAAATAAGTTCAACTGGCAAAGAAAGAGAAATGTTGAATGCACTTTCTGTAGTTTATGGGTAGCTGGGCACTGCCTCGTGCTGGAAATGGATATATACTTGTTGTGGTTTATGATGGAGTGAATATAAAACGATTTGAATGATCAAAAGGATGATGTAGATTAAGTCTGACTGAGATGTAAAGAGGAAAAGTGGCTTCTCTTAGTGTTGACTGCAGCCAAACTTCAATGATCCCACTGGCTCTAATGTTTTGTTTATTTACTTTCTCATTGTTTGAGGTCCCACAGGCCTAAATGACATTTCTATAAAAGCAGTAATTATAAAAATTGTGAAATCTGCCATCTTTTCCCCTTAAAGTATTTCTATTTCTGACTTTATGAAAACCTAGAATATAGAAAACAAGTCCTCTAACCTGAATCATATCCAACCCTCTGATGTTGCCTGAAATCTCGCCCCTATGGCGGCGTACCAGACCTTGGTTGTCATGGTTACAGTAATAAATATGTGGAGTATACCGACAACAGTGTGCCAGACCTTCGTCGAATGTGTCATTCTATATGTGTTACCGCACTTTTCCCTTTGCTCCTGTCATAATTACTATGACCACTAGATGTCGCATTTTAACCTGCTGCAAAAATTACCTGTGGGTTCCGTTTTTAGTTTAAAATCCACTTTGTTAGCAATTCTCTTAAGTTTAGGAAAGGTCATACCATGTATGTATCAAGCTGATCGAACAATGTCAAGCATCTTTTTGAGTTTTGAAAAGAAACAAAGGGAAACACAACTCAATTCACTTCTCTTCATTAATTTGTAGTTTTGTGTTTGATGTTTGCTTTGAATGGACACGTGAAGAAATTCAGAGCGACAGCAGATATAAAATATGACTTGAAATTTAAAGAGATTGTTGTTGTTGAATCAGGGGGAATTACTTTAAGGACTGCCCGTGTGTTTGTCTGGAGTCTGCGCTGTCACAGCTAATCTCGAAGAGCCACACTGACTCTTAAAGTTAAGCAAATTTAAGCCTTTTTATTTAACTTTTCTGACAGGTTGATTGCTGCAACATTGTGCATTGAATGACTAAATAAACAAGTTGTTGTGAGTTAGATAAAGCATGATTTGAACCGAAGAAATAATAAAAAATGAATTCAAGCTTGTTTGTTTTGATGACAGATTTTATTGTCTTGCCATTTTTGGAAATGAGGAAAGTGCCTTTTTTTGCAATTGTGGTTGATTGATTATATTTTACAGACTGAGTTTGAGAGAGTGTTATAACCAATTTTATATTGCACCCTTTTTGTGAAAGCATGTATTATCTGTTTGCCGACTGTGGATGCGAGTAAGTTTGAGAACCCCTGAGTTAAGATTTATACTGCTCTTCATAACTCTCTGCACGCAAGTTTATTTATAAATCCAACTTTCAACCCTAAAGCTCAGTGATTAATATGTGTGTGCGCGTGTGTGTATGCCAGGCAGACGGCTAGGTAGCAGTCGTCTGATTTGAGTAAATGGCATGGAACGCTATGGCACTGAAGCTGGCCAAATGACCTGTGGCCAAAACACACAGATGGTCTTCTGTCTCACACACACACGCAAATGTCTAGCACTTCAGTTGGATATCAGCAGAAATACACCCCCCATGTATTAAAGTAACAGAAAGTACAGCAGAGAATTGAAAGGCATCAAATGAAGGTAAAGGGCAAGAATGAATGAAAATCAATGAGTCTGACCAGAAGCAGATGATGAATCTAAGCTTGATTAAAACATTTCCTGTATCGTAGCTGTTGTCACAAAGTACAGCTGAGGCTGATGGGAAATGTCATTAGTTTTGCAGGTATTTGGTCATAAACCAAAGAATTGGACAAATTAAAATCTTTGGCCTGATGATGGTAAAACATGAAAAATTAAGGCATCAGAGTTATTACAGTTCAACCCCAGGGGAACATGAATGCCTGACGCACATTTCACGACAATCCATCAAAATAGTTGTTGAGATATTTCACTAAAAAGCAAAAATGTCAACCTCTAGTTGGATCTACAAGAAAGATCAGGAGCCTAAGTCAGTAGGACTCATCCTCTGGGGACCATGAATCATTTGAGTTGTAAACCAAAGTAGTGAACATATTGAAATTGTGACCTGATGATGGCATTGGATGAAAATCCAGGTATTACAATTTATCCTGAGGGGGACATGAATATCTGAACCAAATTCCATGGCAGTCCAGTCTGAACCAAAGTGGAGGACCAACAGAGCAACAATGCAATCCCTAAATCCACACTGCTAACATGGCTAAAAATACTGTTGATGAGACGAATGTCTAATTTTTTGACATTCCTACATTTGCATCTGTTCAGTCCATCCACACATCATCCACAGAGGACCAACAGTTAGTCAGTCAGAACTAAAGATGCAGAAGTTTTCTCTCTGTTTCTGCTTCTCATACCCTTTCAACTCAGATTCAGTCAAATGTGCTTTGTTGGCAGGAAAGTTAACAACAATGTTACCAAAGCATCAACATAAAAGTAAAACATCTTTTTTGTGATTGCTCGGTCTCAGCTTCTTTTTTTTTCTTCTTCATTTGATATTTTCTTCTCTCTCTCATCCGTTCTCAACTGTTTTTTAAAATTCACCTCCCTGTCCCGAGGCATCAATGGAAATTTTTATTTAGAGACACTCCGTTGCATAATCCTGCAGCTACAGCATCTAGCAGTTGGTGATAATTTCCATTTGCCAGCAGCCCTAAAATTCCTCTAAATGTGTCTCTTTGCATTGCCGTTGGTGTCATGTGAACGCTTTGCTCAAGCTGCTCCAAAGCAGCTGAACAGAGCAGAGGGAAAAATCATCATGACGGAGCTCATCAATATCCTTAGACTTCACCGGTTTCTTCAGTATCTACACAAAATGAGTATATTGAAAAACAACCAGAATTAACTGCATTTCTCCTTTGTCTATGTAATTTGTGGGATTAAAGGTCCCATATTTTACACTTGTCTGGTGTTTAATTTAAAGTGTTGATATACGTAAAAAAATATATTTGTGGTTTTAAGAACCAAAAATCATTTCAGTGTAGTTTTACATCTCCATTCTCAGACTTCTCTCTGGAGCTCTGGTAACAACAGGTCAGTGTCAACAGTCAGCCAATCAGAGGAGAGGCTCTGAGCCTCTCCTCTGATTGGCTGAACACTTTGGACTGAGCACTTTGATACTTTCACAGTAATAATATAGAACCTAGACCTGCTTTATAATCTCACTTTTTACAATATGGGACCTTTAAATATTTGTCAGATTTAAAATCTGTGTCACAGGACAAAATATGTCTAAATACATTGCTACCGTGTGGTGATATAACCCTCTGAAAAATGTGTCGAGCCGTCTTTCAGCCAACCCAAAATATGTGTGTCACATGAGCATACAGATATACAACGGAGAAGTGGATTATGCAGAAGGAATAGTTTCCTTGTTGTATATTTGAACAGTCCTATTTCAGGTGCACATGTGACAATTCAATTATTTGATCAGGTTACTGTCGCTTTCTCTGTGCTTCCTATTAGTAGTGTAGCATCTTGGTCAGTTGTTTGTTCAGACAGAAATGTCTCAGCAGGACTGAAATGAAATGTTGTACAGGCATTCATTGTCACCAGAGGATGTATCCTCCTAACTTGCATGATCCCCACACGTTTTTCTTTTTTATCAAATATCTTGACAGCAGTTGGATCAACGGATATTTCGTGCCCAGCAAATTCTCTGTACTTGAGTGAAATGTCAGTGGAATTTTAAGTAGAAATTCATTGTCCCCAGAGGATTCAGGACACGCAGAGTACTCTGGGTTTATCAGAGCTACAAAGCCTGCCCAAGGAGAGTCATAAAGAGCAGCTCATAATTAGCTCAAGCTGCAACTAAAGATCTCTGTCACTATTTATTAATCTGATAATTTTTTCGATTAATTAAGAATAGTTGTGGTAAAGCAGTGCAGTCACAGTTGTACTGGCAGATCGGCATCAGCTGTTTCATATGTGTCTCACCATCATTGGCTTGTTTACAGCTGTTTGCCCAGTAGCATCCAATCATATTCATGCAGGTAAAGCAACGACATTATAATCTGACACTTATTACTTCCACTCTGTTGATGCACTCATATTTAATGCTCACTCATGCTTATTACGGTAGATTAGATCTCTCAGCATGATCCTTGTCACTGCATGGATTCTAACTGTATACTGGGAGTAAATGGATTAATTGTTCAGTCCATAAAGCAAAAAAATACCCATCAGTTGTTCCCCAAGCCAAAGGTGATGTCTTAAAATTTCTTGGATTCACCATCCAACAATGAAAAAGCCCAAAGTGAAAAACCCAAAAATGATATACAATAGGTAAATGCAACAAATCCTTAAATTTGAGAAGCTAGGCGCAACTTCCTGACACTTTTGCTTGATAACTAACTTAAATGATTCATTGCTTATTGTTGCTGAGTCATCAGCACAAGACTTGATCATACAGTAAAGATGCAAGCTGTAAATCAAAACAATCAATCAACTAAAAATCCATCATGTCTGTCTATTATCCCATGTTACTTTTATATCATCTCTTATATAGTAAATCACTTTGAGTAGCCTTGCTGTTAAAAGGTGCCATACAAATAAGCTTTAAGAGGCTAAAAAGCTAAATATTGGTCACTGCAGGTTTAAGCTCATGTACACCTGACCTCCTCTCTGCAACTTTTCTTGGGTGGTATAAAATTGTAACCCTATTTAATGCACTGGAACAAAACCTTTGCCTGTGAACATAAGACTCCATCGTAAATAATATTATCCAGGCAGCATTAAGCCTCTTCCAAAACATTAGCCATCGCAAATTAGTTACATGCGAGTGTAATTCATGGGAGAGAGGGATGGCTCTAGAGATGCTTTGGCGCCTAAGAAGAAGAACAATTGAGTTAAAAACGATTATGACGATAATGCAGCTTGAACAGTGGCAGCAGAGCTGAAGACAACACTGAGCTGTGTGAGGAACGTAGCAGGTGAAACATGAGGAGGGCTGACGAGACTCAGATTCAGTAAAGGGTAACCAGATGGGACAGTGATCTCACACTTTGGGTTTTATGTAACGCTGGAGAGTGGGTAGCTGTAATGCAGGAGAGCTGGGATGCATTCAGTGTCTCGTGGGAGTGGCGTAATTTACATTAGACCTGTAAAGCTCTGAGTGGGATGGTTTGGAGGAAAAGGAGGAGAGAAGGGATGAAAGGAAGAGTGAGAGAAAGAGGAGGGTGAGTTGACATTCAAATCCTTATATAAAAAAGAATTTGCTCAAGCAGCAAATTAATTCATTAATACCTCACTGTAGTACTGAAAACAACGTGTAAAAAAGAAAACATGGGTTCAAAGAGGTTAGACAAGGATAAAAACAGAAAAAAAGAGGGAAGGCAAGAAATGGAGAAAGATTTTTAGTGAGTAAAAGCAGGGAGAGAGGTCTGATAGACAGAGAAAATGAGGGAAAGAGGGATTAAAAGAAAGAGGAAGAAGGTTGGCAGAGATCTAATCCTGCAATAAGAAGAATAGTTTGACATCTTTGTAAACAGGCTGAAAAGACTGATAGGGCTTTCATCTCCGCACATTAAATATGCACATTAGCTTAGCTTAGCACAAAGAATGGAAACAGCTAAAACGTTAATATTATGAAAAATATTGCATATGGCAGGAAATATCACAATATGTATTATGATCGAATATCGTCCCGTGCCTACTAATTAACATATTTGATCCCCTTTGTTTACAAAACACATCTGAGGTATTTGCGGATGAATGAAGCATTTAGGAAACAGGGTCACAAAAACCTCTTCTCTACTATGATGACTTTACCTGGAGCTTCCCATCACATACATTCATAAAAGCCCCTAAGATCTTGGTTTTAGGTTCTGCCTTGTTTTCCACCTTGTTTTACAAACCAGAACCAGAAATAGGAGAGTTCACTTTTACATGTGAGGATATAAAAGAGAGTATCATTAAATTAATAAAACAGCCCCACCTGCAGTAGGTGGACGACAGAATGAAGAAAGGTGAAGGAACAACAGCCCAGCTCCCCTGAGCCAGCTGCATCCTTCGGGACAGCCCCAAAGGATGCATTAGCAGCTGCCATCCCCACTCTCGCTTTGCTCCATCTTGTGGAGATTGGACTGCAGGATGCAGCACAAACATTTCCAAAACTTTTCTCTCTTAAAAAAATAAAATATAAAAATGTGATGCAACGTTTGATCTCACTGCCCTGCAACTTTGTGGAAATGTTACAAGATGTTAGAAAAAACCAACACAACATGAATGTTACTGGGAATCTCATTAAACTAGTAAGATCCTCCCTGAAATTACAATCTACAGACAAATGAGGAACAAGGCAGCAAAACACATTGTTGCATGTTCTGAATCAGAATATCATCTATATATCGAAACACAATTCCTTGCAGAGCTGATCTAAACATATGTCCTGGGTTGTTAAATGCAGTGTTTGTCATGTTGCAAATTAGTTGTTGCATTCCTTTCTCCCCCGAGAGAAGCTGAACTGTTTATGAATATGCTGAAATTTAGAGAAACTCATGTCCGGTGACAATGGCTACATGTTAAGTTACAGATCTGTTCATTCCTGTGGTAGAAAGGATCAAAAATAGTTAATAAAAAAAACAATTGGTCATAAGTATTAACTGCTCATCAATACTGGCATACGGCTAAAAACAGACGACGGGAAAACAAAGAAACTGCCCTTATTCAGTATTGTTTCTATTTTATTCACTCCAGTAAAGCTTATTTTGAATTTGACTTTGGGTGTAGGGGAGCAGAGAGAGCTAGAGAAAAGCATGCAGGAGAGGATTTGGTAGGCAGAAGCAGCTCTGAGAGCTGGGATGTGTTCAGTATCTCGTGGGACGGCTCTAATCTGCATCAGACCCATATTACACGGGCGAGCTGCTGGTTGGATCATCACATCATACAGTGGAAGGTTTGACTGGGTGTAGATGGTAGAAGACAACAAAATAAAGGTGGAAAGAGAGGAGGGATAAAGACAAAGACAGAGAGACGAGTGGGTGAAATTTAATGCAGGGAGACAATGATGCATTCAGGGCCCTGTGGGACGGAGTTAATTTACATTAGGCCTGGCCAAGTTCAGACTGGGAGAGAGCAAGAGAGAGTAGGAAGGAGATAAACAAGGAGGGAAGGAAGGAGGACAGAGAAAGAGAAAACAGAATATATGAAAAGAGGGGAGGGATGCGAAGAAATAAAAAGTAATAAATAGAAAGAAAGAAAGAACATCGATAGCTGACAGCGTACCTGTAGGAGATCTTTTTATCTCTCCATTTCTGTCCTGTCAGGGCGTAGCGTTTATTCCTTTGCCGGCGGCTGGTGTGTGGATGATCTGGGACGCCACAGCGCGGTCTCCTCATCCACCTGAAAAAACATTCACATTCAAATTTCACCATATTTCTAAAGACCCAGTACTTTTAGCCAATCTGCAAATACTGATGGGTAAAAACATGCTAAGTCAGGAAACACTTTTCAGTCGAGTGGAACCACTGCCAAGTACATAATTCGGTTTGTGAATATTTGTTAGAGTATTTTCAGGCAGACATAATTACCTCTAAAAACCCAACAGTTATCTAAGCTTTAGTTTCTGCTGCTATGTCCAAGATTTGTGCTCTCTGATAGAAGTTTAAATGAGACTACAGAGGTTGTCTGGGACGTTAAACATCATTGTGCCGAACACGAAAACTGATCTACTCACCAGTCCACCTTTACAGCTTTGTTGTGTCTACACTTGTGCTCTTACAAAATTAGTAATAGTTTGTAAGGCTTTTGTAGAAGAGGTCAGAGCTATATCAAATTACAGGTTGAAGTTTAGTGGTTGTGATGTTGAAGTCATGTGACAGTGGTATTGTTTGCTTACAGCCTAATATTAGCTTTTTATCTCTGGTGATTGTATTTAGGCTTCAAACATCATAAAGTGGTGTCATTAGTGAAGATTATGCGGCTGAACAAAATGTGTTAGTCTCATAAACTGTTGTTTGTCACAGAGTTTATTTTCCGCAGTAATCCAAAAGACAATGTGAAATCCCAATGGCTTTTTGTTGAAGGAACCAGGGTGACGCTAACATCTGGGTTTGGCCTACAAAGATACACCATCTTGCAGCACTATTTCTGTGGATTTTCTGAACGACTTTCGCCAGCAGATGTAATCAACTTTGGCTAACTAGCATGAGATCATAATTTCAAGCTGATTTATTTAAAAATAAAAAGCCTGCAAAAGAGTCTTTAATATGCACTTGATGGCTACATACATGATATCAGGCTAAAAGACTTAATGTTGATGTTTAATGACACAAATAAATAAATTCTGCCACACGGTTTCGGTCATTTATTTAGACTCCAGGATAGTACGAGGTTTAAGAGGACAGCCGCTTTCCTTCAGCAGGAAAAAGGAACAACAACAAGGATGATGGCTGACAGAGAAACCTCTGTTTTATAGTTTTGGGCAAAAATCCTTGTTCAGATTGTCAGCAATGCTAACCAGAAGCCAGGAAGCTGCTGCACAGTGAGGCTTCATATGTAAGACCTATTACAGCTGTTTTATAGTCAATCATTATTCATCTGTGTGGCCTTTATTCATAACTGTGATCTCAAAGGGTTATATAACAGCCAAGAAATAGTGTTAGTGAATCTTAGATCTGGAAGGAAAAAACAATCCCACAATCGCCCACACAAACTAGATTTGTCTGTACAAACCAACTGCATGTTGAAGCAGGAGCATAACGTTTAAATTTAAAGCTGCAGTGATCAATATTTTTGGACGGATCAAATGACTGTGGGTTGTTTGTACTGACAAACCCACGGAGCGTTATTACCTGACTCTGCAGTTCTTCTCAGGGCTACTGAGCTTAAGGCCGACGTTCAGTTGATTGTTTTGGTTGTAAGATCAGCAGTTTCACTGCTTGGGTTCACTCTCACTGCTCTCATCACTTTAGGCAGCAGCAGGCCGCTGTTTGCTGGACGGATAAATAGGCAACTATATTCTAAAGTGATGATGTATCAGTGTTACCCATGGAGACAAACCCCCCTCGACTCACTCTATAGTCTTCTCGTCCAGTATTCCCGTCACAGGAATGCCATAGAAGCGCTGCATGGCGGCTACAGCGGACTGCATGGCTTTCTCCTGCCGCAGGTCTGATGTGCGGACATCGTGAGGCAGCAGGTAGCCATAGTTCTTCAGCCACGTCTGAGGGGGAGGGAAAAAGAACAATAGTGGAGGTTAGTTAATTTTAAAAAAATCACTTAGAACTTCATTAAAATATTTTCTTTACCCACAAATCCAAACCACTGCAAAAAAGTACCACAACAAGCAACAACTGGCAACAAGCCGACACAAACTATACACAATATGTCAGTGACACCGAGTGATGTACACGAGGCAATGAGTTCAACTGAAGAAACCAATACCATGTAGAAGCATCTCATAAATTATTAAAGATGAAAGCATGTTTGTGCACATTACTGCGATGGTCATTTCCCAGTAATCACTAATGGCTCAATCTCCATGGAAAGAGACCAGTGAATAATTAGATCACTCATCAGCTAAGAGGGGAGCACAACTCTAGTTACGAATCTAGAATCTAGTTATTTTGATTTTAGTGTCGTCCTCAGACAGACATCAGCTTTAGACCAACCAGCATGGACTGTGACAGCTTTCTCTTTCCTGCTGATCAGGTTTGACTCTCTGTCTGCTACCTGGAATTTCGTCTGTTTAACATCAACAAAACAGAACATGTCAAACACATCAGCACCTGTGGATCAGAGCATTTCACCCAAAAAGAACCAAACAACAGTGATTATTTACAACCACAGATTTCATGGTGACAGGTGGTGACTTCATTACGTTCATCAGATTAACAGACATGCGTCTATTTAGATGAATGTAATGGCAGTTTTACATGTTATGACTGGTGTCTGAAGACTGTTATGTCGCGCTCTTCTTGTCTTTTCGACCACTCAAAGCATTTTTACAGTCAAAGCCACACGCACCAATTCACACACACATTCATACAGCACTGTTCCCTACACACACGTGGTTTTTCTACCATTTACTCACACATGGTGATACATCAGGGGGAACTTGGGGTTCAGTATCAGGACACTTCGAAATGCAGGCTGGAGGAGCCGGGAGTCGAACCACTTCTGATTAGTGGACGACCTGCTTTACCTGCTCTACCTAATTTGACATACTTTCAATGGTTTTAGATTTTGTGGATTTTTTCTGGGGGGGGGGCATAGTTGAAGAATTTGACTGTGTGATTTATTGAAACTATAAAGTGAACTATGAAGTAAGTCTTCACATGACAATCCTTTCTGCGTTGGAGGTTTTCTTTGATGTGGCAAAGCAGAACAAGAGAAAGGAGGGAATAAAGGGTGGGATGACACACTGAAAGAGGATAAAAACTGACTCGGGCTGAGGGAAACAGAGAGGACACAGAGGTATTTATTGGATATTTCAGAGAAAAACTGAGAAAGAGATAAAACGATGAGAAAAGAGCCATTCCTCCTGAATCACAGAAAATTTGATTCACACTGATCCGAAAATCGATGCCAAATCCACAAGTTTCCACGGATGATTCTTATTATGTCGTATTTTTCACTTTGCAGTGCTCCTGTCTCTTTAATATGACATAACACAATCTCACAAGTCTCCAGAGAGAGTCATGGAGAGCAAAAAGAGGGAGAGAGAGGAAAGAGAGGAGAGGAAGGAGAAGTGAGAAAAGTAAAAAAAAAAAAAGAAAAAAAGGATTTGAAAGAGAGAAAGAGCAGTGGAGAGATAGATAAGAAAAAGATGAGGCTGAGGGGGAAATGAGAGAGGGAGGGTGGGGGAGAGATAACGACAGTGAGGCTGAGCCCTTCCCTACAGTGGGTCATTAATATTTCAAAGTGTGTGCCAGCCTCTCGCAGCCGGTCCAGGCCAGGCAGCCAGCACTCAGCTACAATATCACCGTCTGCCTAACTACCATGACGGACGCAGGGAGGTTACTGCCGCTGAGGGATCTGGTCTGTCGTTCTCCCCCAGAGAGAGAAATATTCCCTGTCAGAGCACAGACAGCTACACCACCTCATCCACACCCTGAGAAGTCAGGACATGAATGTCTCCGGTTCATTTCAAAATATATCATCAATTAAACTAATGAAGAAAAGATAAAAGTCTGTTGACAAAATGTAACAATTCAGTCAATTAATCAATTAGTGTATGTATATATATATATATATATATATATATATATATATATATATATATATATATATATATATTATTCTAGTGGCCTAGGATCTTGGAGCATGGTAAAATGGCCACAACACTTTAATTATAGTAAATTTATTTCATAATATAGTCTCCTTCAGTTTTATTTCGACCCGGCCGCCAACCGCAGCATTATACATATAAAATTAATGATCCTTTTACAAGCATAAATGTTATGTTCCATCTAGGGGTGGCAAGGACACAACATGAATTCCCCATCTTCCCAAAGTGCCAAGTAGCCACAGGAACAAAGAATTATAAGCAATATGTATTTATTAACAAAGGGCATTTCAATAATCAAGAACTTTACTGCTTCAGGTTGGACAAAGGCAAAAAAAATAACAAACCAACAACTCTATCCTAAAAACAAAACACCTACATCATCTACCCATATATAAAAGCAAAGTACAATAACTAAACTTCCTAACTAACAAAAACAGGAGAGACGACGTTCAAACAAAAATGGCAGTCCACCCCTACTTCTTTCTCTAAAGGGTCTCAGTTTAAGGTAGACAATGACATGCACACGAGCCATGGCGTGGCCGGTTGGACCGAAGGGCGGATGAGGCGCTCTCTCCCCTTGCAGCTCAGCTGCATCATCTTGGTTCTTTATGTTTGGATTGTCATCTGACCGGAGCCAATCAGCAGCTCAATCAGTGTCCCTGCTGCCCACCAATCCCTGTTGCATACTGGCACACACCTATTTGCATACTTCATTAACGTCAATGCTTAACCCACACGAGAAAAGAAAAATATACCAACATAATGTGACCGCAGTCCTAACAATAAATGTGAAAAATTATCTTGTTGCAGTTTTGAAATAATAATTAGCTGTTTTTCTTTTCTGTAAGATCCAATTAAATTTTTGATAAAACATGCTGTTAGATGTTCTTTAGATTCAAAATTTATTAAACTTGGTACAATAGTCAGTGTATATGTTGAATAATGCATTATGCTAAGGTTACGGTTCTTTTTCTGTTATTTTGTCGAAAGGTGTACAGTTATGTGGTTGTAGTTTACGACAGGTGATTATACTGTAAAACAGTTAAATCAGCACTAATAAGTAGTCAGCAGAGTTTTGGGTCAGTATAAGTTTTTGGGCACGTGAAATGTAACAGATTTAGAGCGATGAGTGTGTTGAACATCAAGCCTGTAATGGACCAGGCTGAGATGTAAGATTGAATCACCTGCTGTGATGCTGGTACATGGAAATAAACCGTTGTTCAAGTTTTCCTGCCTGAGTGGGAGTACAATGGCTTTTGAAAGCAAGGTTGGATTAATTCAGTGGAGCATGAGTCAAAACAATATACTGTGCAGACTAAGTGGCCTAGGATCTTGGAGCATGGTAAAACAGCCACAACACTTTAATTACAGTAAGTTTAGTCTCCTTCTGTTTTATCCACCGTGGTTGCGACGTGGCCGTCAACCAGTCCAGTGATTTCACCGGACGCACCGCAGCGTGCTTCATCTGCAGCCCAGAGGCAAGTCTCTCTGCACAGAGCAAATCCAACTGGGCAGGATGGCAGACACAGGCACGGCATAGAGCACCCTGTTAGTTTTCAAAATAAAACACCCTGTGCAAACTCCCAGTCGTATATCACATCACTACATCATAAGTGATGGCACCGGGTCAGAGGATTTTTTAACGTGCATGATGAAAAGTGGAAAAAAAAGGACACATCAGCAAGTCAATAAAATAAGGCAGACAAAAATACATACAATCACCAATAAAATACAAACAATTTACAAACAACGAAATACCACAAAACGACAAGCATCAGCTCATTCATGACCGCACGACTGTTTCAGTTAGATTTTTTGAATGATCCCACTCGTGATCCAGTTTCAGCTGTTGTGGGTGAAAACTTCCTCCACATTGATTCTTTGAACAGAAATAAAAGCCATTTGTCCGAATGAGGATTTACTAAAGGGCTCCTTACATTGCCTAGCAGAGGCAGCTCATGTGACGGAGCCAGAAACCCTGAGAGTTTATGTCGTTTTTCCCCAAAAGCTGCTTCATAACTTTCAGACTAGAATTTTAAGATGACAGTCATCTGCCAAAGGGATCGACTGCCTGAACATCTCTGCTTTCACTGTCACTTATAGACTGTGCACATGTAGCTTGAGTCATTGTTTTTTTTTTTTTTGTATAATAACTGTGTTTTTGTTTCAATTTGCGATACAAGCTGTTTGAGAGCTAGTCTCTAACTCCTGTGTTTAGATAACTCATTTCGACTGTGCTTCTAATCTGTTTTTAATCCTAAATGTAAATGTAAACACAATGTGCCACATGGTCGTGGGCCGAGAGGAAACCGACTGCTTACAATCTAATTAAAAACTCCTCCATGATAAATCTGTGGTGATGACAACACCAGAGCACTCAACAAAACATCTAAATCGGATTCCTGTAATTTAATTCTCTTCAATCCAGAAGCTGATTTAAAAAAAAAAAAAAGAAAAAAAAAAAAAGAAAAGCGATTTCCATGCCAGAAGCAACAAAACAACTTCAGGTGTGTCAAGGAACAAGACCTCCATTTTCAAAGAGACAAGCATAATGATTACATAGTTCAGTTTAGAAAAATGAACTCAACAATCATACCAAATTTTCATCAACTAACAAATGAAGTTCCCTCGTTAGTGTGTGAATGTTGTTTCATTTTGTACAAACAGTTATTTTATAAGTCCTGATGTCGCATTATTTCTAAATTGTTCATATTCAAGTTGCAAAACAATCTGACAGAAACCTGAAGCCTGTGCGCACACATACACACACACACACACACACACACACACACACACACACACACACACACACACACACACACACACAGAGCACTCTGTAATTAAGTCTCTCAGGACTTCAATACTGCAATAGTCAGTATGTTTGTGTGTGCGTATATCTGTGTGTCTGTGCTCATGCATGTGTCTTTGTGTGTGTTGCTGTGTATCTATGCAAGGAAGTGTGTGTAAGTGCATCCCAGTATATGTCATTGTGCGGCACTGTGTGCACATGTGTGGATCTTTGCAGCCCTAGGTGTGTGCCTGTGTGTGTGTCTGTGTGTGTGTCCCTGTGCACTCTGCTGACGAGTGGGCCAGCTGCTGCTGGCTCAAAGGAAGCAGTTTGAATTAAATAATTCACCAGCTGCTATTATACAACAATTACTATAACACCATCAAAGCTCACACACAGACAGACGCACACATTTGATACAACATACAGTGCAGCAACATAAATCACTGGCAAGATTAAAACCTCAATATGTGAACATATTTAATAATATTCTTATCTTATAGATGTGAACAAAATGCTTTCTTATAGCCGGTGGGCAGTGATGCATTAGATGTTGTGGGAGCTTCAGAAACCACAGAGACACACCTCTTGGTGACTGCTGCCTCGTGAACAAAAAGTCTGAAGAACACAATTATCCAGAGAGGACGAGAGAGAGTGTGCAGTCCTGGTTTGTTGAGGCGAACCCCACAGGAAGGCTGCTGCTCACCTACAGCCTCAACACAGGAATAACTTTACTTTAATTGGAAGATATGAGATTTACTGCCCTGAAGGACACAAATGACCAAACTATGTCTTGGAGGTTGATGGGGTTGATGACCAAAACCAATAATTCAACTCATTACATCACTAACTGCTGAGATTATGACTGTTAAGCTTTGACAGTCACTTTATATCCTGAAAACTGAAATATGAAGACAGAATGACGTCACATCACATTTTTAGTAGGTATCTGCGCATCCACCTGTTTTTATGTGCCTTTTCAATTGTGCTTGAAGGTCCCATATTGTATAAAGTGAGATTTCCATGTTTGTTTTGATTATAAAACAGGTCTAGATTCAATATTAATACTGTGAACGTATGAAAGTGCTCAGTCCACAGACAAATGCACACAGCCTGTATTCAGAAACTGAGCCTTAAAATGAGCCGTCAGTAACTTTGTGATGTCACAACAAAGCAGTCACCACTCTCAGCCATACCCCAAGCCCAGCTCACCTGGACCCACCATCCAACCTTGCAGGATTTGGTTTCTCTAAGTGTTTACCTGAAATCTGCTATATTTTTAGTAGATCGCTCAGAAAACTGTCAGAGCCAATCAGACAAGAGGCTCAGAGCTTCAAATAAAACACAGCAAAGCCTATAAAATATAGGACCTTTAAGGTTGTGCTAATTAGCTGAGTAGCTTCTTTTCTTTGTTGTGATCAGTTATTTGATAAAAAGTTTTATGAACCTTGTGATTCATGTAAACACAGATAACACCAACCCACACTGTTGTTGCTCATACAAGATGCTAATAAGGGTCTGTAAATCTAATACACAACCAGGGTCAGATGAGGAGACTGCTGGGGAGTTTGAAAGCATATCTCTTCTCATAACACAAAATGAACACAAATTACACTTCCA
Source organism: Trachinotus anak (assembly GCF_046630095.1). Taxonomy (NCBI): domain Eukaryota; kingdom Metazoa; phylum Chordata; class Actinopteri; order Carangiformes; family Carangidae; genus Trachinotus; species Trachinotus anak. The sequence goes on from NW_027273864.1 coordinate 24,905,996, forward strand.
GAAATATCAGAGCATAAATAAAAATCAGAGAAGGGTATAACACGCAAACACAAATGCATTTTAATTTAAATATTTTAATGACGCTTTAATGCTTTAAATCACATTTTACTTGCATGAAGGCTGCGGGGTGTGCAGTGAATCCCGATGAGTCAAGCTTCACTAATGCAGCCAGTTTTAATGTTTGTGCTTGTGGGATGCAGCGAGTGTGAACCTGGCCTCTGAAGATGGCAACGGAAAAAAAAATCAATGCCTTTTTTTTTTTTTCCTGACCTAACAAAATGAATTTACATGCTTACAGAGGAGTGCATTATCATATCAGCTAGGTGTGAACGGGGAGGCGAGGCAGGCAGGGGAAGTGTGTGCGTGTTTGTTTCAGACTTTGAACCAAGTTCAAATTTCTTGAGCCCTGGAGCAGCATCAGTAATTATTCAAGGGTCAATAGTCACTTTAAGCTCATTCATTCTCTGCTCAGTGAATTGACAATGTGATAACCCCCCCCCCCCAAAAAAAAAAGATGTAGTCTAACTTTCCACTTTGACATTACATCATAAAAACAGAAGAGAGGAAGACAAGAGATGGAGGCCCGCTGCTGAAAGATCACTGCTTTGAAATGCTGGACCTGCTGGGAACAGGACGTGTTTGGGGGTAAAGCTCCTTCCTGTTGAACATCCTCATGATGCTTCACTGCAGCTCTGATGCAACCAACAGAGATCGTCCTCAGCAGAACAACAGTATTTGGTCCAGCACTGAAAATGTCACATATTTACATTTTCTGGACAAGCAAAGACAAAAAAAAAAAAAAAAAAAAAATACACAAAATATCTCACACTATGTCCGAACAACTTTTCAAGCATTTTCACTGTCAAATTTCCAATGTTGGAATAAAATCATGAGTTTTGCTTGAGTTGTGGGAAAAAAAAGCACCTAGTCTAGTCCAGTGACTTTTAAAAAAAAAAAGCAAAATACAGACGAACTAACTTTTTGGAGAAACCCTCACTACTTTATGTAGGAGAGAGTCTCTCGTATCGCCCTGCGAGTGAGAGGCACAGCTCTCTGTGTCTACGCTGTTCACTTAAAGAAATTTTTATTTACATTTGCTTCCCATTGTCTCAAAGTGAAGCTGTATTCATCAGTCAGTGAAACATTTTTTCAGTTCACGTCTTCTCTCTATGTGTAAAAAAACTCTTTAGGGGCCACATGCAGGGTGAATGATGGCTGAATGAAAAATCTCTGCCGCTCAGACTCACGATGAGCCGCCGCGCTGAATGCAGAAAGTGCAGGGAGGCAGTGAAGAGGCTCGTGTTAGCTGACAAATAACAAAAGCCTGTGGTGCTAAATGTGTCATTTAAACTTTAATGTGTTTTTACTACATTAGTACTTTCACATTTGAATGATTACATTTCTACATTGTGTTTTATAACAGTGAGATTCTGATTAAAAAAAAAAAAAGAAAAAAAAAAAAAGCTCCATCCAAAATGGGTGGTGTATTTTATGATACTCCATCAAACAGAAGGATATATGATGAATTGATTAGAAAACCTTATTGGAATCAGACAGAGAAACTGAAGGTTTTACTGCTCATTAAAAATTATGATTTAAAATTTTTTTTTAATAAAACGTCATCATAACTGTGGAGTTCCTCTGGATGAATGAACTTGAGTTGTGTGGGAAGGGAAACTGTGTCGAGTTTGGCACAGAGACAGATTTTCTTGTTTGCAGTGGCAGTTTAGAGAGAAATGTTTACCCAAATTTTTACTGCAAAGTGTTTGACACGGTAAATAACATAATTACCAAACTGGTGACTAAAGTACCAAACCCACAAGGCTTGGGTGGGATCCAAAATTTAATATCTTGATACAGTCCACACCAAGTATCATGATATACACGACAGCGGGAAATATTGTGATATTTAATATTATCGTAGTCTCAAGCCTAAAACAAACTTATTTTAATAAAATTTAAAAAAATACTGCACCCTTTGAATATGAAAAATAACAGGCCAACATAAACATGTGTGGTAGCCACTGATCTGTCCTCCTGCAGCAGAGAAAACCCTCGAGCACAGGGGTTTGTACCATGAAGCTGCAGCCCTGTTTCCTCTCTGCCTGTCTTTTTGTATCTGTGTCCAGCTGCCTGTCTGTCCACCTGATTGGCTTTGTCTCTTTCTGTCTGTGTCTCTGAGCCCGTTTGCCTGTCTCTCTCTGATGCATCAACCTGGTCTCGAGCTCCTTCGACTGTCTGCTGTGATAAAAATAGACCCCCCCCCAACCCCCCACCCCACCTCTACTAAACTATTTACCGTCTCTCAGCTTGAGTGCAACGAGTGCAGCCCGCTGGGCACTTCCCCTGTCCAGCCGGTGTGTGTGGCCTGATAAGTGGGCTGTTTAGCTCACTGAATATTTCCTCTAATATTAGTTTGTGAAACTACCTCAAGGTGTTACACTGGTTCACAGGCTTCACTGAATTAACAACATACTGATGCAAAAGAAAGCAAAATAAAACACTTAACGCTACAGACACGGCTGAGACGTGCAGTTACTTTCATCCTTTATTCCTCTATTCTTTTCATGATAAATCAATGAATTGGCCTTTAAAATATCAGAAAATAGTTTATGGTGTTCGGCATTTTTTAAATTCCCAGAACCATCGTGATGTCCTCATTTTGTCTGATGAACAATCAAAAAACCAAAAGTGCAATCCTCACATTTCATGAGCTCAAAACAGAAACAAACATTTTCTTGGAATACATTTTAAATGATTCATTGATCATCAAGTTGTGACTAATAGTTTCTCTTTCTGTAAAAGGTCATCCAAAAATCAAAGCATTAAGAATTAAAGAGAAAATGACTTCAAGAATAAAAAAGGAAAATGCTGTTTTGAAATGCACCACTCTTCATAAACATTTTACCCCTTTTTACATCAGTGCCGCCAAACTCTATACATTTTTTAGAGAGTTTTATTTTCAGGTCTGTGTCTGGTACCAAACTGTTTATCTTACAGTACATCACAGACTCAGTGCGCATAATCAAACTCCCCTGGGTGCCCCCAAACTGAACGTCTCAACTCTCGACACACCACACATTACGTCAACGTCCGACAGAGGAAAAGCGTCGCAGCCCCCGCAGGACGGCAAACGTCCTCTTAAAAGGCCCTTCATAACATCATGTATGACTGTCTGCTCCCTTCACTGCTTTTAACGCTGTTACTAGAAATGCAGTAACAGTCAGTGTGCTTTGTGTTAGAATAGGCCTAAATACTGTTTGAAATGTGGCAAGGCCAGTGCCAGTGATACTTGATTTTCACATCAACAACTGTTTCTTCTCTTAATTCATCAAAATGAGCAAAACCTCCCAGTATTTCATGCTGAGTCAACACAAGCAGCCCAATTAAAACTGGTTAAAAAAAATTAGCAAGGCTATGATTCAAACACAGACTGTAAATAAAGATGGACGTGGTAAGTTGACAGTGCCTCACTCTGCCTAACTCCCCTGCTAGTCCAATCCAATGCGCACCAAAGAGGTGAGGTGAGCCAAGACTTTGGTGCACGCTGGTTTGTGGCAAACATACGCTCACCCAACTGTCCCTCTAAGTTTTTGTATATAAAATATAAATATATTTTTTATAACATATTTTTTCTGCTGTAATGTTGGACATTTTAAGATGAGAGTCTATGGAGATTGACTCAGTTTTGGAGCCAGACTCGAGTGGTCATTTGAGGAACTGCAGTTTTTTCTCACTTCCCGTGTTGGTTTCATTTTTCAGCCCCGGAGCTTGCTGCCTGATCAGAGGACAAGTGAAGTGTCCCAATGTAGCATAAATTTTAACCAAACTTCCAAGAAATATGCCAAAAAAAAAAATGTTATTTGAATATCAGGAGTTAGTTGATGGAGATAAACAGCTGGTGGAGCTGATTCTCCTTTAAACCACTGCAGAAGAAGATGAGGTGATTGAAAAAGCTCCAGTCAAAGCTGAAATGATGGAAAACATGATGGAAACCTGACATTTCTGTGTCTGTCAGGTATTAATGTGGGGAAGGCTCGAGTCTCCTCATCATCGCTCCACACAGATCTAATGTTTTCATCTCTTCACTGGAATTGACGAGTGACATTTAAGTCACATGTTTCATGTACGTCAGTGTTTATTCACCAAGTCTGTTTCCTTTGCACTTTGGTATCAATAAAAGCAAAATGTGACAAACATCTCAACCACAACCATGCATGACATTTTCTTTTTTCAACATTTCAACTTCAAATCATATTTCAAACCAAATTCACATCTTCATGTGCAGACAGGAGAAGATTTGGAGGGAAACACAGTTGATACTGTACTTGACAGTTTTCAAACCTCAGTAGCACATTTAGCTTTGTAATCAAAAAGCATTGCCGGAGGACATATTCAGATCCTTCAGTACAAGTTGCAACACTGATTGAAAAAAAATCTAGCAGAAATTTAAAGTATGAATCAGAAAAACAGACTCAAATATCAAAGGTAAAGGTAATGCAGAAAATGGCCTCTATCACTGCTGCATTCATGTACAAGAAACATTTTACTGTTGTAGTTGGTCATGGTGGAGCTAATTTGAACTACGTCATATACTGGTGGGCAGTTTTTGCATCATATGTGCAAAGAGCATCTTGTGTTTTGTTTATCAACAAAGAAACTAAAGCATAAAGAGAAATAAATGCACATATTGTACAATATTTGCCTCTGAAATGTAGTGAAGATAAATATAAGTTTGTGTAAAATGGAAATTTGTATTAGGTGCATGTATTTAGATACATGGGTAGTGCCAGTCCCCAGCCCTCTGTCTGAACAGGATCAAAAGAGCCCATCAGGACCTGGGAGGATTTTTTCTGTGAGCGCCACCAGAGCAGGGAAGTGAATCACTCTGGACTCTGTGTGTACTCATCTCCGCAGTAGCCTCACTTCTCTCTGTTCCTGCAAACATCCCATACATTAAAAAGATTCCACGGAAGAAATCAAAAGTCAACAGCGTTGAAAACGGCAAGTGATTAATGAAGAAAATCAGTGTTGTGGTGCCCAGAGAGTGAATGTGGTTTTATATTTGCACAGAAAAATGAGAAAGATTCAGCTGCGTTTTGTCAGGGAGGTTTCTCTTGTCGTCGTTGGCGGAGGACACGGAATGAAGAGGCAAATTCAGAGATGTTAGGTAATGAAATTTATTCCCGTCATTTTTGCACTCCGTCTCCTCACCCTGAATAGATGGGCGAGATGCAGCAGGAATAGAAGAAGTACAGACAATCTCTGATGTGATTAAAATTATCAGCTGCAATAAATTCTTTTCTTTCCTCGGCAGGCACCGAGATGGTGAGGCAAACACGTATTGAGATGTGAATGAGCTTTAGTAAAACCTTTTTATTGTATGATGTTGTATTGTTAGGTTGATTTGTTTTTTTTTCTAATATAATCTCACCTGCAGTTTAGTACTCACACCAACGTGCTTAATTAGCAGCAGCTTTGCAGCCTTGTTCCCCCTGACTTTCGCTCGCAGGCTACATACTGGTGAAGGTTAGAGTCACGCAACCTCCGACAAAAACTGCAGTTCCTCTAATGACCACTTGGGGCGGACTCCTAAACTGAGTCAATCAGTATTAGACTCATTTTAGGGTGGAAATTAGTGGTTCAATTATGATGTTCACTTATTGTGTGTATCTAAAGTAAGCTGCTGCAGGATCAGATAATGTTATTGAGGGCATCAGATGCATCAGATGTACAGTTAAGTGCATTAACAATACACAACATTTCCATTTTTTCTTTAATTATACTTCTTTTATCGTTATGAAAAGCATATTAACCACAATTAGCATAGACAAACCACAGACACATACCTGTTCATAATGTGACTGCTCATGCCAGTACACAAACATCTTTGTCTAGGATTTGGTTTATCAGTACAACAAACACACACGTTCAATCTTCATCCATCTACAACCCTCTCAGCAGCAGCAACAGCAGCTCCTCACCACCAGGGACGCATCTGTCACAAACACTCAGAGAAGCTTTCTCTCACTGGCCTCCTCATGTTCGGCATGGTGCCCACTGTGATTGTTTCCCGTCTATCACGTTCTGGGAAACTCAAGACCAAAAAGCACAACAGAGTCAGCGATGGCAGGCAAGGAGTGTTTGGTGGCAGGTTCAAAACAAGGCAAACAAACCAGAGCCGGCAACGACGCAAAACAGCCAGGAAGAGGAAGACTAAGGTTTGGAGAGCTTAATGAGCAAGAAGAGAATCTGACAATCAAATTAAATCACCTTTTTCATAGTCTATAGATGTTTAAAAAAAAATAAAAAATGCCTCTCACAATTTTCAAAGGAAAAAGGAAAACATAGTGTCTTTATTTGTAAATTCCTACTGGTGCTGAATGATATGCAAAATAAAAAATAAAAAAATTAATTAGGCAGATATTGATTGTGTAATAGTGTTGTAGTCATAGACTGACCACTGAACAACTGAGCCAATCAGAGCTTTGTAGGCAAGATTAAGAGAGGGGGACGTAATCTTCAGCCACAGAAATGGCGGCAAGCGTGGATGAGACCAACGCAGCTGTGAATCGATTCACTGGATTAAATTTGCACATTTCTATGATTCATCCCTGAAAAGCTAAAAAATCTTAGGTTGATATGTTTTCAAGTGTTATCCATCTGAACAATGACATCACTTGTTGTGATTATTCCTCTTGTTCATACTGAGGGTTTAAAGATCCTTCCTGAGGGTGAGTGTGAGGAAGGGAGGGAAGGACTCAGGGATTTATCCCACATCACTTAAACTGGAGGCATGTTAGGCCCGGATCTGTAACCTGCCCTTGTGGTAACTGCTCTCAGCCACCACGACCATGTTTTCTGTGTCCACTGTAACTGTCGGGTGATGATTTGTCAGTCATTATCAATAATTTAAGGCAAAACAAAAAACAAAATTACACATTTCTCAAACAAGTAGTACAAAACTAGTTAATAACTTCTCGTAATAAATGCGCTTTCCTTGTCTTTATCCTTGTTACAACATATGTGACATAATGAAGGTTGATTTTTCTGGCTGACCTGAAGACATTTCCTTCAGGTGGTGATGATATAAAAACTGAGAAAAGTACCTGATCCTCACTTTTGAGAATCTGGAGGCAGAGAAGCTCATTTTCTGCTCGATAAATGATTCAAATGTCTTTTTGTTTCATAGTCACTTTATTTTATTTGCTCTGGAAAGGAGCTCTACACACTCAAACAACTGGTCTCCGAGTACTGAGCTGAAGATGTTTTCATTTTTGAGAGAGACTGAAAAGCAGAGCAGGAGCAGGGACTGCAGGAATGAGATGTAGTAATATATAGAATGAAGCACTAATGCTGCAGAGGTTGAAGGTTCAAAATCCCACTGGGGCAATCCAAGCTTAAAATGTATGTGCTCATGATGCTGTGAGGCACTTTGGATAAAAGCATCTGCCAAATGGCACGGTGTCGCTGTCGGGTGAAGATCCTCCGTCTCAAAAATGTCAAACTTTTCAGGAACCAAAAATAACAGTCGTGTTTTTAGCTTGATGACAGTGCAGTCTGGAAGTTTGTCCCGTGGGCCTGAAAGAGTTTTAGAGCGTCTGTATCAAGTCTGATGCCCATGAGTTTTCACTGATCAACCAAATTAATGAAAATCTTTTTGATAATCAATGTCACGTTTAAGTATCAGGTAAAATGTCACACGTTCCCTGGTTCAAGCCTCTCTAGTGTGAGATATTATTATTGATCAGTTGATCAAACAATATTTAATTGCTGATGAAAGAATCATTTGTTGTCAAAACAAAAGATCTAATCAGCTGAATGAAATGTAAAAGAGCCAGTTTTTTTTTTTTTTTTTTTTTTTTTTTTTTTTTTTTTTAAAGCTGCTGGGTTGTGAACCAAGTGGATGTGAAGATATGACCTCACCATGTTGGGGATGTGATGAAAGAAACAACATATTAAAAAACAAAATGCGGAGGTTTGGTGAACAGGTGCCACTACCTCACCGACAGGCTGCAACGGCAATCTGGCAACCGTAAGGTTATGAGTCGTGTTACTTCTGGGAGAAAGAATAAAAGAGACTGCTGACAACATTTAGAGAGATGGAAAATCGTTGATTCCATGAACCAACACGTCTTCATCTCTACCAGAGGTCATGTAATGTGAAACCCTTTAGAAGAACGCCCAGGTGGGACTAATGGGCTCAGAGCTATGACCTCATGTCTGTGGTGTCATATATCAGTCCACACATCATACACACACACGCACACACACACACACAGACACACACACACACACCAAAACAACAACAACACACAGTCAAACAAACCCCACTGGTCTGCAGCCACATGCTGGAAGACACACCGATCAATGAGTGCCTGGATATAGATAGATAGATGATGTAAGGCTATTCAAAGACACACACACACACACACACACACACACACACTTATAACACAATCAATCACAAAATGTAATTGCCTGTGTTGGAAAATGAGTTGCCAAGGGAGCACCACAGAAAAAAGAAGCTGATATGGATATTTTGTGGATACACTGGTATATGCAAGAAGGAAATTTCAATACCTAAATGTTTGACAGAAAAAAAAGAATAATTACATTTCAAGCAGAGCACACTGATTCACTGTTTCCCTGTTCGTCATTTTTGATAATGTGCAGTTTGCAGTTATAAAAAAATCCACAGGATCTTTTTTATATTTCAGTCCAATTTAAATTCTTGCCGTCAGTACCTTCATTATGATTGTGATAAAAAAAAAAAAAAAAAAGGCAATTATTAACTGCAGGTCTGTAACCATTGGTGAACTCTGCATTGTCACCACCGCAGCCTCCACAAACTTAAGCTTGATTTATAGTTTTATGTTACACATGTTGCTGCTGCTGACACTGGCCTGGCACAGAGGGGGCGATGCATGACGTGTGACTGGCTGCTTGTATTTTCTCCTACAGGTTTCGGACGACAGCTAAGATTGTTGAGAGTAAAGAGAACATGTATGACAATAATGTGCTGCTTTTTTTTTTTTTTTTTAAGTAACACATCTGGCAGAGCTGTTACACTGTCTGCACACTGTGGTCACCGGTCTCTGAATGGATATCCAGTACTGAGACTGGGTGAAATAATGCTACAAGTTGCATATAGTTAAATTCTACGAGTGTGTCGCTCTGTATCACAAAATAAATGGAGGGAATATAAATCAAAGCCTACGTGATAGACATGTCCAATTAGCTAACATGGAGGGGGCGGGGTTTATGACCTGTACTGCAGCCAGCTGTAATGTCATCCATCTTTATATACAAATATTGACATTGTTAGAATTTCTATGGGATACCAGGCTGAATAAACTGCATTAGAATATATTTTTTGTCCAAAAAAAAAAAAAAAAAAAAAAAAAAAAACATTTGTAAGAATATTTATGCTAAATATGTTTTTTAAAATACTGTAATCTGGGTAAAAAAAACAAAAAAAAAAACAACAACAATGCATCAGTCAGGCTGTAGAGCAAGGCAATCGAAACAAAGGAAGACAACAACAGGAAATCTTCACCTTCAGTACATCCTCAATAATTCAAAAACCCCTTCAGGTGTGTATCAGACTCTGCGGTGCTCATAAACTTCTGTCAAGTCATTTGATCTTGTTCAAATAAAACCTCTTCACTGTCCGAACATGAATCTCCTCCTCCACACCTGCAGCCTTCTGCCTTCACACTCCCGGGGAGTCGTGATCAATGCACACAGTGTACGCTGACTAACACTGAGCAGTGGATGCCAGGTCTTTGTACCATGTGTCAGCATTCACTGAGTTATTATTATGTGTAGTGGTAGCTTGTCTTTGCATCAGTGTGACCCAGAGCAGGCGCAGTGCATTTATTGTTCTAAGGCATTAAAGTGGTTTTCATTCAGTATTTTAAAAGGAGATGTTTTATACTGGTAAAATGTTGTCCTTACCTCAAACTGCTATCTGTACTTTTACTTTCACTGCCTCAGTTGTCAGTCACTCTGCCTATTTCTAAGCATCTGACAGCTGTTATTTCTCTTCCTTTTTGTCATTATGGTTTTAATTTGCATCTGAATGGTTACTGAGCAACTATAAAATAAAATCAGTGAAACCTCCACCCTTGATTAAGATTGTCACAGATAAAAACTATTAATGTCAGTGATTCAAGACCAAAAAGGTTACACATACTCCAACATCAGAACAAGGACAGATCTTTACAGCATCACTACAAGGTAAAACTTTTCAGGATGTGACAAAGCCTTGACGTTAGTGGCGGTGGTGTTATATGCTCAGTGTGGAGTGATGGGCAAATGGATAAACAGGTTTATCAACAGATCAATAGGGGATATGATACAAAGATGGAGCAGAAGAGAATGAGATGCCTTCAAAAAGGGAGGGAAGGACGTGGGAAGTATTTCTGCTTTAGTCAGTGAAAGTGTTCAGACGGCTGCTGCTCGTCTGAGTTCTTGTTGTGCTCCATGGATTCGGTCAGGACGTGGTCTTAATCATGGAAGGAGCTGACAGATTTAGGGGTTGTAGCACAGCAGGTTGTGGTGAACATAGTGGAGCATTTAGCAGCTTAAGGGCCGGATATTTGGAGAGGGACTGCAAGAGAGGGGCATAGATAGCAGCTCATGAGAAGACGGTGCTAGCTGGATGCAAGACGACAAAAATTACTTTTGTGCATATCCATTCACCCCACATTTAGTCAATATTTTACTTATTATTATCATTATTGTTATTATGACCTAGTGGTGCTTGTATTTTCTCTTACTTTGTATATTTTTCGCTGTTATGCAGAACATTACCAAGAAATATTCCTTATTTGGCAATAAACCTGTTTCTGATTCCATCCGGTCATTGTCAATTCCCACTCATCCATCCATCAAGTTTTCACTTCACTTGACCTGCATGTGTTTGGACAGTAGAGAGAAACTGGAGCACATGAAGGAAACCCAGGCAGATATGGAGACAGCACACAAAATTCACACAGAAAAGCTGCAGCTGGACCTTCTCAAATAATCCTCAAGCTCCTGAACCCAGAACCTCCTTTTTTAATACACTGACTGACTGAACTACCGCATTTTTGTGTGACTTTTCTTTCAATTATAAAAGTCCTGAGGAAAGATATCCCATATGGGTTTAAAAAAAAACAAAAAAAACAAAAAAAAAAAAACAATGACAAACAATTTAATTACCATATGATCAGCGATGAACATTATGGTGCTACACCAGGATGATCTGTACTAGCTGCAGGCACATAGTGTAATTAAATTTACATCTTAGTGTGAAATTGTTTCCTCTTCCTGTGCCACCACAGGGATGAAACGTAATCCATGCTCCAAGTCCTTCTGCGTAGCACCCACGGGGCTCAAAGAAGGAGCAAGATGCTTTTTCTAATAACATGCACGGCCCTGCCTGATATCCATTTTTAATTAGAGCTGCACTTGCGTTTCCGTTGCGCTCAGTGTCTCGTGTTATGAGGCTCCACTGCTCAGCTGGACTCTCATCTAGAACTGCAACCTACTGCTAGACAGGCTACAAAAACCCTAAATGCTATGCATATTGTAGGCATCCCTTTCTGTTATATGCCCTGCACAATGTTTGTCCATGAAGGTCTTGCTGTTTTTGTGCAGTATGTGATGTCTTGCTGTTTTTGTGCAGTATGTGATTATGTCATAACGTGAGCTTTTATTACTGTGTGAGAGAAATCAATTAAATGACGAGTCGACTGACAGACAGGAGCCATTTTATTTAACAATAAATCATTAAATTAATGCTCCAAATGTGAATGTTTTCTTTATCAACTTAACTTATTTGGGCTCTGCGCTATTGGGTGGACAAAACAAGACATTTGAAGGCATCATCTTGGATGGACAATTTGCAGGATTTTGTGATGCATCTCTTTTCAGTTTCTAGGGTTGTAAAGCAAGTTGTAAATAATGGCTTCTTAATGCTCAGTAAAACATTCATTGTTTCTTTTATTAAGCAGTTACAAGTAATTACTGACAACAGCTCAGATAACAAAATGAAACTTCTGGCCCAACATATGCGTGGGTCCTGGGCCTGGGTCTAGGCCATAAACTCCCACATCTGGACAGAGTCTGGCTGTTATCCTTTGATACTGACTGACAGCTGGAAGATTTTCTATGTGGGATCCAGAATTGGTCCAGATGTGGAAGTTGCATCTTACAACCATGGGGCAGATTTGGCCTGTATATGGGAATTTTGGGTTGTCTGGCTTGTGTTTATCCTCCTGTAACAGGACACCTACTGTGCTTTATTTTAAGTTCGTCAATGTAATCCCTCAAATGGACCATTTGACCTCTGACCTTCTAGAAAAATGTAGTAACATTTTTATTTCATCCTTCCCTATACTGTTTAAAGGCAGTGTACACAACACTTACTTAAAATTGTGTTATAAACTTTGTTAATCACTTATTACCAGTTATTCTTGGCACGACTGTTAAAGACTTCAGCAAGATTTTCACAACTTGGCAAACCTGCCCTCATTAATGGATTATAAATAATCTATAAAGCATTAATAAATTAATTAATGACTGTTAATAAAAAACATTAGTCACAACTAGTAGAAAGAGCCTTATGAGAAGTCAATGTGATTCCAGTTTCAATGTCTGATGAATCACAACAGTATTTCAGTAAAAAACACATTTATATCTACACCAGACTTCTTCTGTGCATAGACCCAGTGGCCAGAATAGAGGGCCACAGTAGGCAGTGATGCATGTTATAAATTTATATCAGTTTTTAAAAAGCATGTAAATTATTTAAAATGGTGGGTCGTTGAGTTCAGCTGAGCGAAACCTCCACCACATCCCTGCCTCTCAGTACTTTCAACTGTTCAAGTGTAGTTTGTCCTTGGCTCGCTGCATGCAAACACCACAATGCTCTAATCAAATGCACAGTGACAAGTCCTCTTATTTACAGCTGCAGCTTGTACAGAGTGTGCAGTAAAGTGCGTGTGGGAGGAGAGGAAAGACAATGACTGGAGAGGAGGGAGCCAAATAAACTAGAGACAGAGAAAGATGGATGAATAAACATGGAGGGGGTTGTGAAACAATAAGGGTGTTGATCCAAAAGCCAAAATGTTCTGGACGCAGAACAGCTGGTGATCGCAAAAATAGAGTATGAAGCACGCGCTCCATATGTGCACGCTTCACTCCAGGGATGGTGAATCAGGACAAAGCTTAGGACTACTAGTAACAGCCATGAATTCACACCCACATATGCACACACACGGCTCTGCCTCGTTTAAACCATTTCTCAGGTGTAATGTTGTGTTTACAACACTCCAGGGAAACCCCCCCCCGAGCCCTCCTCCTCTTGGGAGGGAGGAGAAAAAACTGGTAAAAACCATCAGCAACCTGCCTGCGTTCTTGTCGTCATCGTCATGCTTCATGTCCATCAGCATCATAGCAATCCACAAGTCATCAAGTCTGTTTCTTGCATCACAATCACCATCACTGTTGTTGTCGTTTTCACCCCTAACACTACAACCACCATCGCTGTTGTTCATTGTGGTGCTGAGGATGAAAACAACATAAGTCTGGCAGGTACATGCAGCCATCTAGGGAGGATTTTTATTGGAAAGAAAGAGTACAGTCAGAAAAAGTCTTTTCAAAAGTAGTTGATGATGCTGCGCACAGAAGAAAAAAAAAAAAGCCTACCAAATCCATATCTCAGATATAATACTCAGAGGAGTGTGTCTTCAATGGCCCTTTGCTCTTTCTCATTTAAAGTCATGCTGACATTAAAAAAAAAATTGCTTTTTTACTCCGTGCCCCTGGATCACAGCAAATGCCAAACAAATTGTTCTTTTTAAAATTTGTTTTGGTTTTGTGTGACTTAAAAAGTAGGGGTAGTAAGGTTCACATAAAAAAGAAAAAAAAAAAAATCAGACCTATTTGGTTCACTATTCACAGTTCAGGGCATGTATGCACATATGGTTCGGTTAATTTGAAAATAGGCTTTGAGGCAGAAAAAAAACCTTTAAATAAGTTATTGGGAAGTAAAAAAGCCTTGTGGCAATAGCATGGTGAAACTTCTTAGCTGTCAATCACTCTAAGTACAGTTAGAGGATCTGCCACCATGGTTTCTGTCTGCTGTATGGGAGCTTTACTGATCTAGTGTTACCTCTGACAATGATGAAAACAAAGCGGTGGATAAAAATGCTCTTGTGTGCAACCACTGTGCAACACGTGTGGCTTATGCTGGCAGTGACACTTCCAGTACAATGAACCATTTAAGAAGGCATTGCCCCAGTGTGTCCGTTGACAGCGTCAGGAGGAGAGAGTTGGGTATGAAAGAGGAGCTCCTTCTCCCCGCAGCAGTTAAACAGCCTCTGCATGCAGATTCACACAGGATAAAATCCATAACTGAAGCGCTGGGGGTGTTTACTGCAAGAGGTACACAGCCCTGTGTGTTTGGTTTGTGCTGCACTCTCTGTTGGTGGCCTTAGTCTATTATGTGCCCATTTTTATACAAAAATAACAAAGATTACTTTTGACAGTTATGGGGATAATGCTAAAAATGCTCAACTATTGTAACAGTAGCGCAAGTCAAGAGTCAACTGTCTGTTTGTTTGCATTTTGCTAATGTTAGCCACCAGACCAAGTAAGGCTGCAGCAGCAAAATACCTGACTGTATTAAAATGAGCAACAGTGTGTTTTATTTCTTATGATTTCAACTTTTCATTTGTGTTTTATTTTATTCTTTCAAAACTTGGAAAGTCTGGCTTTAATCAATATTTTTAGATCAGTGGTTCCCAACTTGTGGGCTGGTGGTCCATGAAAATACTGCAGTGGACCGGCAAATCATTTGCGCAACAGTCTTAACAATATAGTAATTTTGCTAAAAATGTCATTATAAAACCCTAAAAATAAAAATAATGTTTTTAAATGTTTTACAATGAAATAGTCTTTACAAACATTAAAAATATTTAAAAACTATGGAGATTATTACATGTTCCCCCTGCTTTCAGTTCAGTCCTGAATGTTATCATTAAAATAAAAAGAAAGCTCTGAGAAGGCATCATTTAGCCTCCATATTGTTACGTGTCACTGTTTTAGATAAACATGATCTAGCATGGGAGGCATGGTGGTGCAGTGGTTAGCACTGTTCTGTGGTTCTGTGTGGAGTTTGCATGTTCTTTTCGTGCCTGTGTGGGTTTCCACCAGTCGCTCTGGCCTCCCTCCCACAATCCAGCAGTGCAGGTTTAGGTTAATTGGCAACTCTAAGCCACCTGTTTGTCTCTGTATGTCAGCTCTGTGATTCACTCGTGACCTGTTCAGGGCGTATGTCACCCTTGCAGTGTCAGCTGAGCTTGGCTCCAGCCCCCGCAGGAAAACTGTGATAAATCCACTGTGCACTGACTGCAGAGAAGCTAAATCTATTGAAGTTGCCCAAAGCTTGAAAAAAAAAAAAAAAAATCATGATTGGTAAGCGAAGAATGAAACACAACATCAGCACATTCATAAATCTCTTGCTTCTTATTACCCTCATTAACAAAAAAAATCCTTAATGATCCTGGAAACACCATCAACACCACTCAGTCACTCTGCTCGTGACTGATAAATACCGTCACCCTTTGCTTATCAAACAATCAATTTAAGCGACCGATCGACCATTTGACAGCACCAGGGCAGTCACTAACATTAGGTTAATCTATTGTTTGACTGTCAGCACAAAAGGGCTGCTCTGCAAGACAACAACAGCTACAGCCCACACGACAGTTGTCTATACCCGTTTGCCAAAAATATTCTTCCAAAACACACAAACAATAGTACCACAGTAATTTGACCTATTGTGTAAACAGGCAAGCAGACAAAGGAGCATGAACGAGTGAGTCAGACAAAGAGCCGAACGCCTCCTTCTCCCTTTGCGCGCGCTCTCTCTCTCTCTCTCTCTCTCTCTCTGTCTTTCTCTCACACTCTCCTCCCTCTCTCTTCCTCTGCTTGTCTACTAACCAACCATCTATGTTTTCACTGCGCCAGCTTCACTCCTGAGCTGTAGCCTCCCTGTGTGATTACAGCCTGAGGAAGCAAAGCGCTGTGCTTCAGTATGACTGCCACAACCCTGAAGGTGAGGTGGGTGGTCAGGCACGTTTGCATGGTTCAGTGTGGGGCTGATGGGCGACCAGTGATCTTCCTGTGCTGTGCAGAGCATACTGAGAGAAAGTTAACTGAGCTGACCGGTTCCATTTCAAAAAGAAAATAGGCACCAACACGATCCATGCCACAAACAGGACGTCCACGCTGCTCCATGCTAATATGTGGAATAGTAGCAGGATTAAAGATCCCATATTGTATATGGTTAAGATTTCCATGTCCTTTTTGATTATACAGCAGGTCTAGGTTCTGTATTAATACTGTGAAAGTATGAAAGTGCTCAGTCCACAGAGAAATGCACGCAGCCTGTATTTAGAAACTGTGCCTTAAAATGAGTGGACAGGAGTTCTGTAACTTTGTGATGTCACAATGAAACAGTCAGCTCTCAGCCATGGCCCGAGCCCAGCCCACCTGGACCCTGCATCCAACCTTGCAGGATTTGGTTTCTCTGAGTGTTTACCTGAACACCGACCTGTTGTTACTAGAGCTTCAGAGAGAAGCCTGAGAGAGGAGATGTTAAACTACATTGAGAAGATTTTTGGATCTAAAAACCACAAATATATCTTCTTATAGATATCAACACTTTGCAAAGTGTAAAATATGGGACCTTTACATTTCTTTACGTTTACAAAGCACAGACATCTACAGGTATTCATGGCTCCCAGACAGTGTATCCTCATGACTTTGTCGACCCCCTGTCTTTTCCTCTAGCGCCATCATGAGGTTGACATTTCTAACCTTTAGTAAAAATTATTGATTGGATCGACATGAAGTTTGGTTCAGACATTCATGTTTTGTCCAGTATTTGTCGGTTTATTAAATAGCTGCAAAGCTCATGACATTCCCATCAGTATCTGCTGTTCTCCACGTTTAGGTGCTTTTAGCAAACGTAAGCAATGCTAACATGCAAGATGGTGAACATGACTAACATTATGCCTGATAAATATGGCTGCAGACTCTTCTTAAATGTAGCTGTAAGGGTGAATTTTTCCTTCAGTGTCCACATGACAGTAAACTGTGTTTGAAATGTTCTTTATGTGAAAACTCTGCAGACATCACAAGGAGCATCTCAAGCTTCCTCCCTCTAGAAAACAGCATTTTACCTCGATACATGCCAGCATCAAACCTTATTTTAAACTTTGCTTTACACACCACCAGGTGAGCCAGACAAATAAATAAATGACCGACTTGATGAAAACATGTTTGATACAGCTTCGCAAGGAAAGAAAACATCAAGGCCCACACAGACATGACCTCTGCAACCAAAGTTACAGCCCCACCCGCAGAGTTGTCATAAAAAGACTGACTGCATTTCTGCAAGATCTCTGAAATCACTGTGTCCCTGCAGCACAACCAGCATCACAGAGGTTTTTTCAAACACAACAACAAAGCAGGCAGCTGGTGGACAGCCTGTAAACCAAACCTTTATCAGTTAAACCTACAAATATCAAGGGGAATGCATATAATAATTAGTTCAATTACAATCCACCCCAGGAGCCCTCGTCCTCGTTAAAATTACTCTCTGAGATACGTTTTCAACACCATCGTGCCTTTGTTGTTTGCACTGAGTCTTTGATTTGGGAAAACAGGACCAAAATTAAAACATCCAAGAGTAAGCAACAACCTAAACAGCATCTCCTGTGGTTCAGGTGACTACACCGCGCACACAAAGAAACTGTGAGCGCGTTTTGATTGGCTGGCTGTGACTTCACCGGGGAAGATTTATGAAAAACATCACATGATATCATTTGGACATGTTCATGAGAAAGCATGGAGGTAAAAATGACAACTTCTCTTACATTTACAGTAAGTGGCATTATTTCTGAGGTGACCGCCTAAAACTGGTTTGAGGAGATTTGAATATGCGAAGAAGGAAATATACTTTTATGCTGATTTTTTTACATGAAAACATTTATTTATTCCATTTTACACCCACAAGTAATGCAGATAAATATGCAAAAACAAACTAATCCAAAACACACCCCGAGCTGGTCAAAATGTTTGGGTTTAATATGCTTTGTCTGTTAATGTACAGAAGCAGATGCAGAGGTTAGTTTTAAAACTAAAGATCCACCAATCTGAGGATTGTTTTCTCTTATAAAAAGATGTGTGGCATGCAAGCAAAGCATATTGTGAACGCTTAAATGGTCAGGCAATTAATTTATTAGTCAACTGACAGAAGGTTAATCATCAATCACCCATTTTCTTTTGTGTGTTGATTGGACAAAAAAATTATGAAAAAAATATTTAAATTATGTGAAGTCACCATGGGGGCGACTTTTCATGTTTACTGATATTTTATTTTGAGAAAATGATTAACTGATTAATCGATAATGACAAGAATGATTATTTTCACACAGTTGTCTTACCATTGCAATGATCTGAGACCTGAAATATAGACTGACAGATTTCAAGCAGCACATTTTTCACAGTCCATCTTCTGCAACATATTGTAATCGAAGCTTAAATTGTGGCAAAAAAAAAAAAACAAAACAAAAAAACCCAACAAAACTCTACACGTTAGCATGACATGTAAAAACAATAGCACAGGGAAGATTAAGATTTCACAGGGAAAAAACCAGGCTCAGTGAAAACATCTCATCCTTTGTACAGCTACCATGACATACCCCGGCTGTTTGCAGCCACGCTCAGCACAGCCACAGGCGCTTCCTTTGTCTGAATGAAAGTGTCACAAGCAACACAAACATCCCTTAATACCAACTGATCACGTCTCCCGGAGCTGCGAGCTTTTCATTTCATAACACATGACCCAAATGTCTGAGCAAGGTATCATGCATATTCAGTGCACAATGCATATATGCATGTGTGCTTTGACAAACATTCAAGAGAGGCTCTGCTTAAACCTCCTGAAGCTAAACAACATCACTGTGAGCATCATTTCATTGGCAAGAGACAAAGTTCTCTCAACATCTGCCGTTTGTGACAGCAGCTGGAGACAGTGACGACCAACATGCCTTTTAATTTAAACACAATTTATCTGTATGCACTTCACCTCATCTCCCCCTCTTTTCTTCTCCTCTCCTCCAGCTCCTGCTATTTCCATAAATTATGGAGGGAGGCTATATTTGGACTCAGTGATGGGAGATGGGGGGGGGGGGTCTGGAGATGCTTTGTTCAGCACACATGAAAGCAGCACACGCATTCAGGTTCACTTATAAGCTCTCTGTACGCTGATGGGTATTTATGGACAACATAGGCTGACAGCTCATTATACCCAGACTCCTCCAGCTACCGAAACGTACCATACGCAATCGTTTGCATGTGCACATTAACCCTCCGTTGTGTGTTTCCAATTGCGCACAAGAGACGTGGCATTAATAACCCGGATCGCCCTGAACGAGAATAATTAGCAGCCTGTAAAACGGCCATGCAGCGTGTGCTGATGTCGCTTCTAATGAGGGTGTTTGACACAGTTCCTGGCACCTCACCATCTTGGACATGACTCCCTTCCTCCGCCGAAAGCCCAACCAGCGGAGGAGCAAATGATCTGCGGCCGAGGAAGCGCCTATAAACAAAACGGAAACAACTGAACCTAATGAGCAATTAAGCCGCCTTTGTTTTAAAATTCACTGGGCTGCAGCTGGAAAGCGTCGGTGTGCGCGTCCGAAAACAAAAGACCACAGCGAGGACCCTCAGTCGGAAAAGACGCGGCGCTGCTCTCCTGCTCATCTGCTTTAATTTATTCATTTCGCTGAATCTTTTATTTTCCCCCGTCCGTCCTCACTGTAAGGATGGCAATCACTTTCTGGCTCAGGAAGGCAGGCAGGAGCAGAGAGGAACGGAGGGTAAAAATAAATAAATAAACAGATTAAAAAAAAAAAAGAGATGGAAACGCGCATGAAAACATCCCGAGGAGCGCATGAGTCCGCTCCGACCTGCGCGCGTTTAGACAGATGGGGGCTGAACTGATGGAGCAGCCTGCAGGAGGGAGGGGATCAGTGACCATGCCTGTGCATTCAGGGGTCATAAGGGTGTAGATAAAAACATAAATAACCCCAACTTCCTTCTCAATAACCGTGCGTGGAGGTGGGGGTGCGCCTACGCGTTGTGCCCGCTCAGGGCAGGACTCTCGCCGCCTACCTCCACAATGAACGTCTTCTCCTCTCCGCACACGGAAACGACCCAGAACAAAATGGGAAAGTAGCAGGTTTTCCAGCAGAATCCCGGGAGCCCCGCTTTCCTCCTCCGCCTCACTCCTCCTCCTCCTCCCGTCGCCATGGCTGTGTCCCCGAAATCCCCCCCTGCGCTTTCCGCCGGTGATTTCCAGACTCCTGCTCCACTTGTTTACCGGAGGCAACAGTCCGTGTGCTCCTGCTTCATCCCGTCTGCTCTGACTGTCTCTCTCGCTGCGTGTTGTCTCTCACTCTCTCCCGGTTCGCCAGCGGAGACGCGCTATTGGTCCCCTGCACTTGACGAGTGCCCATTGCGCAGGCTCATTTCAGTAAAGCGGAACAGCTGGGGAAGTGTGGCTACGATCAAGCGCGGATGCAGGTTGGTCCACGCTAGTAAAATTGAGGAGACCTGGGGGGGGGGGGGGGGGGGGGGGGGTTGTTGTTGCAGTAGCCCTGTGCCAACACCAAGGGCGCTACAGGCGGGTCCTTAACCCTCAGCATCTGACAGCAGCAAGAAATAAAACCCACTGTGTCACACAAATGTGGATGAATCATTAACAGACATAATCAACCCCACTATACTATATAACCTACCCATTCTTTTGTGTCTACTTTTAGTCCCAGTGAAGGGAAATCTTAAAGGAATAGTTCCACATTTTGGGAAACACCTTCATTCACCTTTCTGGGTGAGAGAAGATTGAGTCCTCGAACCTTACAGGTCGTTTTCTTTCATCCCTCTGATAGGACCCATAGCAGTGTATCCTTAAATAGGCGGCAGGCATACTGGACCTCAGTTGTCATGGTTACAATAATAATAGTCATGGCTTGGTTAGGTTTAAGAAAAGATCATGATTTGGGTTAAAACAACAACTTCCTCAACATTAGACGGTCTTTGTTGTTACAATCACAAAGTGGTTGATAATCATGGATAATAACATAAACTGCTACTTTCACGTGGGAGTCGAACACCGCCCTCCTGTGTCATATTCTTGTGTTTTGTTGACCCATCCATCCACCACAACCTCCTCCTGATGTGGAATTTGTCGCTGTATGTACTACGTCACCGCACGCTCCCTTTGCTTCTGTCATAACTACTAACGACCACTAGATGTCGCCTAGCAACAAAATGTAACTATGGGTCGTAATAACCTGCCGCAACGATGACCTATGGGCTTGTTTTTCACGCTGTACATCGTGCGGCCACTGAGAGAAAACAGGTAGGGAAACACAGGTTACAGAAAAACACACTGAATTGATCATTTCAATGACCAGCTATCTTTTAAAATTAAACATTTGCATTCTGCATTTCACTCACAAGTATGTGCTACCACTTCATATTTTATAATTATTCTTTTCTTAATGGCATCTGTCTTTCTATATTATATTAAGGAGCCTAAAATGTTCCCAC
Source organism: Trachinotus anak (assembly GCF_046630095.1). Taxonomy (NCBI): domain Eukaryota; kingdom Metazoa; phylum Chordata; class Actinopteri; order Carangiformes; family Carangidae; genus Trachinotus; species Trachinotus anak. The sequence continues at coordinate 24,927,674 of NW_027273864.1, forward strand.
AAAAATATTCCCCACACCATTGCACCACCACCAGGTTGGGTACATACTGAGCTGATTCATCAGCTTTTCCAGTCTTCAACTGTCCAGTGTCAGTGAGCCTGTGTCCACCACAGCCTCAGGGCTCTGTTCTTGGATGACAGGAGTGGACCCTGACGTGGTCTCCTGCTGTTGTAGCAGCGTCCTGTTTGTATAGATGCTTTTCTGCTCACCACAGTTGCAAAATGTAGTTATCTGAGTTACCATGGCCTTTCTGTCAGCTCCAACCAGTCTGCCCATTCTCCTCTGACCTCTCATCTGTCCACAGAACTGCTTTTTTTTTGTGGCTAATTTCTGAGTAAAAACTCTAAAGGACTGTTGTGTGTGAAAATCCTAGGAAATCACAACACTCACACCACCCTGTCTGGCACCAATAAGCAGGTGTACAGGTGTTCCTCACAAAGTGCTCTGTTAGTCCATAGCTGTGTCCCAGTTCAGGGGCTGCTTCCTTCGGTGGATGCACTCCTCGAAGGTGTGGCCCTCCATAGCTGACGTAGGCAGTGAAGGCTGAACCGAAATGAGACGATCTGGCCGATGGATTTTCGTTTTACGTCACCAGCTGTACCCACCCTTACGGTTGAGTGCAAAGTGCGGGTTCTGTTGCCTAGCAACCTTAACAACATATAACTCCTTTGTTTTGTTTTGGTTTTTTTTTACAAAAACTTGAGGTTTTAAGGTCCTTGGTTTAAATCTAATCTTGGTTTAATTTAAGATGAAACCCATGACTTCCATTTGAAGGTGTAATCCTCGCAATCTCTGTTGATTGCTGTTGCCATAATATTTTCATTACCGCACTCAATGAAACTTATAGGTATAAGATAGGTCGGGCCACCTGTTGGAGCCATTGTTGCCTAGGAAAAGAAGGACGCATATGAAGGAGCCTTTAGAATGGGACAGCTGAATGCGCCACTGTGATGCAGTTGGTCTTCAAATGCAGTCTCTCAAGGATGCGGCCCCTGAATTGGGACACAGCTTATGTGTGAGTGCATATCACAGTGTGTGCAGGTGTGTGACAAGGAGGAGCGGAAGAGGGCTTATAGGAGGAAATGATTCATCATTCAGAGGAAAAATCACAGTACACCACAGGCACTAAAACTGTATTTTACTTCAAATGCTGCATAGCTGCTGAATTACAAAATCTAATCACAGTCCTGTAGACTAGCACTCTGGCAGTCTGCGAATGACAGCTAGTTCATTCATTCATGTTCTGTCATTGGCCTTATCAAAGCTGTGTGACAGGGAACCGTTATAGCTCAATCACACAGTCTATAATGATATAGACTGTGTGATAATCAAATCTACAGATTTTCAGAAATGTAGAGTCAGAAATAGCTCAGAGGAGTTAGCAGGCGCTGTTAACGTAATTCCAAGATAATTTTCTCTCACCTGGTTCCACAGGCCGTTAAATAATGAATGAGTGAGTGTTGATTCATCAAGCATTTGTTCTCAGGTGGCCACCTGTCTATATGCACTGTGGGGGAAAGGATGCCCCTTTGTTTTTACCTTAAAGATTATGTATTCCATGTTTGTATGATACAAAGAAAAATGTTATCAGAAGACAAAAAAAGGAATAAAAGACGAAAGGAAAATTAATGGGGCAGCATGGTTGAGTATAAGAGGGGAGATGAAGAAGAGCGGAGATGTGAAGGTAAGAAAGAAGAAGAATGACAAAGAGACGTTAGGAGGGAGAATGAACAGAGCAAATCAAGACAGGTTGCATTCAGAAAAAAAGTTAAACAATGCAATGTCATATGGAAAACCACACTCAAACACATGCAAGCACACATTCCTGCACTGTCACTTCACTGCAAATTTTACTCTTATGCTTGAAATGTTTTGTTCTATTTTAGTTTATTTCAAATCCAGTCTTAGTGCCTTTATATAGAGGAATTTAAATTGCTTTGTTGTTGGTTATATACAAATAAACTTAATTGGCTAGAGTTAAATGCTAACATTACCTTGCTAATGTGGGTACTGTGACAATACTAACGTGCAGATGTTAACCATGTTAACTACTATAATGTTTACCATGTTCACCATGTAAGCTTGCCAACATTTTCAAATTAAAAATTGAATGTACAAATGAGGTTGTAGGGAATGTCATTAGATTTGCAGACTTAGTCATAAACTGAAATACTAAACGAATGAAAATGTTCATTAAAATGACTTGATGATAACGCTGGATAGAAGTCATAGGATCCACTACAATTCATTCTGAACCAAATTACACAACAATCCACACAATAGGCCTCGTTGTTGAAATATTTCATATATGTATATATACAAATTGATGTCAAAAGTACAATCAATGTCAAAATATATTAAATATATACAAATTGTTCAACTTAGTGAATGTATATGATCTTTAGTTTGTTAGTTATTATGAACATTTTCTTGGGTTTGTTTCGTTGCTATGGTGGTTGCCATGGACACTGCTGTTGCTGTCGTAGCTTCATACACGCAAATACTAAAAGTTAATGTTAAAGCAATTAATTAATTGTTGCAAAGTAAAGTTAATTGTTGCACCACTGCAAGCCTCCGCAGCGTAGAACCTTCGTCTTCCTTCATCTTCCTCAGGTAAGACCTCTAAACTGTGTTGACGTCGCAAATCAACCATTTTGCTAGGATGAAACCAACTGATTGGCAACAACAAAAACTGAATAACCACCAAAAATAATTAAAGCAGAGGAGAGACGGAAGCTGTGAGAGTAGAGGTCACAGTTTTCCAGTTTTCCAGTATGTCTATATGTATTACATTTTAATACTGTAGCTAATATCAGTAACTTGTATTAACCCCAAAAAAAAAAAAAATTACAGAGTAGAGGAAGCGCCAATGAGACAGAATTTGGTCTTCAACACCCCCCCCCCCGCGCACACCCACAATCTAGTATCTCACTCCTCTTTCTGTCCATCTCAATCTCTTCCTGGCTTCTTTACTGTAACACTCTCTGCATGTGAAGTGCCTGCCCCCACTTCACTGTTGATCAGTTTGACAAGTCATATGACCTGGACTCAGCCTTACAAATTTGATGACTTCAGACTTGATTTGGCAGCATCAAAAAAATAAAAAAAACAAAAAACACACTCAGCACCAGCAAGGCATTGGACTTTAGAGAGAGAAGAGACTTTCCTTCTAAGAAAAAATGACAGAATCAGTCATGACAAAGACTCTGGCAGCTGTGGGAATTATTAATCATGTCCATCAGGAGAGGAGGAGGAAGTCAGGAGATGTTATAGAGTGACAGGGAGGAGAAGGCGGTAGATGGATGTTTACTGACTGTTGCTTGTGTTTGTCAGGCTCTGTACTTGACAGATGAGCAGACTAATGGCTTTGAGTGGAAAATATGTCACATTGTTATGCTAATGATTTTCCTGAGATGAAAAATTAAAATAGGTTTGCAGAGTCTCTTTTAATGATCCTGTGTTGGATCAATAATTATTATTAAACCCTGTATTGATCGTGAAGTGACAGTGCAGTCATGTCTAATGTGAGTTTTTGCATTAATGTAGCTGTAAGAGACCAAACTGTTCATGTCAAGATAGTGTGCAAATGTTATCTTTATTGTCCCATAAGTATTTATATATATTGTGCTTTGCGCTTATTAAACAGGTTTATTGATGTATTTGAGTGTAGAACGGTAAACGTAGGTATTTGTTTATGTTGTTTGTTAGCTCGTAACTGGCAGTGGCTGACACAGTGTTAGTGGTTGTGCTAATGCAAACTGTCACTCTCTGTACTGACAAGGTTTTGGGCTTATTTTGCCCCGCCCCCCATTCCTGCAAGTTGACGGGATTGGTTCCTTTGTTATATGACATATGAATCCCTGGCTGTCTGAATCTGTTTTTATGAGACTGTCATTGGTTCACTGGCATTCATAGTGTTGATTGCTTATTTTGTCTCATATTAGGTTATATATAAAAAAACATCATATGGACATGGTTACTAGGTTTAAACCTTAATTTTCATTGGAGGGGGGCAAAGGTAGCAAAGGCAAAATCAAAAGGATCCATCTGAGGTGTATTAGTATTCAAGCCTGTACGGCGCACATACATAAACACATACACAAACACAGGTTTTTCCTCCACAAATTGAACTGGTGTCCTTACCCACAATCCTCCCTGCTCACTGACAGACAGTGTGTGAATAAACACCATCTGAGACGAGCAAGGAGCCAACAGCCCCACACATCCATATTATCATTATTTGCCATGAATCTTCTGCTCACTGAACTGCTCGCACTGTTTCTTTGCTCAGCTTTCCCTCTCCACCCTTCCCGCATCCTCACCTTGGCCAGTCAGCTGTCCACCTTCGCAACACTTTATTCCCACTCTGCATCCGTCATCATGTGTCAGCTCAATAAAGCAGCCTGTCGCCCAGCCAGCCACAAGGCCTCTCACACTCTTGTGTCCTCCTTTCCTCCTCTCCTTTCTGATTTTACAGCTGATTTTTCACCTTCTTTAAACCTCCTTCAGCAGTCTATCCTTATTCCCTCCTCTCAGTTAGGACTCATACTCCCCCTGACCCCTTTCCCTGATTCCTCTCCTCTCATCTCCTGTTTTATTCCAGCCAGTCAGATAGCCAATTCACACCTCCCTCTCCCTCCTGTTCAGTTATAACAGCCTCTAATTTCTGGGTAGTGACCCACTTTTCCAGCAGATGACATGTTCTGTTCTGGTCCAGTACTGGGACTCCTTCTGTTCCGCAGCCTTTAGTGTCAACAGACATTTACCAGCACTTGGGATATGATGTAACTATGGAGTGAGTGTATACAATAAACATATACACCAAACTGCACTGAGCAACGCAGACAGTTAAAAAGGATTACACAGAATGAAGAAGCGCTAATAATAATGATTATGAAGTCTGGACAGAAGGACTGCAGCTATCTGTACAGCAGATGCCCCTCAGCAGGGTAACTTAAAATGTCCACTACTTTACTTAAGCACCTATAATATCGACACACACACACACACACACACACACACACACACACACACACACACACACACACACACACACACACACACACATTTGCTCATCTCTGTTTACATTAAATCATTTTAACTTATATTTGCTGGCACAGACATGCCATACCTCTGCATTTTGTGTGTATACCTTAATTAATTATTTAAACCTTCCATCAAGGCACAGGGATTTAACTCTTAACTGACCTTGTTTGCTTTTCTGACAGCAGGGAGGTGGTCTGATACACACACAGCAGATCTCCAAACCTCATGTTTAATTGTTTTGTTTTTGAGATTTAAGGTCTGTTTAAGTACTTCTCTGTTGGATAAATGAGGACATAAGGCACAAATGAGGCTCCTAATATATTAAGAGGAGCAGAACTGTACAGTGCATTCATAAAGCCTATAGACAGATGTTGCAGTCTCATGATGAAATTGCTAGAATTGATTTTTTCCCTCATCAATCTATATTTAATACCCGTAACATACTTTGTCACCTGACAAAGCAAAAACTGTTTAAGAAAATCTTTGCAAATTTATTAAAAAGGAAAAACTGAAATATCACGTTGACATAAGTTTTCAGACCCTTTGCTGTGACACTTACCATTGAGCTCTCCCTTTTCTCATGATCGTCTTTGAGATGTTTCTACATCTTGATTGGAGTCCACCTGTGGCAAATTCAGCTGACTGGACATGATTTGGAAAGGCACACACCTCAGGTTGTAGTTGTTCCAAACATCTCCCATGTAAGAATTATGGAGGCCACTGTGCTCCTGGGAATGTTTTGTATCCTCCTACAGATCTGAGCCTCGACGCAATCCTGTCTCATTCATTGTCAGCTGTGAGACCTTGAGTAGTTGTTGCAATTCCCTTCAGCCAATCACATGACTAACATAATCCCCCCTGCTCACCTGTTTTGTCCAATCAAGTGTGGATGTGCAGGCCATTAATGAAATAACAGCTCTGCCAATGAGAATAAAGGGATGCTGTCATCTGTCCTGCTTCCCCCTGACCAATGGCTGAGAAAAGTCAGTGTAGTGTGTGTGTGTTTGTTTTATTATATATGTGAGTGACAAAAACTTAAATCCCACTATATTTGTGGGGTCCATGGCACTTTGTGGGGACCTAAATGCTGGAACCCAAAAGTTTAAAGGGCTGTTTGAGGGTTTGAACTTGGTTTAATAGTTAGAATTAGGTTTAGGTTTAGAAAAAGGTGAATCACTCACTCCAGGTAGAGGTGATTTGTTGTCACAATTTAATCTGTTCAAGTAGTTAAGTTGTTCATCAGTGAGAGTAAGATGGAGCTGGAGATTGACAGGTGAATTGGTGAGGTGTTGGCAGTAATTTGCTTGTAACTTGTGGTGAAGATGGAGCTGAGCCAGAAAGGCAAAGCTCTTGACTTACCAGTGGAACTTTGTTCCAACCATAACCTGTGGTCATGAGCTGTGGGTAGCGACCAAAAGAACTGTGGACACAAGGGGCTGAAATGGTTTTCTTCTGTAGGACTTCTGTGCCTAAACTTAGAGATAGGGTGAGGAGCTCATAGTGGATTTGCTGCTCCTTTATGTCCAAAGGAACCAACTGAGGTGGTTCGGGCATCTGATTTAGATGCTTCCTGGGCACATTCCTTTAGAGATTCTCTGGGCACATTCAACTAGGAGGAGATCCCATCACATATCCCACCTGGCCTAGGTATGACTCAGGATCCCCATGGAGGAGTTGGAAAGCATTGCTTGAAAGAGGGACTTCTGGAATACCCTGCTTAGCCTGCTGCCACCACGATGTGGCCCCGCATAAGCAGAAGAAAATGGATGGATGTATGGATGGATGGATATGTTTAGGTTAAGGGTTGAGGTCAGGCATTTAGTTGTGATGGTCAAGGATCAGGTAAGGGGCTGCATAATACCAATGACAGGTCCCCTCAAAGATTGCTGTACCATCATGTAAGTCCGTACTCATCACATCACACATGATACCCAACAGGTTTTTTTCTTTAATTTATGAATTCACTAAACAAATAAAATGTTCACCAAGGATGTAGAGGCCAGAGAAGTGAGATAGAAAGATGATGTTTTTAATTTCATTTGGTTTGATAAATCAGACACACTCACCTCTGTCAAGCAAGATGGAAAATTCAATGCTCTTCCCCCTTTGAAATGTGCTGGAGTCTAAAGTTAGCAGACATCAACAGACAGACAGGCAGACTCCAGCTGTGAGTTGGCCTAGTGGACTAAATCTCCTGTTGGAAGAAAATAAAAAGATATATTTGGATCTCTGGAGGTTGGTGAGGTGTCATGTTGCGCTTCTGTCTTTCACAGGAGCTGGATCAAAATACTACTAATAATAATAAAAATAATAAAAATAATAATAAAAATAATAATCAAAAAGCCAGACTAAACGCCCCCCCCCCCCCCCCCCCCCCCCCCCCCACACACACACACACACACACACACACACACACAACATTTTTTTATTTTACCACAATGTGCAAAATAGAACTAATGGTCACAAAGAGAGAATTTGCTGGTGAAGCAATTTGCAACAAAAACCTTAAGCTTCATTTTTTAAAGAGACAGCAGGAGAGAAGTATGTGTGTGTGTTTCCTCAACAGTCAGTTCTGCTGCGGACACTCTGCTGTTGTCATGTAAGTGAATATTTGAACCACTAGATGGCAGCACAGTTACTAAAGCTAAAACCAGCACATACCTACAAAATCTGTCTGGACAACTAAAACCGCAATACTTTGTGTATATTAGACATAATTTACTTTACTGTGACACAATATGCACTGAAGATACACTAAAATAAAAATAAGATAAAACTTTTATGTCCATTAGATTAGCATAAAAGAGAAATGTCCTTTGAAAACCCAGCAACATTGTGTTTGAAGAAAGGTTGGAAAGTTTGGGCAACCCCTGTCCCAGAGGACATTTAAAAAACGCAAATGTGACATAATAACTAAAGGAGACAGAGCTGAGCTTTGGCCCAGTCTGACGCCTTTGTGTGTGTGTGTGTGTGCGTGTGTGTGTGTGTGCGTTTCCTGAGCACGGAGTCATTAGGTGATCAGACAGTCCACATTTACAATAAGAACTGTTATTTTCTTTGTGAAGTCATTTAATATATAATAACCACCCAATACATCACTGTGCAGCAAAACAAAATCACAGTCACATTACTCACAAACAGAAACTAGAAAAATACATCAAACACACATGTAGATCAGAAGATCACAGAACATCAGCTTCACTGTCAGTTCAATTCAGTCTTTTAAATGACAGTTTCAGCCAGTCCCTCCTTATACAATGAATTTACTCGAGATTATTGTTGGCCATTATTGTTTTGTATATACTGATACTAAGATCACTTTCCCAAATAAAGTGATCTTAGTATCAGTATCTCTAACTCTTGGTTAGAGATAGGTTGTGTATGGTGGGGTGAAGGTGAAATGTTGGCTGATTGCAGAGTTGAGGTTGTTCTTCATGTCTAAAAAATGGCTCCTCAAGCCTAAGATTGGTTGGTATTTTGTGAAAAAATGATTTATAAAATTAAAATAACACACCTGGAGAAGAAGACAGCAAGATGAGCATAACACTATAAGCCAGGTGTACCCTTAGTTGTTGCTCAACCGAAAGTACCGCACAAATAATTTTCCTGGCTCTGCAACTAACCAACCATGTCTCTGGAAAATTAGGAGAATTTATTGATTATTATCTGTGTCAAATTCCAGAAGTTTAGAGCAAATATTGACCTATTATGTATATGTGTGTGTGTGTGTGTGTGTGTGTGTATAGGTAATTAAACAACAGTTTCACTTTTCATTAAATTTTCATTTCTTTTACATTGTTTTTTTATCAGAATCAGAATCAGAATCAGAATCGCCTTTATTGTCATTATACATAGTACAACGAAATTTGAGCGCTGCTCCCTTGGTGCAAACAATGCTAATTAAATAAAATAAATAGGAACCTAAAGAGAACACAAGAATTAAAAATAGAGGAGGTATAAAAAGGCAAGTGATATGTACAGATATAATTACACGTGGTATGAATGAAACCCGATTATTGCACTTTAGGCCCAGTTTTATTGCACAGGTAATTGGAAGTTATGCAGTGTGATCGACCGGTCATCCGGATTTCTTTTTGTCTTTGTTGACTGCAGTGATAGCCCTCGGGAAGAAGCTATCCCTGAGTCTGTTTGTCCTAGTTTTGTGTGACCTGTACCTTCGGCCCGACGGTAACAGGTCAAACAGGTGGTTACCGGGGTGGGAGGGGTCCTTGATGATGTTTCCAGCTCTGCTCAGATAGCGAGAGTTGGCTATGTCCTCCAGGCTGGGCAGAGAGCAGCCAGTGATCTTCTGGGCTGTGCAGACGACCCTCTGTAGTGCTCTCCTGTCAGCTGCTGAGCACCCCGCATACCACGCTGTGATGCAATACGCCAGGATGCTCTCTATGGTGGCTCTGTAGACGGTCACCAGCAGCCTCTCCTCCAGGTTGTTCCTCCTGAGCACTCTCAGGAAGTGGAGGCGCTGCTGGGCCTTCCTCACCACCGCCGAGGTGTTCGCAGTCCAGGAGAGGTCGTCGGATATCTGCACACCCAAGAATCTCATGGTGTGGACTCTTTCCACACAGTCCCCGTGGATGTAAAGTGGGGCCGGGTCCCCTCCGCCCTTCCTGAAGTCCAAGATGAGTTCTTTAGTTTTTGTGGTGTTCAGTTGGAGGTTGTTTACCGAACACCACGCAGTCAGTCTTTTGACTTCATCTCTGTAGTTGGACTCATCCCCTCCTGAGATGAGTCCAACTACGGTTGTGTTGTCTGCAAACTTTATGAGGGTATTTGAGAGATGTGTTGGGGAGCAGTCGGATGTGTAGAGAGTGAACAGAAGGGGACTCAGAACACATCCTTGTGGAGAGCCGGTGTTGAGTGTGATGGTGCTGGACAGGTGGGGGCCAAATCTGACAGTCTGTGAGCGGTTTGTCAGGAAGTCCTTAATCCAGAAGCAGATGGGGGTGGAGAGGCCCAGGTGGGACAGTTTCTGGATCAGGATCTCCGGGATGATGTTGTTGAAAGCCGAGCTGAAGTCCAGGAAGAGCATCCTCACGTAGCTGCCCGGGTGCTCCAGATGACTCAGTGCGGTGTGCAGCGCTATGGTAATAGCGTCCTTGGTGGATCGGTTTGCCCTGTAGGCAAACTGGTGGGGGTCCAGAGTGGGAGGCAGACAAGTCCAGATGTGCTGAGAGACCAGTTTCTCGAAGCACTTCATGACCACAGGCGTAAGTGCAACAGGCCTGTAGTCGTTGGGGCTATCCACTGCTGTCTTCATATAAAATCATATAAAATAGAACTTACATGGTCACAAACTGAATGACTAAACTTTAGAGAATTTGCTGGTGGGTCGGACAAAGAGGCAGTTTACACAAAAAGCTGTAAGTATGAATTAGTCTTTAGTTCGCTATGAAACTGTGGTGGACAAAATTAGGTGATGAATGGGGACCACTGTGGCGGATTTACCAGGTAGTAAGAAAAAAAGCTTCTCTGCAGAGCCTCAAGCCTCATGTACAACACACAATATGTCACAAAGATTGCTCCGATCCTCTGTATTGTAATGTTCCACCTGACTTATCACAACATCTAAGTGCCATTTCAGCACACTCTGCTAGTGCGTAACAGGCAGAGTGTGTGTGCTCCGTGTACCAGCCTATGCTGGCACATATTACTGTCTTGACAATGTGTGCTTAAAATAAAGGTTCCTCAAAATAGCAATGCGCCAATAATGCGCCTCACCAACTCATTCTAAGACCAACACGCCCATGGGTGCACAGATGAGCGCAAGTGTATTTGCTATGTAAAAAACACTGGACAAAAAAATGACAACTGTTTCGGTCTGAAACTGGCAAAGGCACTTGCGTTGTGCTTAGCGACACTGCACCAGGTGTAAGACAGGAGTGCACATGGGTGAATATAATGAATGGAGGTGAATAGTGGAGATGCCCTTCTTTGCAAAACAGATCTTATTGCAGTTGTACACTACCCTGTATTTGGGGTAAAAAACAAAAACTAAAAAACAAAGTTGAGTCACAGAGCAATTGTGACATAATAACTGAAGGAGACAGAGCTGATCTTTTGCCCAATCTGACCCCTTTATGTGTGTGTACGTGTACGTGTGTGTGTGTGTGTGTGTGTGTGTGTATCCTTTGCACAGAGTCATCAGGTGATCAGACAGTCCTGTGACCACAGGTTCATGGCTCCAACAGCATTTGGGATTGGAGTAAACGACCCTAAGGCAGATCCTAAGCTTCTGACGTATCCTGGCACCAAGCTGACCAGCTGATTAGAGTAGGCCTGCAGCACAGCGTTAGAGTCTGTGCCAGAATATTTCAGCAGGGACTCATCGATGCCCACATCTGGTAAGAGGCATGGGTTATTGAGTGAAGTTTCATAATAGAAAAGAGAAATCCTCTCATAATCTTCGCGTGACATTTCATGGCCCATGTTTTCACACTCCGATCTGTGAGGCTCAGACAAAGTGCAATTGTCCCACGACCAACAGAGGAACACCAGGCAGTAAAGCAAGCATGAAGATAAAATCCAGAGTCAGCTGCCTCATATGTAGCCAAGATGACAACACCAGTAACCAACCAGGTCTCTGGAACGTGAGGCGTATTTGTTGATTCTTCTCTCAAGTCCAAGCGTGTCAAAGTCCAGAAGTTTATACCAAATATTTACCTGAACAAGAGACAGAGAAACAACTTTATATAAAACCAGATCTGTCAGCATGTTTTCTAATTCATATTCAGACATTTTGTACAGTTTGCCGTTCTCATTGGTTCAGCTGTTACTTACATTGCACATCTTGGCAGCCTCAGGGTTACACTCTTTGGTGGGATACTTCTGAAAATTAAAATAACACACCTGGAGAAGAAGACACCAAGATGAGCATAACACTATATGCCAGGTGTACCCTTAGTTGTTGCTCGACTGAAAGTGCAGCACATAAAATCTTCCTGGCTGGGGCAGGGGTTTGATCAACCTTTCCTCACAATTTCCACCTTTTCTTATTAGGGAGTTTTTGAAAAAGGCTTTTCTGGTAAATCTGCCACCGGATCCATTTCTTCTCCTTTTTCTGCAATAGTGCATTAAAAAACAACAGGGCTAAGTAAACAAAAACAAAACAAAAAAACTGAGCTACATCTAAAAACTAAATGGCATAAAAGAAAGTTTAAATACAAATTAGATAATACTATGTCACATGCTAGCTAGTTTTACTTAAGTTTGGTAACTGGTCCTATGATCATGCCACAAGAAAAATGCTAATGCCAAAGCTCTGGTGTCTCAAAGAATACAGCCAGCATGGCAAATATGAAATCTGATTGGTTGAACAGGACCATAAAAACACATCGTCCCCATTAGCTTCAACAGCAGAGTGGATTTACTGGGAATTCTGAAGGAATCTGGGTAGATTTTTCACGTGGAGACAGCACAAGTGTAAAATCTGATTGGATAAAAGCTCTAATTTATATGAGCTGCACTGAAAGCAGCGCAGTTGAGGGAGAGAGAGGCAATGACATGATGTTAAAAGACTGATGGGAACAAACATAACTATTAACCAGCAGTAATTATAAAAATCTAATTGCTGATTCTAACCATTTTCAGGTCAGTGGAGAAGACCTCTGATGGCTGACCTCTGCCAGTAACTAACCAGGTGACTGGAAGATTAGAAGAATTTATTGATTCTTATTGTGTGTGTGTGTGTGTGTGTGTGTGTGTGTGTGTATCCTTTGCACAGAGTCATCAGGTGATCAGACAGTCCTGTGACCACAGGTTCACGGCTCCAACATAATTCACACAATTCTTATGCCACAGTTTTTGTTTATTTTTCTGTTCACATGCACATGTTGTTTGCCCAGGAGCTGGACTTAAAGCTGCAACATATAAATCTCACTTTCATTCAAATTTGCACTTAAATGCAAAGAAGTTCTGATTTTCATTTTGAACACATTTACAATAAGAACTGTTATTTTTCTTTGTGGAGTCATTAATAATAACCACCTAATACATCACTGTGCAGCAAAACAAAATCACAGTCACATTACTCACAAACAGAAACTAGAAAAATACATCAAACACACATGTAGATCAGAAGATTACAGAACATCAGCTTCACTGTCAGTTCAGTTCAGTCTTTTAAATGACAGTTTCAGCCAGTCCCTCCTTATACAATGAATTTACTCGATCATGTTTGGTTCACAAATCAGCATAACCTCCTTAAGGTTATTGTTTGCTCATTATTGTGTTGCATATGCAGAGTTAGAGATACTGATACTAAGATCACTTTATTTGGGAAAGTGATCTTAGGTTGTGTATGGTGGGGTGAAGGTGAAATGTTGGCTGATTGCAGAGTTGAGGTTGTTCTTCATGTCTAAAAAATGGCTCCTCAAGCCTAAGATTGGTTGGTATTTTGTGAAAAAATGATTTATATAGGCCTTAATCACATTATTATCTCCACAGCCCTCAGTGGCCTCTGACCGGCCAGGAAGGTATACGCCACACTGTCCCTCCCTATTTCTTAAATAGCACGATATTGGACCACACCCACAAGCAACTCCTCCACAGCCGCAATATTGTTCAGGGTAGGTATGAGTTTTACTGATCTTGTAGGTCTTGTATTTATTCAGCAAGTTGTCCAGGTCCTGAAGATACAAATTGATCGCAGCTTTGATTGTTTCAACCTTGTTTGACACAGGTTGGCCAGATTGTCCAATCAGTCGAGCCTCATGGATCAACATCTGGATGTGGAAGGAGGCTCCATTAACCCAGATTTTGAGCCCACGTGATCTCATCTGTCCGTCCAGCAGCAGGGAATTTTTGAGGATGGTGAGATGACCGCTCAGCTGGGCCTCTAATCTGTGTAGTTCCATTTGCAAACGCTGCTCATTTTTGATGAACATGGTGTGACGCTTCAGATATTCTGCCATTGTGTCCCGGACAGCTGAAGCTTTTTCTTCACCAAAGACACGTTGGAGCATGCTGTATGTATTGTCATTTGTTTGTGTGCTGCTCTTCTGGCAGATCTCTATGATCATGGAAATCACCAACGCACCAAGTCCAACAGCATTTGGGATTGGAGTAAACGACCCTAAGGCAGATCCTAAGCTTCTGACGTATCCTGGCACCAAGCTGACCAGCTGATTAGAGTAGGCCTGCAGCACAGCGTTAGAGTCTGTGCCAGAATATTTCAGCAGGGACTCATCGATGCCCACATCTGGTAAGAGGCATGGGTTATTGAGTGAAGTTTCATAATAGAAAAGAGAAATCCTCTCATAATCTTCGCGTGACATTTCATGGCCCATGTTTTCACACTCCGATCTGTGAGGCTCAGACAAAGTGCAATTGTCCCACGACCAACAGAGGAACACCAGGCAGTAAAGCAAGCATGAAGATAAAATCCAGAGTCAGCTGCCTCATATGTAGCCAAGATGACAACACCAGTAACCAACCAGGTCTCTGGAACGTGAGGCGTATTTGTTGATTCTTCTCTCAAGTCCAAGCGTGTCAAAGTCCAGAAGTTTATACCAAATATTTACCTGAACAAGAGACAGAGAAACAACTTTATATAAAACCAGATCTGTCAGCATGTTTTCTAATTCATATTCAGACATTTTGTACAGTTTGCCGTTCTCATTGGTTCAGCTGTTACTTACATTGCACATCTTGGCAGCCTCAGGGTTACACTCTTTGGTGGGATACTTCTGAAAATTAAAATAACACACCTGGAGAAGAAGACAGCAAGATGAGCATAACACTACAAGCCAGGTGTACCCTTAGTTGTTGCTCGACTGAAAGTGCAGCACATATAATCTTCCTGGCTGGGGCAGGGGTTTGATCAACCTTTCCTCACAATTTCCACCTTTTCTTATTAGGGAGTTTTTGAAAAAGGCTTTTCTGGTAAATCTGCCACCGGATCCATTTCTTCTCCTTTTTCTGCAATAGTGCATTAAAAAACAACAGGGCTAAGTAAACAAAAACAAAACAAAAAAACTGAGCTACATCTAAAAACTAAATGGCATAAAAGAAATTTTAAATACAAATTAGATAATACTATGTCACATGCTAGCTAGTTTTACTTAAGTTTGGTAACTGGTCCTATGATCATGCCACAAGAAAAATGCTAATGCCAAAGCTCTGGTGTCTCAAAGAATACAGCCAACATGGCAAATATGAAATCTGATTGGTTGAACAGGACCATAAAAACACATCGTCCCCATTAGCTTCAACAGCAGAGTGGATTTACTGGGAATTCTGAAGGAATCTGGGTAGATTTTTCACGTGGAGACAGCACAAGTGTAAAATCTGATTGGATAAAAGCTCTAATTTATATGAGCTGCACTGAAAGCAGCGCAGTTGAGGGAGAGAGAGGCAATGACATGATGTTAAAAGACTGATGGGAACAAACATAACTATTAACCAGCAGTAATTATAAAAATCTAATTGCTGATTCTAACCATTTTCAGGTCAGTGGAGAAGACCTCTGATGGCTGACCTCTGCCAGTAACTAACCAGGTGACTGGAAGATTAGAAGAATTTATTGATTCTTATTGTGTGTGTGTGTGTGTGTGTGTGTGTGTGTGTGTATCCTTTGCACAGAGTCATCAGGTGATCAGACAGTCCTGTGACCACAGGTTCACGGCTCCAACATAATTCACACAATTCTTATGCCACAGTTTTTGTTTATTTTTCTGTTCACATGCACATGTTGTTTGCCCAGGAGCTGGACTTAAAGCTGCAACATATAAATCTCACTTTCATTCAAATTTGCACTTAAATGCAAAGAAGTTCTGATTTTCATTTTGAACACATTTACAATAAGAACTGTTATTTTTCTTTGTGGAGTCATTAATAATAACCACCTAATACATCACTGTGCAGCAAAACAAAATCACAGTCACATTACTCACAAACAGAAACTAGAAAAATACATCAAACACACATGTAGATCAGAAGATTACAGAACATCAGCTTCACTGTCAGTTCAGTTCAGTCTTTTAAATGACAGTTTCAGCCAGTCCCTCCTTATACAATGAATTTACTCGATCATGTTTGGTTCACAAATCAGCATAACCTCCTTAAGGTTATTGTTTGCTCATTATTGTGTTGCATATGCAGAGTTAGAGATACTGATACTAAGATCACTTTATTTGGGAAAGTGATCTTAGGTTGTGTATGGTGGGGTGAAGGTGAAATGTTGGCTGATTGCAGAGTTGAGGTTGTTCTTCATGTCTAAAAAATGGCTCCTCAAGCCTAAGATTGGTTGGTATTTTGTGAAAAAATGATTTATATAGGCCTTAATCACATTATCATTTCCACAGCCCTCAGTGGCCTCTGACCGGTCAGAAAGGTTTACTCCACACTGTCCCTCCCTATTTCTTAAATAGCACGATATTGGACCACACCCACAAGCAAATCCTCCACAGCCGCAAATTTGATGACGGTTGGAGTTAGTGTCACTGATCTTGAAGGTCTTGTATTTATTCAGCAAGTTGTCCAGGTCCTGAAGATACAAATTGATCGCAGCTTTGATTGTTTCAACCTTGTTTGACACAGGTTGGCCAGATTGTCCAATCAGTCGAGCCTCGTGGATCAACATCTGGATGTGGAAGGAGGCTCCATTAACCCAGATTTTGAGCCCACGTGATCTCATCTGTCCGTCCAGCAGCAGGGAATTTTTGAGGATGGTGAGATGACCGCTCAGCTGGGCCTCTAATCTGTGTAGTTCCATTTGCAAACGCTGCTCATTTTTGATGAACATGGTGTGACGCTTCAGATATTCTGCCATTGTGTCCCGGACAGCTGAAGCTTTTTCTTCACCAAAGACACGTTGGAGCATGCTGTATGTATTGTCATTTGTTTGTGTGCTGCTCTTCTGGCAGATCTCTATGATCATGGAAATCACCAACGCACCAAGTCCAACAGCATTTGGGATTGGAGTAAACGACCCTAAGGCAGATCCTAAGCTTCTGACGTATCCTGGCACCAAGCTGACCAGCTGATTAGAGTAGGCCTGCAGCACAGCGTTAGAGTCTGTGCCAGAATATTTCAGCAGGGACTCATCGATGCCCACATCTGGTAAGAGGCATGGGTTATTGAGTGAAGTTTCATAATAGAAAAGAGAAATCCTCTCATAATCTTCACGTGACATTTCATGGCCCATGTTTTCACACTCCGATCTGTGAGGCTCAGACAAAGTGCAATTGTCCCACGACCAACAGAGGAACACCAGGCAGTAAAGCAAGCATGAAGATAAAATCCAGAGTCAGCTGCCTCATATGTAGCCAAGATGACAACACCAGTAACCAACCAGGTCTCTGGAACGTGAGGCGTATTTGTTGATTCTTCTCTCAAGTCCAAGCGTGTCAAAGTCCAGAAGTTTATACCAAATATTTACCTGAACAAGAGACAGAGAAACAACTTTATATAAAACCAGATCTGTCAGCATGTTTTCTAATTCATATTCAGCTCCTAAAACAAACACAACAGAGTTAGGGGATTACACTTCCAACACAAAATATAAACCATTCAGTGGCCAAATGCTGAAACCTAGACAGCACTTAGACCATATATAACAACACACAAATTAAAGTGAGATGAAAGGGTAATCCCACATTACAAATCATATATATGACAAAATAAACTACACAAAACCATTTGTGAATAAACAGCTGTGTGACTGCAACTCACACAACATAAACTACACCTGAATAAGGCTGCTTGGATGGCAGCTGTAGTGCTGCAACAAATAATAAATCACAAATAATACAAACAATAGGAAAAATAAACAACCAGCATTTTTTACACTTAAAACGGGCCCAAGTTAAAATAAACACAAAAAACATTAAACGATTACAGGCCAAACGAATAAGAGGAAAACAGCCAGAGGCAAAGCAGCAGCGTCCCTGCGGTGTGCGCCGCGGCAGCAGGCCAGCTCCTACGACGCATGATAAATCAGATTAACCAAAATAATGAATACAAAAAAATAGAAAACTGATGCCAGAGTAGGCAGGAAGACAAGGGAATCTGCAGGCCCTAGTCGAGCAGCCGAGATAAGCAGCCGCGCAACAAGGACCTGCCAAACTGCAAACAATCACGGAGGCTGTCTCCTACCTGCGTCAGAGCGGGAGCGAGGCGCGCTCTCAGCGTGGACGGGAGCGCGCACGAGAGTGACCCGCTTTTTTTATGGTGCGTCCCCCTTGTGGTGATTGGCCGATAAGCGATCTATAACACAAAGATCCTCTTAGGCCAAAAAAAACTGCTACAACAAATCTTTATTCTGCTACATGTGCATATCATTGGCGGTAAAACATAGTTTCTGTGTGACACATATTTCAGTGATGTTGTGGATTGAGGGTCAAAGGGAGCAGGAGGAGACGAGAGTAGAAAAGACCTGATGACACCAAAGACACAGTAATGCTGATAAAGCTGAACTCCAGCTTAAGCCTCTCTTCGTCTCTGACTTGAGTGGTTAAACCTTCCTCTGTGCTTCGACCCATTTTCACAAAATATTTTCTGGGGTGCTTGTGCAATGCTACTCACAGAAACTCATCCCAATGCTGTATGCAGTTTTGTTTTGCTTTGGTTCACAGTTCTTTAACTGGATGTGATATTTCCCTAAAAGGTCTGTTAACTGAGCTGTCTATTGGCTATGGATGTCACGAGAACCGATACTTTGGTATCAAGTTGTTGCTAAAATTATGAAAATGTGACAGTACTCGTTTTTTCTACACAGTATCGTCGATAATGAAGATACGGAGGTAGATGTCGTAGCTATAGAAGATTGGATTCCTCTCTGACAAGGGCAGGATAGTAACGCTACAGGTGTTCTAGTCTGACAACAAACTGAAAGAGAGAAGATGGCAGACACAGAAGAAAGTATAGAGAGCAGTACCGAGAGTTTGCAAAAGTGCAAGAGTCAACACGAGGCTGTAACGGACAGCTGAACAGATGTGATGATGTTTAATGTCTCCGACAACCTCTGCAGTCTCATTTAGCCACTTGTTGGCAACTGCCATTTTTAAGAGACCTAAAAGCATGAAGAAGTCACGACTGGGGTATTTCATGGGGTATTTGATATATTTTATTTGTAGAATAAAACTTGAAAATCTCTAGACCTTATTTTAGCCATCTGACAAAAAAAACCCCATTGACTTTGAGACAGGGGAACCAGAAGTGCTAACATGCTAACTAATTTCTTAGGTTTAGGACTCATTCCTCCACTTTATAACAACAACATATGGACTGACTGCAACAAGTGCAGGTGCAGCAAAAAGAAGTCAGTCTGTCAGAATACGACATACAGTGAGAAGTGCTAGCCAAGCAATTTGATTGGTCAGATACATGCCATAAAGTACACATCCTATTAAACACAGTGGTTGTTTACTGCAGTAGTGTAAAATTAAATGAAATGGCAAAAAAACATGTTGCATTAGCTTCTTTGCATTGTGACTCTTGTAATGTACCGTTAATGGTTTCGTCCCTCTGTGTGTAGTTCAGCAAATTGTATTCATGGAATCATAACTCAAAAGATTAAACAGTTCAGTGACTGAATGTTGTGTTGTATAAAACTGCAGTTTTTCTGTTGTAAGATGAAAACGGTGATCAGACAGGCTCTGAGCATCTGGAGTGCCTAAACCCAGATTGGAAGGTTTTAACCTGTCCCAGAATGCTGAGAGGACAATACACAAGTCTAACTACCCTGTATACACACACACACACACACACACACACACACACACACACACACACTCATACAGACCGTACATAAAAAAAACATGCATATTCAAGGACTCAAGGCAGAAACAGTTCTGTCAAGGACACTCACTAATATGCATGCGCACACACACACACACACACACACACACACACACACACACAGAATTGCACCTGCATGCACCCTCTGCCACTCCCAAAAACAAACACACTCAAGGTCTGATACTGTATGCACACACACTCATACACACACACTCAGCAGAAAATAGCTGTGTATGGCAGGAAGAAATCTGCATCCTGAAGATAACATCAAGACGCACAACAATCAGACTCCCAGTGCGCTGCTGCAGGAAATGCTGCTGGAGCATCGAAGCAGGACGCTCTGTGATGTTTACAGTGACCCGGGAAACCAACATTTTCTCTGTGATGTAATTAGATACATCTATATTTGACTTATTCTTGATGAAGTGAAAACTTATGTCTTAAAAATTCAACAGAATTATGCCACAATTCTTCATAGTGGGGTTTAAAAATGATTATATTTCACCTTTTAACTGAAAGAGTCACTGATATAGTGACACAGAAAGCATAAAATCCACTGGATGACACTTCTCAGCACCCGTAGGTGTTATGTGGGGCAGACGAGGTAACACAAGCTTCTGTGGTCGTGTTTCAGACTTGAACACTGTCGTTGGCTTTTGTGTCACTCTGCTGGAGAGGGGACCTCCTCATTTCTCAGACATCCACAGTCAAACTAATGCGTCCCTGTGGCTTTTTGCAGCCTGTTTCCCTGGTACCACAGAGAACACTCAGAACAACTAATCCACTTCTAATTATGCAGGGCTTTTCTAAAGTGGCAGGGAGATTTCACTGCAGCCAAATTGTCCTCCTAGGGGGCATGGGGCAAATAAGTTGTTGCTGGGGTTTTACTGACACAGACAGTTTCATTATTTCCCCAAGCACCCAAAAACCAACCAGTGCTCTACAGCTGAAATGATCAGTTTTAATAATTAATTAATTAATTAGATGAAAATTAACTGTAAACTATTTTGGTAATTGTTCAAACACACAGTATGTAACTTCTGCTTCCACTAGGGGTCTCAAGTTGTTGCCACCGTGGACATCTTATTCCAGCTTACATGTACATGTCACATTAATAGATTTATCTTGACATAGTGTCGTCTCCACCCTGCTGTGACATTTTGAGGTTTTGAGTTATTCGCATCCCTCCCTCTTGCATGTTTGCAAACTTTCTGACAGTGAAAGAAGCGACCATCAGATAGTGGCAGGTATAAACCCACCCACACTGTTAAGAGCTATGATGATGTAAAGTCTGTTTTCAAAGCTGTGAGTGAAGTTAAATCCACTGACTGTCACACCCAGGATTTAACAAAACAAAGTCTGACCTGTGAAGTGGAATGCAGCGCATGAAGTAAAGACAGAAAACCTGGTCCGCCTCGACCTTATTAACAACCAGGAGCAACAACCCATAAACCTGTAACCATGGAATCCCAACAAAAACAGGCAGGCATCCTGTAACCAGGCCTACATGTCAAACAACATGCTCACCTGGCAAAACAAAACCAGCTATTCACCCTTGGTTTGGGGTGTAATTGTGGGGGCTCTGAGTCCCTTCTGATTGGCTGACTGTTTTCTGAGTGACTGAATAAAAATATAGCAGATTTCAGGTAAACACTCAGAGAAACCAAATCCTGCAAGGTTGGATGGTGCGCCCAGGTGGGCTGGGTTTGGAGCATGGCTGAGAATGATGACTGTATTGTTGTGTCACAAAGTTACAATTTTTAGGTATTCGTACTTTGAGTATTTCATTTTATACTGCTTTATACTTCTACTTCACCACAATGCAGAGGCAAACATTGTACTTTTTACTTCACTGCTTTAATTTGAGAACTCATCATTTAATTAGTTAGCAGATTCACATTCATAATATAAAATATAATTAACATAACAAGTCAATTATAATGTATTAATACATATTGGGATAAAGATAAATAAATGGGATAAAACTATAGCTGTAGCTTTAACAGCAGTAAATAAAGTAATTACAATTAGCCCCACCATTCCCAGCAGCAACATTTAAGTGATATACAAATTAATTATTACATCAATGATTATAATAAAATAATATCATTTACTTTATTCTGAAAGGGTTCATTCTGGTTTTACTTTTGGTACTTTAAGTATATATTGGTGCCGATACCTTTGAACTTTCACCTATATTTAGTATTTAGTATTTCTACACTGCAGGTATTGCTACTGTCACAACCGGTGCTAGCAAGCAGACAGGAACTCAGGCTAAGGACACCAACTAATGTAGTTCAGTGATTTCCATCCACCCATCTATTTTCTATACCACTTATCCGAAGTGGGTCGTTGGGAGGCTGGAGCCAATCCCAGCTGACACTGGGCGAGGGCAGGATACAGCCTGGACAGGATGCCTGTCTATCACAGGGCTGACATATAGAGACAAACAACCACACACGCTCACATTCACACCTACGCCGCAGTTTAGAGTCACCAATTAACCTAACATTCATGTCTTTAGACTGTGGGAAGAAGCTGGAGCACCTGGAAAGAACCCACACGGACATTGGGGAACATGCAAACTCTACACAGAAATGCCTCAGGGCCAGGGTTTGAACCCAGAACCTTCTTGCTGTGAGGTGACAGCACTAACCACTGACCTGCAAAGGTCAAAACCAGAGAAGGCTGTTTAAATAGATCCAGCCAGGAGCAGGCAGAAACAAGACATGAAGCACACAGCACCATAACATCCCAGCGAGGAACAAAGGAAGCAAACTGGTTTGTTTAGTGCAAAGCTGATCAGGTAATGCGGTTAAGGTGGGGAGAACTCAGGTGGCTGTGGGGCTGATGAGAAGTGGGAGCAGGTGTGCAGATGGGTGAAGCAGTCAGGGGATGAGAGTAGGGACATCTGGTGGAGGGCTGGAGAAAGGCAGGTCAGGGGAGATGAAGGGGGGAAGACGGGCTGAGAGAGGTGAGCTGAGGCTGGAGACCGAGGGGTGGAGGAGGAACTGAAGAGCAGATGGTGACAGCTACTTTCACTTCAGTAAAAGATCTGTGTACTTCTTCAACCGCTGTAAAATAGGACAATACACAAAACACGTCTGACCCCGTTTGTGTAGTAACTAAGAGTTTAATGAATGCTGCATTGTGTCTTGGAGTTGTGGTCACGTAGAGCCAAAGAGATTAGCACAGTTTTGAAGCACAATATTTATAAGGATCTTGCAAGATTGGTCTGGGCCAGTTTTTTCAAGTCTACCACCTAAAGAGAGAACCATGGACTCATGTTGATCTAAACTTAGCAAACAAAGATGTGTCCAATTTAAGTGGATCCATGAAAAAAATCCTACAGTAACACGTGTAGGATCCTACAATATACTTTATTCATTCATTCATTAGCCAAGCTGCTTACCCTTTAAGGATCCAGGGGGCTGCAGCCAATTGCATCTTACCAGCTGAGGGTGGGGTACACCCTGGACAGGTCACCAGTCTATCACAAGGCTGAGATATAGAGACGAACAATCATATTTATAATTATAAACTAGTAACCCAACCTGCATGTCTTTGGATTGTGGGTTAGAAAAGTTCAAACCAAGAACCTTCTTGCCGTCAGGCCACAGAGCCAACTACTGCAGCACCGTGCTGAGCACACGTGTGGTGAATGCATTTCCTTCCATATAAAACATTTGCAAAGCTGGTTTTTAAAATAAACTCCAGCATTGCTTACATCCACGTTCACTCTGCGTATGCTGCTGCGTATTCATGCAAAATGAGCCTCAAAAACAAAACTCAACACGTAAGCATACAGTAACTGTGGACGGCCCACAGTGACCAGTTAATAATCTCCCATTTAGTCTTTGTTTCCTTCACAAACAGAGATATTTTTGTCTCAGGGTTTGTGACATGAATGATGGGTTTCTGGAGTTTGGTGATATCATTGTCCGGGTCCAGTTTTGGGACTTTTGGGGCACAGTTTCTTAGATGCTCCATTGTTCATATTTCTGTCTGTTAGAGTTTTTATTCTGTCACATTGTTCATGCTGTGGCCTGTGACCTGGCCCCTGGGCTAGATTTCCTGGCAGGAAAACATACAGGGAAAGTTGATCCTCGGTGTTGAAGTGCCTGACACACACACACACACACACACACACACACACACACACACACACACACACACATACAGGTCTCAATATGGCCTGCTAACATCCTCGCTTCACTGACCTACTAGAAAGCCCAAGATGGCCTTGGTATCACTCACACAAAACAATTTTGTTCTGTCAGTCAGACCGTTCTGTTCAGAAATCTCTCTTGAATCACATCACTGACTATAGTTAAGAACTGAATTAAATTAAATTAATTAAAGATCCGGCTTTTATTTTGTATGAGTTGTTTATTGTCCAAAACAGCTGTGAACACACTGATGACTCTAGAAAACAGAGAGTTTTGGGAGCTGGCCGTTGATAAATTTATATTTATTACTATAAATTACAAAAAATGCAACAGATTTTTAGGTCGTATGTAAACAAGAGGAAACGCACTTATGGTGTATCATGCAAGCGGCAACCACCAGGGCAGAAAAAGAAGCCAACATCAGAAACCTATGGGTGACGTCATGGAGGCTACGTCCATATTTTTTCCAGTCTGTGGTATTAGGCAGGCAGAGACAAAGAGACTTCAATGTTTCATCACAGTGCGACTTAGAGTCCATGCTAGCAGTTCTGTGAGGCTGTACTCTGATGAAGCAGCTACATGCTAATGTCAGCAGACTTTAACTTCATAAGTTTAGCTTGTTAGCATGCTAACATGGTAAACGAAGGTATTGAGCAAATAAAAGTTTTTATCTGATGATGGGGCTTCACTAAAGTTATTTTAGTTCATCCAGAGGAGAACATGAATGTCATGAATGTGAACGTTATGCTGGAAAAAAAAGGTCAGTAGGATTCATCCAATGGGGAACATGACAATCCATTTGATAGCTGTATAGATTTTATTAAATCCTTAAATGCTCATCTTACAAATTAAGACCAACACAAACAAAGAAAGTTCACATTCTCCAGTAAATAACACATTGTAAAAATAAACAAACAACATTACATGAACAAATCAGTTTATTTTAACAATAACCCAAATTCCTGACTCTCAGTTCAAGTGCTATAAACAACATAATAATGTACATTACTCAGACAAATGTGAGGCATAAATGAATCAGTTTCTGCAATCTGTCTGGCTGATTCAGTTTGGTAGTAATGACAAAAAAAAAAAAAAATCAACACTGCTGACTGAAATAAGCAGTAAACAAAAAACACACAAAATGAGAACGCACATATCAAAATAATTGATCACTGTTGATCAGTATTGCTTAGGTGACAACAGCAAGAGTCAGTTTCCTGTACTGCTGCTCCATTCTGAGGAGGAAGCATTTGGAAAGCCCCTGCAGAGCCGGGTGACGTAAAACTAAAGCACAAAAAACTAAAAGAAAACAAAATTAGTATTAATCGTATCTAATTGATAAGTAGTGTATGTACAAATTTACATATTTGGAAGAAAAAAGGCTATTTATTGTAAAAAATGTACAGAATGAGGGGTCAACCTCTGTAATGAAGAACTTCACATATTAAAGAAACTAATTTGAACAGTACTATAGGATTTACATGCAGAGTTTTTAAAAACAGGTAAGACAAACAGCTTCTCTGCTGCTCAGAACAATTATTCTTTTTCACCTGCATGGCCTCAAACCTTTCCACATTTACACCTAAATTCTGCTTCTGCTTCTATTTACATCAAGGTTTAAGGTTTGTTCCCTGTAATGAACAAAGGTGTATATACCTTCATTTTAAGCCACTGAAGATATCTCTGTTGAGTCTAATGTGTGATTGTAAACTTTTAAGGCAGAGTGATCAAGGCACATGTTAAATGCTATAATACAGGAGTGTTACAGGAATATTCATGAAAAAAAGAATACTAGAACCAATGGAAAGAAATAAAAAAAACAAAAGGATTAGCTTTTCATAAAATTTGGGGCTGCGTTTAATCAGCGTCTACACACATTAACTGATTCCTAATACTCCGTATTATTTTATTCACATTTTGGTTTCATATATTTGTATCAAATAATGTTAAATCAAAGCTAATTTTAGTAAATATATATATATATATATTTATTTATATATATTTTTTTTTATAAGCTAAAGCTTTTATGTGGCTTGTCTTTGTGAAAAAAACCCTCATTTCCCAAAATCCACATTTTCTTTAAAGTCCCCCTCCAGAATTTCATGAACGCAGTTTTTCGTAGTGTCAGTATATGAGTTGATCGAGGGGCGGCCACAGCTGTTAGATGAGGAGCTGCTCACCTTATTGACTGACTTCTTTATGAAAACTACAGATGTTTGTATGGCTGCACTGTGAACAGATACACCAGCTGCTCTAATGTTGTATTATTGATGAAGCAGCTGGTGTATCTGTTCACAGTGCAGCCATACAAACAACTGTAGTTTTCATAAAGAAGTCAGCTGCTGAAGTCTATCAGAGCAGAGGTGTCCCTCTCTGTCTTTGAGAATCTCTTAAAGACTCATCTCTTCTGAGAACACCTCCTCTCCGAACACCTCTAACACCCTGACTACCAACTACTACTGCCCCTGTTTTCCTGATCATCTATTCATACACCAAGGTCTCTTACTGCACTGAAGCTTTCGTGATGTCCCTCACTTTTAAGTTGCTTTGAATAAAAGATTCTGCTGGATGAAAAATGTCAATGTAAAATGTACCATGGTAACCACAGGTGTTGTCACATCAGCCGGACCGAAGTCTTAAGGATGACAACTTTAAAACTGAGTTGTCAAGCTTGATCAATGATCAATCATGCCAGAACTGGATTACCTAAAACCTTTGACCAATACTTGTATCTACAACCATGTTTTTATTCTTAAATACACAACGATTCAGGTGGAAACAGTTGAAAACTGGATAAACAGATGACTTTCACAGATTGATATAATTTTTGTGTTATACAAACTCCAACCTCACAATGAGTCTTCACCCTACTCTACTTCTACTTGAGGTTCCTCCTCAGAACAAAAATTTGTAAAGATAGTTCAGGTGCTTGTGAGTCAACATGACTGTAATGGCTTAGTTCCCACCAGGCTGCATCAGAACAGAAGATGACGAAGGACTGATTAAACTAACGGGCAGCTGTGGCTCAGAAGGTAGAGCGGGTCGTCCACTTATTTGAAGGTTGGAGGTTCAATCCCTGGCTCCTGCAGACTGCATGTCAAAGAGTCCTTACAGTAATTTAATAGAAGACACCAGAGGAACGTAAAGGAAGAGGAAGTTAAGCATTTACTTTGTCACTTTAGTTGGTGCTCTTGAGCTCAAAGCGGCTGTACACCTGCTTGGATTTCATCTTGTTGTATTGGTTCACCAGGTCCAGCTTGCTGTGGCCCAAGGTCATTCGCTTCTGGTCATGCCGGCTCATCAGCACGCCTGGGGAGGGCGGGGGAGGCGGACTCTGCTGGCTCTCCGGCTCACTCTGAGAGAGGTCCTGCCCTCCCCATAACGAGGAGCCGTGAGGGGATGGGGACCTCAGTCCTCCACCTCTGTAGGTGTCTTTATCTTTGCTGGAGATGGGCAGAAAGCGGTCTGAGAGCTTGTTGAGGAACTGGTTGGAGGTAGTCCTCTGCTTGGAGGTGAGTTTGCTGTCATTGACTGGGGAGTGTGTCTGGGTCTTGGGGTTCAGGTTTGAGTTGGGGGTGCCGTGGAACATGGTCGGCTTGTGGTCATACAACCCCAACGCCTGGAACTTGGAGGAGGCACTGCCGATATTTGACCTCATGATGTCTGCTGGATTAGCCTTGTTCCATTCGATGCCCACTGACTGACCGTACGTCGGTGATCGTTGCTCGGGAACTGGGTTGTGATTGGTTGCCCCGTTAGCAGAAACGCGTCCTGGTGTCGGGGTATGACCTCCTGCTTGTTCTCCGCCTCTCCTCTCAGGGCTGAAGTGAGAGTTGTTGTTGTGCTCCTTCTTGTCGTGACATTGAGTGACCTTGTAGACTGTGTTAGGGGTCATCCCAGGTGCAGCCTTCACACTGGAGACGCTGTTACTCGATTGGCTGCTGGAATTTTCAGAGCACACTTTGTCTCTCTGCCTGTGGGAAGAGGGAAAGAAGAGATTCACATACTGAATATATTTTAAATCAAGGTCATGATAATCTCTTAATTTTGAAATTAGATATTAACAGACAACACTGTCTGTAATTTATACTGCTCTGCACAACAGTGTTTCAAGGCCCCGCTGGACTGTACGAGTTTTAAACAGTTGATAAAACAAAACAAGCAACTGAATTATGTTAACTTGGGCTCTGGGAAAATGGAATGGATGTTTTTCTCTATTATATGACATTTTATGGATGAAATTATTAATTAATTAATCAAGAATTAATTAACATTAATTACAGAATTACAGATCTTCAGAATAATTGGTGATGGACATATCTGTTAGCAGTTAGGAAATCATGTTTTACAAATTGAGATAGTTAAAAAAAAAAACAAACAAAAAACCCCACTAAAATTAAAAGTCTTGGTAACTGGACTCTTCCTACCTGTCTGAGAGTAGATCTAAGCCCATGACTGGGCCGAGCCCCATGCCAATGCCGGGGGCCATCATGGCTTGGTAGGACGGGTAGTAAGGCATCCCCTCCTCCTCTGGGTTGTAGAAGCAGTCGATGATCTGTGAGTCAGCGTACAGACAGCGAAACTCCCGGTCGAAGCTGTCGGTGATGCGCCCTGAGAAATGCATCACCATGTTGCTGTGCACCTGAGCCGACAGCCAGGTGAAACTGGAGAGGAGACAGGGAGGAGTGGGAAAAAAAGGGGCAGACATAATTTCAGAGTGTGCCAGCAGATGGAAATTTAAATAGAACAGTGCATTCATTGTTGATTTAGAAAAGTAATTAATGATTCAACTAAATCATGTTCTTAAAGAAAGAATAAAATAAAAGCTAATGTGCTTCATGATGTATCTGAATTCCAACGCAGCTGGATCAGCTGGAGGGAGAAGAGACAATTTACACAAAGCCAGCTGATATTATCTCTTCCACCTCCAAGTGCAGATAGGCCTTAACTATTTCCTGGACAATGTATGAGTCACCGTGGTGACTCATGAGCTTATCTGCCTGCAGCAGACCGGAGGTGCACTGAAGACATCTGGCTGAGCAGCACAAATAAGGCTTTCGTGGCTGAAAAGAGGACACACGGGCTCAGAGGTCGAGGTCTACTGAATGATATGTGTTACCCAGCAGGCTCGAGACACATGAAATAATAGACGTGCGACCAGTGGAAGAAACCAAATATTCTAGATTTAGGATACGGACGAGGGAATCACCCCACATCAGTCGAGTAGAGCTAGTTCAGCCAAAGCTAATATGAAGCTCCAGCAGTGACAAATTGACAAATCAAATCTAAAATTTGACTTTGACTTTTCCCTGCCACAGTTCTGCAATCAGCAAGTACAGAGAGGAGGAACAATTAGAGCAACCAATAGCTGTTTCAATGCACATGCCACGTGAATATTGTATCCTTTAAGCTGAAATTGTACTTCAGCAAAGACGCACATAAAAGAGAAAGGCATTATGGTGTCCACACCTCCCAAATCTCAGTGACACATCAGGTGATATACATGTCAAACTAACCGACCATGCAAATGTCTCTACGCCATGCATGTTCATCGACGTGCAGCCCAGAGAAGCTGCACGTTCAAGTCTTTGCTGACATTATTAAAAAGTTCAACTTAAAACTTACTCTATATGCAGAAAGGATCTCAGCATCTAATAAAAATATACTTAAAATGTGATGTGGTTTGCATGGTTAAAATCAGAATTACAGGTGACTTGATTTTCCATAATAAACAGAGGCTACAATTCTTCATTCCATTCCAGTTGACAGCATTTGCACCAACTTGTCCCTAAAAGCGCCTTCACTTAGCAGGTGTTTTCTGTTCATCTGCCCTGTTTAATGAATCTACTTTTATTTACAGAACATCATAAAGTACATTACTCTCCTCCTCTACAAAAAAAACACAACATGAAACGGTAAAAAGGGTTTTAATAATCTCTGCAGATGCAAAAATAAAGTCACACATTCTCCTCTGAAGCTTGAAGTCATTAGAGGCTGAGTCTTCACAGGCTGAGACAGCGAGTGTGTTTTACAGCAGCCGCAGAGACGCTGAGGAACCTGCAGGGCAGCTTTGCTCTGTGTTAAATCTCTCACCACTCAGATATGTTGGAACAATTCACCTGAAGTGAAATTCCTGGTATGGTCTGAGGAGGAGGAGGGACTGATCACAGCATGCACTTTGAGTCCTTCAGTGACACTCAATTCACTTTACCACAGACCTCATATAAGATTATAAACGAGGGTCATATTTTGTCAAGATAAGCTCAGTTTAACTTCACCCGTCATTATTTCCTGGAACACTTAATATTGATTGCATGACACTGAATGTGATTGTTAATAGTTAATAGGTAATTATATAATAAAAAAATATAACGATATAATCTTTATTTTACTTGCAATGGACTGGTAGTGACACCTCTAAGATAGAACTACCGTAAATACAAGGAAAACAACAATTTTTTTTCAATATTAGTATTATTATATATATTACACACACACACACACACACACACACACACACACACACACACACACACACACACACACACGTATATGTACACATATATACATAACAGACTTTTCATACATCACAGAAAACCCATGCAAATATTAAATGTCTACATCTAATGTAGTTTTCCCACTAACATAAAAAAACTAAAAATCTAATTCAAATCATAACCTGTTTTTTTAAAATGTGTGTTCTGTGTTCTTGTCTGTGTATTTTTGTTTAACCTGTGTCTGTTTAATTTGTCACCTTTTTGTATTTTGTCCAACTGCACAACTAAAGGAGAAAAAAATTACTGGAGTTGGTTTAATTTGGTTTGTCAAAAAATATCTTAAGATTTTAGGTTTCTACTGGAGGAGTTATTGACTAATACATTAATAAAACTTAAAGTTATGTTTGTTAAATGTTTATGTGCTGCTTGTAAATGCTAGATGGCGGAGGTTTAATTAAAGTGTACTGTGTGTGTCAGTGTGTATTACCTGCAGCCCTTTCCTTTGGCACAACATTTTCCCACCATTGAACTTATTTATTCGTATGTACAAGCGCACTTGTGCTGTGCACTGTATTACATGTGGTTTGAGTCATAAAGGGCAGTGTGATAAAGTAGTGAAAATATTCAAAATATAGTGTATGCTTAAAATACTATTGGTTATTTTTAAAGAAGCTAAAATGCATGTTTTCTGTTGTTCCCATCCACAGCAGCACAGCTCTGCTTCTGTGCCAGTGCACCTACCTGCCTCTCCACAGTGGGATTGTGCTGACGCAAATGTACTGCAGGTATTACACTGGCTAACCCCAAACAACCCGAACTATCACCTTAGCACATAGAAGCTGGCATTATCTACTGAATATCACTGAATCACCATTTACTATTTGCTTCTCAAATAAACTAATCTGATTCTAACTTACAGACTTGGGCGCTCCCCAGGTGTCAAAGTGTAACAGCGTTATTACAGGTTTTAAGATCAGTGGACATTTTAAGATTTTAAGGGAGGGGTGCAATGAGGTGATAAAACGACATTTGCCTTGACTGAGCCGCCCAGCACCTCGTCAGACCTCGCCCTTCATTCCACAGTCAGCAGTGCGGTTTGATGGCGGCCGGCCCGGCCCACACGCCTGACCTGACGTTACCCATCTGGTTACCACACACACACCTGACACCACGCTATAATCCACGGCTAAAACTGCTCCGCTGCAGCCACCGCCGTGTCAAATCTGAGACACTCAGGAGGAAATACAAATACCTGAGCGGACAGAATGTGACATCAACAGGAAGGAGAGCAGGAAAACCGAGCAAAGGGACGACCAAACAGGGCGAGTGAGTGAAGGTGCGCAGTTGGTGACACACCTGAATCAGGTGATTGATTGTACAAAGATGAAAGAACAGGAGATTATGAAAATTTCTCCTGTCAAATACTTGACTCATGAATTATGACTGTGAAGGTTAGGGTTCAGAAATCTGAGAGGGTGGTTGGTCCAGTCATTAGTCTGGTTCCTGAGCTGTCAAACAGCACAGTCACCTGAGAAAATTACTAAATCTGTACAAACTTAGTTAACTTTGACCTCTGTCCTCTCAGGAGAGGACAAGAGGAAAGAAAACTCTCTTACAGTTACTCCATTACGGCTGCTTTCCCTGCCCAGCCCTTCATAGCTTAAAATTATTAAGACAAGACTTAAGGCAAACACCAGACAATAAAATAGACACAGTCCAGAATGAGCTAAAAAACAGTAAAACCAATTTACCACGAGAATAAAAGTTAAATAAATAGTCTAAATTAAAATCAGTAAAAAACAACGGCAGACAGTTGCCATTTCACTCTGCTGTTGCTAAAATACTAAAAATTTATCTCAACCGCTGCTCATAAGGGCCAACTTCTAACTTATTTAAATGATACTTGGACATGTTTCACTTATGTTCAATTAATTAGTCATTTTTCTTTGTTTTCATTTGTCTTTTTCTGTGCCCTTCGCTCCTTACCCCTACAAGTGTCATTGTGAATAAGAAATTGTTCTTAATGTCTTGGGGGCGCCTCGGTGGCTCCCCTGGGAGAGCGCGTACCATTAAGGCTTAGTCCTAATGGCAGCGGCCCGGGGTTTGAGTCAGACCTGCGGCCCTTTGCTTCATGTCATCCCCACTCTATCCCTAACTTTCCTGTCTCTCTCTCACTGTCCTGTAAATAAAGGCATAAAAAGCCAGAAAAAAAAAGAAATTGTTCTTAATGTTTCTCCTGGTAAAATAATGGTTCAAAAAAAAAAAAAAAAAAAAAAAAAAAAGACAGGTCTTAGGTCCAGATTTAAAAGTTTTCCTGT
Organism: Trachinotus anak; assembly: GCF_046630095.1. Taxonomy (NCBI): domain Eukaryota; kingdom Metazoa; phylum Chordata; class Actinopteri; order Carangiformes; family Carangidae; genus Trachinotus; species Trachinotus anak. The sequence continues at coordinate 24,960,458 of NW_027273864.1, forward strand.
TGTACAAAGCGAGATTTCATATAAATAATTTTCATACTGTACTGTTTTTGAGTCTTTGACACAAATCCAGCTGATCTCAGTAAACTGTGCACCATAACCAACATCTGGTAAACTGTTAAAACATCTGTTCCATCTCCACCTGCTCACTGTATTCACATACATTGTTTTAATGTTTTAAAAGAGCACTATGTTTATTTCTATTATCATCCAACGCTGTTCCTTAAGTTTTTTTTTTCCCTATTACATGAAATTATATAGTGAACACTGAAATATGGCTTTAAAACTCCAGAGGTTTACATAAAACTAGGTGAGGAGCTGACTTTAAAATAGGCTTGGATGATATTCAAAATGTTATATCTGGATACAGTCCAGCCCCGACATTGCAATAGCTGATATTATTAATATAATTTTATTACTTTATTTTATGTTTCCGGTGTTTTTTTTAATAATATATATTCAGGGCTGAGTGATGTAAAAAATCATATCTTCCAATTACTTTGGCAGATATTGTGATTGATATCACAGTTTCAGTTGGAATGGTCATCTCTGCATTTCATTGGCACTGAAAAAAATATTAAATGATTATGATATCATTGTCTTTTATGTTTCAAGTGATGCTGCCACTAAACAGCAGTTCAAAGTTTTATTTCTCACATGCCAAGTCTAAAAAAAAGTTTTTTTCGATATTATTTTTATGAAATATCGCAAATATCCGATATTATCAAATATCTATTATCGAATATCTAGTGTCTTATTACAGAGAATGGCTTTAGGGTTTGCTAAAAGTTATAATTACACCACGAAGTAGGAGGGTGACAAAAACATACAGCATCATTATCAATACTCCCTCCCTCCTGCTCTGTGAAACAACACTGTTAAAATCCACAGAGTTTTACAGCAGCATTTGTCTGGCAGCTTCACTGGTACATTGCATTCACACTGACACACACTGACACACAGACACACACATACACACACACACACATAACAGGATCATGTGTGGAGAATGAAGTGCAAAGAGCAAAACAAAATGGAGCGAGGTCTGAGCTGAGGATGAGTAAGTGACAGTTAACAGAAGGACTGCCACCAAATCTCTGTTTCAAAACAATTTTTTTATGTCAGTCTTTATAATCAGGACTGGATTAAAGCTTCAACAATCAGTCCAGAAAGTTTTAGTTGACTGACAAAAGCATTTTGACGAACTTTTAGGCAAAAACACCAAACATTTACTGTTTCCAGCTGCTGCTGAACTTTGACATTTCAGTGCTTTTGTTTGTCATATGTTAGTCTACATTTTTCGCCACTTTCATTTATAGATCTAATATTTTCTCATCAGACCTGAAATCAGGCATAAAATGAGGAGTAAAAGAGGTCGAACAGCACAAAAAGCACCAGATTACCAAATTACTTGAAATGAATGAGAATAAACTAAAATTATTTTGCTAAAACTCCTTCCTTTCACTGTAGATTGAAACATGCTCTCACTCCTCATGCCACAGCTGCCACATTATCAATCCCCTGTTGAGCATGTGGCTGTAATTACAGGTGTTACTCAGGTATTTTCATTGCAGCTCCTCGCTAACAGCGGTGCGGCCTCTCTGCTGCACAACACAAGCTTTGTTGCACAACTTGTCCACACGCAGACATTTGATAACTCATGTTGGCTTCTGAGCTCAGGCGGTTTCCTCCTGTGATCCACTGTTGGATCAGGACGGATGCAAAGTAAATGTCAAACCACTAAATGTGAGGAGTCCACAGGCTCTGTCTACACCTGCTCACGTGTGTTGTTTTGACTGTTTGTTCACTTTAGCAGTTTGAATGTCTCTTTGTCTCTTTATTTGTGTGCTTTGTTATGAAGAAACCACCTCTACACAAACACACACACACACACACACACACACACACACACACACACACACACACACGCATATGCACTCTCTGTGTACCTTCTGAAATGACTGCAAAAATTTCTGCATCATTACAGCACATACACAGCCTACATGTGTATCCTTCAAATCTTAATAATTTCTTTATATTAATGCACTTTTCTATTCAAAATGTGTGTGGGTGTGTTTTTATCAGATTTGATCCCAAGACAGAAACTCACTACCGACAACTGTCCTCACATTCGGACTCTAAACTCTGATCGGTGCAAAGAAATACACCACAGCCTGTTTTTCCAAATGAGTTCAAGTCAGAGAAGGTAAAACAGAGATCTCCCATTTGTAGTGTGTTTTCAGTCCTGTGAAGTATTTCTGCGTCACTTTGTCCCTTCATTAGTGAGTCTCGAGTGCAGAGATGAGAAATGACAATGCAACAAAAGTGCACGGTTTCTGGAATGATTACACATCTCTTTCTTAGGGATGGATATCATGAAGATTTTTAACAGTACCACTGCTACAGCTTATCTATCCAGTACTATAATGGTACTCTAATTGATCCATTACTTTAACGGTACTCTAATCTGTACTTTTTGTTATTTTTTAAGAGAAAAAAATACAAATTAAGAACAGAAATTATATTGATTTATTTTATGAACTCAATTAATATTCTTAAAATTCAACAGCATTGTTTTAACAAATCACTAATATAGACTGATTTTGTAATGATTGAAATGTAAAACAAATGTAATAAACATTCATTTACTACAGGGCTTTTTTTGACAGTATTTGTAGTAATAGCATTTACTGCGCAGTATTTCAGCAGCAGGCCCCACATCACTAACCCATTTTCATTTCTCCAGGACCAAGAGCAGAACTGGTAACATCGGAGCTTATCGATACTACAGTCTTTAAAAATGCAGCCCATTAGATACCGGGTTTTGGCGCCCATCTCTACTTTTTCTATTTTAAGTTGTGTGAACAACACACAGCATCAGGTCTCTGTCAAACAGTAATTAGTTGTAGATTGAAAGAGAGAAAACACAAAGGGAGAAAGTGAGGAGTTAAGTACATGCTTAATGATTAGCATGTGTGTATTTGTGTGTTTTTTTTTTCTGTCCTAACCTGTATGACCCGGCGATGACCTCTTCACAGTCAATGATCATGAACTTCTCCAGGACCTGGCCGGTGAATTTCTTGCCGCTCTTGGTGCAGTATGTGTCGCCACACGTGCTGCGAATACGCATGTTCTGCACACAAACACACAAACGCACATTTCACAGTTGGAAACAGATGCATGTATTTAAGCTCACAGAAGAAACACACTATTTTAGTAACACGCTAGGATAATAAGAAATCAGAAAATCAGACAGTAGTTCTGTATTTGGTCAGTGCTGCCATGTTTGTTTTTTACAGCCCTCTACATGTTTCGCTACATCTCTCCATTCCTCCTCAACACTCCGGTGTGACTTCTGGAAGTTGAGTGTAGAGACGTTTGTACTGCTGAGGTTGCAGAACACACACAACCACACACACTGAGACTAGATCTACATTAAGAGATCCAGATCACTAGTTTTTGTTTGAGATGTCATCTGAGAAAACCAACTTAAACACAGTTTAATTCTGATTCAGCAGCTCTATCCACATTCAAAATGACTGCTCACTCAGAAAAGTTAGAGAGGACAGAAAGTTGACACCAGCAGATACAGACACAGCTCCCTGTCATCACTTCTACTGTGTTGTAATGCAGATAAATTCATAATATAGCTGTTTCCATTTACGCATTTTTCTGTGTCTGTTGTCAGACAATGGAACAATTGTGAAACAGTGATTTAACTGCTGCATTTTAAGATTTAAACAATCTGCAGGGCCGAGGGAGGAAAACACAAGGCAGATCAGCTTAAAGGGGGCGTACTCATTAATGAGTGCGTCCTCATTGACATGCAGTCTCTCATTAGTGGATGCAAACCAGAGCTTTACTCTGGTTAAAATTCAGCTTACTTCAGCTGATGGGCTTATCCTGAGTTGCCTTGGGAACTCTGATTAATAATAATAAACAAAAAATGGCAATGGCTTAATCTATCCATTCATTCATGACATTCAGAGTCTGTGATAAAGCTAAAGTGCTAAAGTGTAGGTTTAACAGCAGATCTCTGGATCTGAGCTCTAACAGTGAGTATCTGTCTGTGAGCCTTCTCTGCCTGAGAAATGACAGGTTACGTAAGTGAAAAATAGGGAAACTCAAGTGTGTTTTCAGGGCTGCGCTTACACTCAGGTGTGAGTTCTGGATGTCGAGGGCAGAGCACATGTCTGTGAAGTAACCGAGGTTCTTCTCGTCCAGCAGGATGTAGACGGGGACCCTGCGCTTGTTGGACGCCTCCATCAGATCACACAGCAGGTCCACATCTGTGAACACGTCCATCACCAGCGCTATCACCTGGAGCACAGAGGAGCAGACATGAGAGACGATAGGACGCAGTGTTTCAGGAAGGTTTCAGGGGTGAGGGCTCCTTGTGGCAAAGACGCTGTCGGGGATTAAATTAACTTTACAGTAAAACCATCTCGAAAACAATCACTTATTTACAGCTGGTGAGAAAAATGACCAAGGTAACCTGAAGTCTGAAACAGAAGAAAAATTGCTAATATGTGGACTGATATGATTAGGTGATTAATTTGTCCATTGACAGAACATTATTGATATATTATATTATTGTATATTATTGTATTTTATGTTTCAGGTGTTTTTTTAATTCCTAATTATATTATTGAATTTTCTGCAACAACTCATTTATCGCTGAGGACTGTTTTTAAGCCGAACTGTCAAAAATTCTCTGCTCCCAGTTCCTTGAATGGGAGGATTTGTTGCTATTCTGTTTTATAATGACTGTAGATTGAACATTTTCAGGGTTTTGAACTGTTGGTTGCATAAAACAAGCATCTTGAAGGTGTCAGAATGAGCTGACCTAACCCTAACAACAAAAAATATCACTGATTCACCAAAAATGAAAATAATCTTCAGGTGCAACCTTGGTGATATGTATTGTTTCAAATGACATTCAGTAACATTTCTATAACCGACCCTTTTTTGAAATGTATTTTAGAAAAAGAAAACTACCCCAGGGCCAATCCAAAGGGATTTATGACTCAATAATTTCAAAACAAAAGATAATTATAGCTTCACAAGCTACAACTGGTTTGTGAGGAAGACTTTCAAAAAGTCACCTGAGTTGACATCATAGCTGGATTGACCTGCTCCGAGGCCCTGGGGCTGTTGGGCCCCCGAATGCCTCCAGGTTCTCCTAAAATGCAGTGCACACACCAAACAACAGCTTTATTTGACCCAGAGACACAGAAACCAACCTCGACTCCTATACTGGAAGACAAGGACCCTGGACTTTCTGTAAGTCAGTCAGTTCATATAGTAATAATAAGTTAATATGGAAAAGCACCACATCAACACAGTGTAAATTACATAAGGTTAGAATCATAACTAAACACAGGAATTCTCTGAGCCTTGAGCAATATCGAAAATGTAATATCTCCATATAGTCCAGGCCAAATGTTGTGATAAACAATATTATTGTGTATTGTTGTATTTTATGTTACAGGTATAAGCGATGGTTGGTACAAATTCATATTTGCAGGTAATCAAATTACCAAAAAGCAACTGACAAAGATTAAAACTGGGGTTTAAATGAAAAAGGAAATCCAAGTAAACTCTAAGACATTCTCTTTTTTATATAACTGAAATGGCTTTATTATCATGGCTTCAATGCTGAAACACGTCAGAGTTTGTTTTTAGGTTTAATATGATCAAGCCAGGATAATAAAGGCATGTCAATTATTTCAAGAGGAGACTGCCTTGGATTTTTACGTGTATCCCATCAAATGAGCACCTCAAACAAACTCAATTTCAGTCCAGGACGAGCTCCTACCCCAACATTTCTCTAAATCTGGAGCTTTTTGGGCCCCTGGTGCTCTGGGCCCCTGGGGCAGTTGCCCGCTTTGCTCAGTTGGTAACCCAGCCTCATTTTAACATAAATACTCAAGGTCTCACTTTATAAATTACCCTTCAAATGCATTGAAAAGTAAAGGGAGGGCCCTCCATATGGTGTTGTGTGTTATGCAACATTAATGTACTTCACACACACCAAGAATGTATGTGATTACATAAGTAGACACATACAGACACGCTCAGATATATACACACCCACCAGCATGAACGCACATGCCATGTCATTACTGCAAATGAATAACATATATTTAAAATGACTGAAGGTACTTCAGATCCACTTTCACCACCAGACAGTGAAAGCAACAGGAAAAACGTTAATTACAATGTTAGAACAGACTGGTGATGAATACTGTGCATGAAATACACCTGTTCATCATTGCAGGTGAATCCTGTGGTCATGGGAGAGCTGCACAATGGTGGCTTCTTTACTGGAAGGAAAAATGAAGCCAGTTCAACTCTAGAACATACTGATGTTAGAGCTTGAAGTTCTTTTGTTTTTCTCATCATGTGAATGGCAGCGGGTGAACTAAAGTCCAGCTCTGCCGAAAGATGAACTGCATTCAAAGTGTCATTGATCTGAAACCTGCTGACTCGGCACAAACCCGTGAGAACGAGGTCAGTGTTACTGCCATGTCTGAGAGAACAAGGCTCCTCCACCTTGTTGTGCATAGAACATTTGATGCAGGCACTGGACAGGATTAAGTTCCTCTGTTTTTATTTTTATGAGCAACAGACTCAACAATCCTGCACATAAAGCCAGTCTATTTATACACGCAGAAGAAGGAAGTTTCGGTGGAGACGTGACTCATATAAAACATATGCCTCGCTGTCAATAACCAGCTGTTTCTCATTTGACTGTTGGTTTAGAGATCATGAGACAGCATTCATGATAAAACTCATAACTTTTAGTTATAAGTTATAACCTCATGATTTACATTAAACTGATAACCAGTCAATAAAGCATCTGTAAGTTAATGGTTATATATTAGGTGCTTTCATTTTATTTTTATAGACTCCAATGGGCACAGACCAAAGACACAAAACATGAGTACAAACACACAAACATCCATAGAGAGACATAAAATAACCACAAGGAGACAGAAAACAACCACAATGAGACACAAAACATCAACTATGAGACACAAAACAACAAGACACAGAACAACCATAAGAAACAAAAAGTGACGACGAAGACACACAGACCAACACAAAACAACCACAAAGAGACAAAAAATGACTACAAAGACACGTATAACAACTACGGAGACACAAAACCACCATAAACAAATGAAAACAACCACAAGGAGACAAAAAGTGACCATAGAGACACGAAGCAACCATTACGAAACAAAAACAAACACAGAGACACAAAATGACCCCAAAGAGATGAAAAACAGCCAAACAGACAAAAAACACCCACAAAGAGTCTCTGTCAGTCTGGTGTCTGTAAGCCCCCCCCGCCTTGCTTTTACAGGGTGGGGGGCTTTTCACACGTCTGTACAGGGGCCCATTGACTCTTAATACATCTGTGCTCATGTCTGTCATGAACCCAGTGATCACAGAGTCAAACTCCTCCGACCTGTGAGCCGAGGTCAGCGGCTCAATGAGTGACAGAGTGGGCTGTATCTGGCTCGGGGCTCGGAGCCAGATAAGAGCTGATCAAACATGTCAGTGGGCGGGACGATGGGCTGGCTCAGGCCTGCCGCATTTGTTTGTAACCAAACCAAGTGGAAACCACTTGAGGGAAGAATTATGCACGCAGGTGAGAGGGATGAAAAACAAAAAACACCCAACTGACAGCAGGAGACAACAAGTTCTGCCCCATGTTGTTTGTCAGGAAACTGACACCATCATGATGTTTTTGTTTATGAATAATGGTTTAAATATGATAGAAGATCCTCCTGGCAGGTTTAAGACATATAAAAATACTCAATTAGAATTTGTTTTTTCACAAAAATAGTTCAATTAACTTCTAAAAGATTCTTAAAATGACATCTCATTAAAAAATTCAGAATCAAACACTGCTTTTTTTTTCCAATTTCTTATTGAAAACTTTTTTTTTAATTAAAAAGTTCAAGTGTTGGATACAAAACCAACCTTTTCAGTCAAACTTTATCATTAAATTATTTATGTTGTTGTTTTATTTCCTCTATTCCTGTGTCTCTGTCTGAACTGTGCAGCTCAAACCAAACGAAACCATTAAACTCATTATCTTCACATCAGTGACAGAAGTTAAAGTGAATTTATTTTGAATTTCATTTGCATAACCACCTTCATGCATCTTGCAGCTGCTCTAACATGATGATATGTTGTGGACTTGCAGTGTGTGTCTTTTAGCTGTTGCCCCCTGGAGCTCCAGCTATGAAAACCAGGTGAACTGCAGACTGACCACTGATTAACTGATTGATTAGAGTTGATTTAGGTGTCACTTTGAATAGTAATGTAGCCGACCAGTATTGGCTTTAAGAAGATTAAATGGGAAATGTTAGATAATTATTAGATTAGTTACTGAGTGTAGATGTCATATAGTGTCTGACCTCAGTTATAACTTCCTCTTTTAAATGGGTAAAACCTCGGTCGTGTATCTTTGAACATTAAACTACTTCTTTTATACAACTTTGTTAGTAAAAGCTTATTTTTGTTATTTTGTGTTAAATGAAATGAACTGAATTAAAGTGTCATGTTGGAGGTGACGGACCCACAGTGTGAACCCCGCTGCCTTCTCACCTTCTTAGCTTTGTTGATCAGGGACCTGATGAGGTCTTTGATGTTGTGAGACTTGTCCCTCTGGAAGTAGATCTGCGTCTCCGACGGTCCGTATCTCGCCGGGGAGTCCGGCCAGCCGAGCTCCAGCATCGGCGGCTCCTCGTCGGACATCATAGGGAAGTACGTCCCGGAGGTGAGCTCGGACACGGCGTCTCCGTCCCCGAAGTCCCGGTCGTTGGGACCGGTGCCGTTGCTCTCGGAGCCGCTCGTTTTGGCAACATGCTGGGTGATGTAGCGGATCTCCAGCGGGGAGAGGAAGTTGAGCTCCCGCTCCTCGGTCAGGACCCTGCGGTACTCCTTCTCTCCGTGCTGCAGCAGGGCGTCCGTCGCCAGCCGGGCCGCCTCGTTGTGGCTCAGCTCCAGCGTGGAGACCTGCCGCCACGGGGACTTCACCTCCTCCAGCCGGGAGGCGAGCTTGCCCAGGGGCTTCCTGCCGTTCGTGGTCGGCCGCAGGCCCTCCGAGCTGATCATGGTGCTTGTGTAGTCAGCAATTCTGGGATTAATTTGGCAAGTCTTATAAAACCCTCACAGAAATAGCCCGAACAATCCTCTCATAGGTTATGAAAGGATAAATAACCCTCCACAGCCAGACTACTGCCCTGCTGCTGTAGAAACATTGTGGCCCAACAACAAAGAAGAAACTGGCATTAAGAGCAAAACAAAGAGCAGGTCTGGTCCACAAGGCCGGTGATAGACAACAGATCAATAATCGACACTAAATACACAGCACATACAGGCAGACTGCAAGACTGCTGTGATAGTTTCAAATCTAAAATAAACAACTATCAGCTCAAAGTCGCACTAACTCACCAAAGACACTTGTTACAGGTTATTTAAGTGTTTTCTCTTTTCTGATCGCGGGAATAATCCAGAACAAGAGCAGTTTCCTCAAATGGTCCTCGCTTCTCTAATTCCCCGTCATGTCAGAGAGGACCTTCAGTCCCAGGAGCCCTCTCAGCGCCGCCGCCACCTCCTCTCTCCTCAGTGTGTGTGTGTGTGTGTGTGTGAGAGAGAGAGAGAGAGAGAGGGAGAGGTGTGTGTCTTCTGCTCACCTGTTACCACCTGTAATGTGATTGGTCTCCAACACGGACAGGCTCCTCCTCCAGCTACATCCCCTCCTCCTCTTCCTCCACCTGTCTCTTCGTTGTCAAGCCAACCGGCTCACAACAGGTAGGTTTCTTCTGGTTAGAATTTTCAAAATAAAGCACCAAGTTAGAGCACATAAATAACATGAATAGCACACGCTGGAAACTGTTTGTCATGATAAATCATGCAATTACGAGTCATCGAAATGGCTCCAATGTTGCATAAAGAAGCAGCATTTGGATGATTTCTTTCAGATGCAGTTAATGAGTGAAACCTCACTGAATCTACGCACTTTGTTTTATTAGTAGGTACCCTGTGCCTTTGCTTTCACCATAATCTATAATACTAATTAGTAAACACAGCATATGTTTTAGTCATATGTTTTATGATAGTAATTCAACATTAGAGCTTGTTTATTGCTCTGCTGGCTCTCCTTAGCAAGTGTATGAAATCACATGCTTTTATTTTGAAGGTCTAGCCTGGCTGTCTTTTCTCCCACTAAATTCTGTCAGCTCACTCTGCCTTGACTTCAGATAAATTTTATTTAATAATAATAAAAATAATAATTTATTGATTGATAATATGTTTATATAAATGTTGAAAAGTGGCCAGTTTAAGAAGGGAAAGGCATTTTCTTCCTTCCGTTCACTTCATCTTTCTTATCAATAGAAGCTACAGATATCAATACCAGGAATAACAGTCATAGTTATAATCAAGAATAAACTGTAAAGATGTGATTTACACGTTAGTCTAGTTTAAAACTAACAAACATTCACTTCTATGACTGTTTCTATTCTATATGTAACACAATTACACTTCCTGCTCCCTTCAAGGGGTTGGGAATATATTACAAATTTTGGAAACCACACTTACAGGGAAGTGTTTGTATTTTCCAGACTCTGCTCACATGATGTGTGAAATGGAAAAATCCTCCCCCTCCCCCCCTGAGACTCTCTGTCCCTGCGGTGGCGTGTTACGTGCGGGCGACAACCCCCCAGTTCACCTAAAAGCTCATGCTGATCCTGGACCATATATAATGATGTTTAGGATGAGTAGAGGTCAGCTACACACACACACACACACACACACACACACACACACACACACACACACAAGCAGACACTTCCATCTGCCACATAGGGATCAAGTAATTATCTGGCACCAACAGAGATTACTGCCTCTAAACTTGTACTTGTTTTCTTGCTCAATATTAACAGAAGCATTTCTCAGACTGAAATTCCCCCATTGTGCTCACTATTTCTTGTATTATTTCATAATTTCAAATCACCTGTATAAATATCTGATCAATGTGTGGTACATATTAGAACTTCATACTTTAATTTAGGCATTGAAATATATATATATATATATTTATATATATATATGATATATATTTTTTATAATATAGTTTATATTCAGTATAAACTGAATGATATCGGCAGTATCATCAATGGTTTAATTGTTATTCTGTCAAATATCAGAATCAGAATCAGAATCAGAATCAGTTTTATTGCCAAGTATGCTTTCACATACAAGGAATTTTTTCTGGTGATTGGTGCAATTGATCAGCAACAGTGGGGCTCTCTAGCCTTGTTGATGAGGCTAATAGCAGATGGGAAGAAGCTATTTTTGTGGCGAGAGGTTTTGGTCCTGAAGGACCGCAGCCTCCTGCCAGAGGGGAGTGTCTCAAAGAGTTTGTGTCCAGGGTGGGAGGAGTCAGCTACAATCTTCCCTGCACGCCTCAGAGTCCTTGATATGTTTACTGAATCTCAAAGATACACATCATTGTCTTTTACAGCCAAAATCTAAAGTGTATCCACATATCTCAGGCAAAGATCAAGTTAAAACTGTTTGAACACTTTTGGACAGAGTAATTCTCCAGTGAGTTTCACCACACAATAGACAACAACAGGCTCAGGGAAGTCAGAGCAGAGGGAAAGATATGCAGCTGAGGTCAACTGTTTGAACCTGCAGTGTCAGACATGCAAAGCACCTTAGAACAGGATGCATCGTAGACCAATTGTTCCCTCTTGTTTGTTTTTTCCTCTTGTATTTTTCTTTGTAATCCTAATTGTTAAATCACATTGTCATGTTCAATACTTGTTGCTGTGTAAGAACTTTCACTTGTTTCTGAATTTTTCAAAGGCAAAATAGAAAAAAGTCACACTGATTGATCAGTTATTGTGATCTGACAAAGTAATTGCATATTAAAGAAAAGAATGAACACTGTTTGTCTGCTCTAATGCTGCAAACGTTAGCATGTCCGGCTAACTACAGGAACTTTGTGCCAACAAGGTTATACTGTCAGCATTTCATACTATTTTGTGGTAGTATGAGTTATATTTTCATAAGCCTGTTCTGGATGCTAAGAGTGTGGGCTAATGTTAGCAGTTCTGTCCTGCTCTTTATGGGATTAAAGTGTACCCGCCAGAAACTCCAGACAAACAAGGTTATATTCAAATGAAATAACAATCTAATTTTCCTTTTTCACACGTCATACTTTTAATACAATACCATTCAAGGACAGTGATGTTTCTTTATTTTAGTGCTGGATCAACTGCTGAGGATGGTAAGCTTTTGCCTAGGACCTGTTAGCTTTAGCCTCCATCTTTTAGTAGTAGCCAAGATGCTTTCTTTTACATGGTTTCATATTCAAGGCATTTTTTTTTTTACAGGGTTTTTGTTTTAAAACAGGTCCCCTGCAAACATTAAAAGGTCAACCAGAGACAGCTTTTTTTAACCAATTCCTGGAGCTAACATTGCTATTACTGCTGACAAAAATCTGCTAGTGACAATGGGACAAAGGTTACTGGCTGGAAATGAGAAGCTGCCTATGTTTTGCTACTTTTGTCTGAAATGGAAGAAACCATTGTTTAGAAAATTACTACGAAATTTCAAGTCTGCTACTATGTTCTTCCTAAGCTACAAATGTATTGGGCAAAATGCAAGGGCAAAAATATTGTATAGCTATCGCCTGTTTCACCGTAATTAGTTTATTGTCCTTCCCAGGAATCTTCTTTTGAATTTTCATTTAGATATCAATTTTCTTTGTAGAGATTTCTTAGGAAAGGATCTGCTCCGTGAAAGTGAGGTGTTACGATTATATAATGTGCACTGTAAATTTCCTGTATGGATGTCAGAGAAACGGAGCATTTGAAGGAGACGGAGAAAGATTCATCATCTCTGCCTCTGCTCCCACGGGAAACGTGACAAAATTAATAGATGAATGGAGAATGTATCTGATCTTGTCTGTCCTAAATGGTTTTTCTGTGTTAATGGGGAGTTAATGGGTCAAACAGTCACAGTATCTTCACAATATACTGACTTTTATTAATTGCTCATTAGAAACTGAAAAACTCGGGACTCTTTACTAATGTCATAAAAACATTTATAGACCTGATAAGGTATTAGAAAGAGTGAACCTCTCAGTACTTATTCATGTTTTACCAACATTTAACTGCTTTACTACTGAACAGAAACACACAGCCAGCCATGGACACGCTGATGCCACAGTCTTTACTTAAATAACACTTCATATTTACTGTGTTGGTCTCTCTACATCTGTACTATTTTGCACGCTTCAGCTGGTGTGTAAGACAATAAATGGTTATGTCATAATAAGTCTGCAGTTGTAAATTAAATAAGTAGTTTATAAATAAAGAGTTAAAAAAAAACAGGAAAGAGTTGTGCTGGAGAAGGATTTCCCACAATCTGGAAGTTGCTCTTATGAATTAAGACGATAGACTACAATTATAACTGACCTGTAAAGCAATAGAAAAGACATATTAACTGTTAATAAAGTGATTACTTAGGACGTAAACACTTTATAATCGCTGCCTAACGATGTCCGTAACTGGTCGTAAACATCCGTGAGGAGTTCATGTTAATATGTGACTTTATATTTACTCAGCAGGGTGAGGTATAGGTGCTCAGACCAAACACCTCTGCGCAGCTATTACTCCTGTTTGACATCACCACTCTGTGGTATTTAAATAAGTAAACAGGCTGCTTTGCGCAGAGTAAAGCCTGATACTTATAGTGATTCTTTTACACACAGTCTGTCCAGGTCATGAGGTGGATGGAAAAACACGGGGTTACGCTGGATTGGCAGGTTATAAGGCATTAGTGTGATAAGGCAGTGCTACTAAGCTGTAGGCAAACCTTTTGTTGGCATTCTGCCTGGATGATGTAAACGTTGGCCACAGTGAGGTTTTAGAGGCATGGAGGGAGGCTTTATGAACAAAAGATGTCTTTATGACTGGATTTCCACAGGAAGTATCTATTTGATTATTTTAGTTGTTCTATTATTTCAATCTTCCTTTAACTCTTATCTGCTCATTCATACAGTATGTTGTGCTTCAGTGTCAGTCGAACTGGTGGTTCTAGTTTTTAATATTTTCTTGACGTCTGCAGCGCAAACAAAAGGTTACGGTCATGTGTCGTCACTACACGCTAAACCACAGATAACATGTCAATCAATGACTGGCTGCTGCATGTTAATGTCTTTTTCTTTAGCTTGTCTGTCACTGGAGTTGTTTGTTACTGTCAACCTATATTTGCCTATATGAACTAGCCAGTTAGTGTAAGAGAGGGGACTGCAGAACCGCAGCGTCTTTAGCCGCTTCTACAGAACCATACAGAGGAAAACATCAGTCAAATTGAATTATTGATCTGAAATTAATTGAAGACAGTGACGTTATTAGGCATGGTTTCCTGTGTGCATAACAGGTGCATAACTTACATATTCCTGATCACATGTTTGAGGTGAGTCAGCAGTCACTGTGCTGTGGGGAGATTACATTGGTGAGTCATAGTAAGCGCCCATCATAATGAACACAACTTCCTGGCTTATATGCATAAGTAATAAAGCTGAAACCAGTGAGTCACGACTGTACAGACTTCACCAACAACATCATGGAAGAAAGACAGAAATAAGAGAGAGAGAGAGAGAGAGAGAGAGAGAGAAAGAGAGAGAGAGAGGCAAGCGAGGGCAAGTTAAAGCTGAGGCCAGTAATAAAGGCAGCAGCAGTTGAAGTGGAAGGACTGGTTCCAAACTTCCCATCCAGCAGAGAAGCCTCTCTACTGTTGCCCTGCATGTTACCATGAAAATACTTTCTGTATACTGCAATGAAGGCAGGATTTAAAACACATGTTAGCATGTTAGGAAACACATCCAGCAGACCCAGAACAACACTGATTTTGAACAATCCACCGACCCCTGAGAAAAAGCTATTTAGCTATTAGGCCATCTTTATCCGTGAGTGTTTAACTGTAGCAATGTCCCAATTCAGGGGCTGCATCTTTTGGAGGTTGCATTTTAAGACCAATTGCATCACACGGCTGTCCCATTTTAAAGGCTCCTTCAAATGCAACCAAGAAATGTGTCCTGCTTTTCCTGGACAACGAAGGCTCCAATGGATGGATCCTTCGTGGATCCTTCGTATCCCTAACATCGCCGACAGAGAGCCTGAGGATTACACCCTTAAATGGAAGTATTGGGTTTAACCTCAGTTCAACAGTTAATGGTACAGCAGCTAAAACCAAAGGCCTTTAAAACTCAAGTTTTTAAGCAACACAACAGCTGGGGCGGGCACAGCTGGTGACACAAAGTGGAAATCCTCTGTAGGCCAGACCGCGACCTCTGAAGGATGCTACCCCTGAATCGGGACACAGCTTGTGTCTGCTGTTTGCTGCTGGGCAGGTAGCACTCAATGGATTCATCAGATTTTCTGAAAACCGATAGCAAAATTCTTCTTGCGAATACTTGGGCACAATTTGTATGTCTTCTGGCTCACACAGAAGCTAATATGCTGAAAGGAACTGCAGAGTTGAGTGATAATTATTTGTGGGATCATCACTGCAATATGGTTTAAATATGGGAATAATGGGGCACATTTTCCCACTGTCTCTTCTGGAAGAGATTCACTCAAAATACATGACGGAAGCAGCTGTGTGAAAAGAGACGTAGAAACCCTGCTTACCTTTCTAAACAACCAGCCAATCACCGGTTGACGTTCACGTTCACCCCCCCCAAAAGTGTGGGGTTCATATCAACGCTCTGTCCAAGCCAGTCGAATTCCTCTGAACCAAACTGGGGAAACCATTTCTGTATGGAGCTGGTTTTGTGGTTTTGCCATGTTGAAAGAGGAACCGGCCTTTTGCTAATTCTTGCCACAAAGCACACTATTGTCTAAAATATCAGTGTATGCTGGAGCAGTAACATTTCCCTTCACTGGGACCAAGAGGCCTATAACTCAAACCAGGAGAAAACAGCCCTAGAGCAAAACACAAAGTATGTGGACAGCTGAGATGAGTTAGAGAACAATGTTGTAGAGTATTAAATCGGCCACTATGGGAAGATTTTGGGCGGAGAACATGGAGCTACCAGTTAAGTTACTGGTCTCAATAAAGATAAGTATGAATTATTTTTTTGGTGGATTATTTTTAACAGTTGGATGGCTTCTTGGTTTGGCTCCAGATCAAAGCAAACAGCACAGTGAACTATCAGTACATCATGTTTCCATGTTACCTGTGCAAATCAAACGTGTGGATAAGGATCTGATGTCTCAAAACAAAGAAAAACAAATGATATTTTTATTTGCTTGACTGAAACCATGAACAATAAAAACATTTGCTAAATTCCTGCTGAAGGTGTGAGTATCTATATTTCTCAATCTACAGGATCAGCTTTTCACAACTGTTATTTATTCATTGTTATTTGTCATCACACGGGAGCGGTTTTGTAACAGTGGCACCTGTAAATCAGCTAAAGGACCAGAGGCTGAGTCAAGATTTTGAGTGACTTTATGACTGAACAGTCTGACAGGGGACTGGCCTTACTACATAGTTCTCTAAACTGTTTTAGCTGGAACTGACGGGAGGATTTTCAGTCGAACAGAAACCTCATTCAAGTCTCCTACCCACTGTACCAATAAGAATGTTGCATAAATACACAGCAGTACTATGCAAGAGCAGATCGGCTAGGATTAGATTGATGTTTTACACAAGCTGTTGCAGCTTTGTTAGTTTTTGGTGGTTCATCTTTATCATCAACAGCGATCTAACCAGCTCTTAATAACAAATCAGATGTTAGCACCAGGTGGATGCAGTCGACTGCCTGGGAGGGTAGAAAACAAGGACCCACCATCTGTTTCACAAACGCTACCATAACTTCATACATGATCGACCAGGTACATGTTTAAGTATTTTACTTAACCACGCTTCTCCTCTCCGTCACTCCTCATTAAGTGGAGGAAACCCAGCCATGCTAACAGACACGGCAACACCCACTTTTTGAAAATCAAACAAATACTTGAAATGCCAGCTGTCGATCTCCATGCCAAATCATAAAACTACAGTCTGTGCACAGTCATCACAATGGGCTCCTCTTTTCTTTTTCTTTCCCTCACTCATGCACCAGTAAAAATCTGAATGTAGTAGACATTAATTATATGATTCTCTTCAGCATAGAAGAGAGGGGGGTGTGATCACTGTGGTTCACAGTAAAAGCTGATGTTATATGAGATTTATATGTATTTTGTGAAAATTACATTTTATCGTCAGGCCCATCCAGATGTTCATATAACATACTTAAAATTAAAATGACCCTAAGTTCTACTCAAGATGAGGCTCTCAGATGTTTTCAACGCAGCTCAACTCTGTCCTTTCACTGGGCGCTCATGTCACTTTGTATTAAACTCAGTTCAGAAGTTGCTGAATCAGCATGTTTTTTTTGTTTTTTTTCCCTGCCTGTACCGTACAAGCAGCTGCAGGCAAACCAGCCACGACTGTGTGTGTGTGTGTGTGTGTGTGTGTGTGTGTGTGTGTGACACAGACAGAACAGGGCTGGGAAAGGGAAGAATATGTTCTGTGTGCTTCTGACATAATCAAAGAATAATGCATGTAAGCAACAGGAAGACAGAAATAATGTAAACGCATTAGGTTAGTGTTGGTGTCTGTTCAGTGTGTGTGTTCTGGGTTTCTACTAGAGTACAAGGAAAGCAAGATGGAAAACAATTGATCCTTCAGGTTAAGGGTCACAGTGCATCTTGGGTTTAAGATTAGATTTAGGATTTGGTTTAAATTTATGGAAAAAAAAAGTTCAAACCCACTGAACTTAATTTTGAATGAAAGGGTTAACATTTTGGGGAATATGTTTATTCTCTTTTGAGAAGATGAGAAGATTAATACCATTTTCATATTGGCAGGACGAATAAAGCTCCCATCAGGAGCTGGTTAGCTTAGTTAACTCACTAATTTTCAGATTACATCACAACTGTGAATGTAATGTCCATTCAAAATCTGAGGAGGAGAAATTGCATGTACGAGTGTCACGTTATTTCTTGAGGGAAATATCTGGCTCTTTAGCTGCTAAATGCTCCACTGTGTTTACCAGCTGCTCTCTAACCGTGTCTGTCTGGTGTTTAGTAGGTAGTAGTGGACATTGGCTTTTTACAGCTGCTTCTCTGAAAACATCTGCCTACTGCGGTTGAAAGTGATGCCATGAGAGAGCGGTGACGGTGAACTAGAACAGAAAAGCTGTGTCTGGACAGATAAACAATGAGCTGGAATTCACTATAAAGCTCTCTAAAGCAGAGGGGGTATCTTTGTGTCACATGCACCAGGGAAGCATCCTCCTTTGCTACCTGACAGATCAGGTTAAACCTGCCACCACTGACCCCCCCCCTCACACACACACACACACACACACACACACACACACACACACACACAATGCCTCTCTCTCTTCTCACTCACTCACTCTCTCTCTGCCTCCAGCTCAGTCCCTGTAACTGTATTCTGCTGCTAAACAGCCACATTGTGTTGGTTATATGTTCTTGAAAAGGAAACAGGCATTCTGGATAAGCGCGTGTGTTGTTGAAGTGGAGGTAAGTAGGCTCTGCGTACACCTCAGCACAACAACAAACACACAGACGTCATGGTGAAGTGAATGGAGTCTGTTACATAATGAACATCGAGGCTGCAACTCTGTGCTGGCAGTCGTTCTGGACCTGAAACAGTGTGAGCATGAGACAGCCGGCTGAGCTCTGAAAGGCTGCTTTTCATAAAGGAAACACTGATCTCTGTCCTTTGCCAGCTGGAAACAATTGAGGACTGTGAAGGCAGCAGAGAGATTTTAAAATCTCTTTGTTGGAAACAAACAGGGGAAAACTTCTCAGATTATTAAAGATTTTGTAACAAATGTCATGTAAAAGAAACTGGTTAATGAGGACACATTTAGTAGATGATAAACTAACTGGCCAAAAACTCTCAATGACATATTTTCCTTTTTACTTTTAGGGCTAAACTTAATAATAATTTCATCAACTTTCTTAAAGGTCCCATAAGGTAGATTTCCATGTCTTTTTTGATTATAAAGCAGGTCTAGGTTCTATATTAATACTGTAAAACTATCAAAGTGCTCAGTCCACAGAGAGATGCACACAGCCTGTATTCAGAAACTGAGCCTTAAAACGAGATGTCAGGACTTCTGTAACTTTGTGATGTCACAACAAAGCAATCACCGCCCGCAGCCATGCCCCAAGCCCTGCCCACTGGAATCCACCATCCAACCTTGCAGGATTTGGTTTCTCTGAGTGTTTACCAGAAAGCTGCCATGTTCTTCAGTGAGCCAATCAGCAGAGAGGCTCAGAGCTGCTCCTCTGATTGGCTCACTGACCTGTTGTTACTAAAGCTGCAGAGAGAAGCCTGAGAAACCTGTAAAACTACACTGAGAAGGTTTTTGGTTCTTAAAACTACAAGTATATCTTCTGATGGATATCAACACTCTACAGATAAAACAGTAGAGAAGTGTAAAATGTGGGACCTTTAACTTTTTGAATAACTTCTATCTATGCTGACATTTACAAGAAATCCAGGAGAGTCCTCACTTGTTAATGTGGGTTGAGGCAGAAAGCAAATTGCACAGATTTGGCTGCTAAGACTGTCAGGTGTCTGTGAAGATACAGAGGAGGTTGGTCTATGATGCCACTTATCAGCCACTTACAATGCAGTCTTGAGATCACTCCCCAGTTAGCTTGACACCCATCCGCACCATGACTCAGGCTACTACAACACTAATACATTTTCTAGTTTTAAAACACATCACTTTTGCAACATTTAGGCCTGGCATTCACACTATTTTGAAGTTGTCAAACCCCTTAAAGACTTTTGTAAACGCTGCTGGCCCAGTTTTAGTTTGACTCTCAGCTTTAGCATTAACTAACATACAGCTGGGTCAACTGCAGTTTTTCAAAATAATAAACAGCCCTTTCAGTCCTGTAGTTCTCAGAGGACTGAAGGATCAGGGCTCACAGTCTCAGGGGGAAACCTCTTTCCTGAGGAACAACATTAGATCTTTCACAGGTAAACAACAGACTCTACAGATCTTACTTCCTGTAGTTGACCAGAGGTTTTCAGTGGGCAGTAATAAACATTATTTATCCCTTATTTATTCAGGGAAGTCATATGAGGAAATATTCAGTAATTACCTGGCAGTGTTGCAGCAGGGGGAGGGAGGTTTACACACACACACACACACACACACACACACACACACACACACACACTTGGAAACAGCCATTAACGCCCACAGGGTGTATTCACATTGAGACCAGTGGGGTTCTTTCAGAGCAGGATCCAAATACTTGCTCAGCTATGAAAAGGGTCAGTTTTTGCTGCTTTCTTTCTCAATGCTACACTGTTGATGATTGTTAGGTGATGGCAGAGGTGATGGCAGAGGTGATGGCAGAGGAACCTGTGTTCTTTGCCAGTGAAAGTGGTGTGTTTGTGGGAAACAGAAAATAAAACACTGAGGCAGTTAAGTTTCATCGTGACCTGCACAGTGTACTGAGAAATGTACACGGCAGTGACGGTTTCCTATGTAGAAACAAAACTACTCACACATACAGTTACAAAGTAGTTGGCTGTATCTGGCCTCTCATAATCCGCAGTTCTCTGATTGTGTTGTGTGGTGATTTACAAAGTCTGCTCCGACTGGACAGCTGGTTTCTGGTGTTTCCCCGCCACTCTGTTTTCTGTCCTAGTAACTCATTAAAGACACGTCATAGAGAATTTCAAAGTCAGAGACCACAACAATGAGCTTTTGTAGTTAAAAGTTTCTTTGAGATCATCTGGCTAGTCTGGCTCTGCCAAAGGTAAGAAAATCTAAATACCGACACCTGTCATCACATGTAAAACTAAACTTATTATTATACAATTCAATTCATTCAGAACACAATAATCAACAAACTTTGGAGGAGCTGGTGGATTTTGGTTCTTTTAGACAGAGTCTGGCTAGCTCTTTCCCTCTGTTCCCAGTCTTTATGCTAAGCTAAACTGCTGGCTATGGCTTCATACTCACTGTATACACAGATAACTGATATCAGTCCTGTCATCTCACATTTGCCAGAACTATTTCTGTAGCTCTAGGCTCTGTATCAACAGAAAAAATCTTAAACTTCATTGTAGCACAGACAGACTTTCACAGTTGCTGTCCACCCACAGCTCTGAAACTCTGACAGAAGTGCATTGATGAAGTGCTGAAGTGGTAAGAAGCCAAAGGTTACAGCTCATACCGCAGAATGTGAGACTTGACTATTGTCAAAAGACAATTTGTTCCCTCTGACAAAAGAAACAGGCCAAAATAAAAGGTTGAAATTAAAATAAGCCTCACAAAGGATCCCTTATTGGGACATCCAGACTCAGAAGAGCTCTGATTCTTGAATAAAACCTACTCTGTGACACGAGAGGCTGACACAGCAAAAACTGTCACTGCTCCTAACTGAATTCAAGAGTATTGCACATTAAATTGAAGAACTGAAGTGAACGTAGTTTCCCTTCAATGTCACAGTTTTGTGAGTGGTGCAGACACACTAAGAGAGATTTAACATGAACGAACAATAGTCACTGTGACGTCATCCCAATGAATGATTCAAACCCACATACTGTATCTAGTGTAGTTCCCTATTTGAGTAAAAATGCCTCCTTAAGAATACTGCATGGTCAAGGTTAAACACTTGGTTAAGATTAGATTAAATGGGTGTTGCAGTTTTTACAAGACTAAGTTGGCATTCACAGTGAAAACAGCCCTGTGTGTTAAATTTGCACAGGGGGGTAGTGTTGGTGTGTTTAAGGTACCGGTGAGACATGAAATACGATCCAGGGAGCCCAGCTGGACAGATTAATGAGTTTACAAGACACCATAAAAATGCAACTCAGTTTATAAGACTCACAGAAAAACTTTTACAACAGGTAAAGGAACAGGTTAGGTTAACAAGATAACAAGTAAACAACTGACTTTATTTGTTTGGTCACCACAGTGCCTTACAAGTGATGGCACTGACAACAAAGCATTACACCGGATGTTGATGGAAATCATGAAACAAAGCACCGGACAAATTGAAATTTCTGTCTCATGATGGTAGATGATGACGGGGGTCACCAAAGCTATTACAATTCATCCTGAGCCAAACTTGAATGTCTGAACCAAATTTCATGGCAAACCATCCAATAGTTGCCAAGACATTTCAGTATAAACAAAAAATACTGCTTTGGTTTTACTTGACAATACATTATTCACAGCACAGGACACAGGGCAAATTTTGGGATGCAGCATTTTATCTTCAAATATCTCCCGTATTATATGGGATGGGTGGCAACCCTACTGCTGGTGGTAGGGAAAGGTCAGAGGATCATCGAGGTCAGTAGGATCCATCCTCTGGAAGAATGGATATCTGCACAAATCACTGCAATTTGTCAAATAGCTGCTGAAATATTCCAGTCTGGATCAAAGTGGTGCAGTGGCCGACAGACTAAACGATACAGCCATCCCTTGAGCCCCACTGCTAGCATGGCTAAAAAAAAAGCTAACATCAGTCGTTGGCCCAGATGCAAGCTTTAGTTTCCAGCACGACAGTCAGGCACAATGAACTCACATCCACACCCTAACTTTCCGTCTCGCCACATAAAAGGAACTCAGTCCCACACTGGTACTGAACCTTTGCTCCAGAATCTTCCAACATAAGAATAATTCCAAAAAACAGTGAGAAGCAGTGAGAATGCAAAAAAATAATCAAACCAAACCATGACAAAAGAACAAAAGAAGAAGAAAGAAAGAAAGAACAGGCAAATAAAATAAATAGAGCGAAGTATTAAAACTGCTGCTTTAACTCATTTCCACAAGCTGAGCTAAAAAAACATGAGACCTGAGGTCTTTGGAAAATTTATGATGCACTGACTGAGTCATGAGCTGCTTTCTGAATAGACTGTGCTAGAAAATGTCCCAGCAGTGTGAATATGATCAGAATATTAAACCAGTTATTACACCGTAAGCAAACACTGACTGCCTGACAGCTGTCTTATAATATTTTATAATGTCATTTGGTAGATGTGCTGTTTCAGTGCAGCTTACATTAATTTCGCATTTCATACATGCAATGTTTGGGACACTGGTCTGTTGCTAGTCTTTGGACTAACAATGACTTTGTGGAAAACAGTTGTCATGTTTATTCCAATGGGTAATTTTACCCAAATTACAAAAACAACTTTTCATTTACCTCTTGTGGTGTGTTGCCATGTAGAGAGTACGGTGCTCAAAATATAAAAAACATGATTCATTTCAGTATACTGTCACGACCCGGCTCTGAGGCCATGACAAAATACACACAGTTGAACCTGTAATAAAGAACAAATTACATTTATTTATGTAAAAGAAAGCCAAACAAAACAACTAATTACATAAAATGAGTCGAATAAAAAAATTCAACCAAACAAAAGACACCATGTGGCGCAAGGGTGAGATCCAGCAATGTACTGTGTGCTCGTTACGGTCGTCTTTGACCAAACTCACATTACCGGACCTCCATCTCCACAAGAAGTATAAGCGCAACTCACTCAGAGACACATCAAAAGGAGCAGGACTTGGGGAAATTTAACCTCTGACTCTCTGCTAGGGGTGGTCTCTGTCATCGCCATGGTAACCTACCAATGACACTGTCACACTGACTGACGGTGACATAGTTAGAGCAGCTCTGTGCATCCAACAGAAGAAATGCTCCTGGGTCCAAACTGACTCAGAGCGTGTAAGAACAGATCTGTGTGAACCTCTAATGTGCCCTGAGAGTGAAAACAACTTCAACACTTACACTGACTTCAAGCTTTTTTTTTTAAATCTAATTTTCTTTAGTCCAAGAAACATTATAAATACAGAAATAAGGACAGTTCTTATAAGGACCAAGAACTCAAGAATTCAATAAAAATAAAGGGTATAAATACTAAAGTTGCAGTGTTTCTGCACACAAGGGAGTTGGCAGGTGTGCAGCTGAGGAGGTGAAGCCCTGCAGGGAGGGCATGGACACAAACACAGAGTACGCACCTGCTGCAGACAGGGTGCATCGTCTTTAAGGAAATGTGATAAAGAGTTCATAACAAGGCTACAGTTGTGCTAACATACTGATTTTTAGACATACTCAGATCCTTTACTGACGTGAAAATACCAGTACATCCATCCATTATCTGTACCACTTATCTGAACCGGGTTGCGGGGAGCTGCAGCCAATCCCAGCTGACATTAGGCGAAGGCATGGTACACCCTGAACAGGACGCCAGTCTATCACAGGGCTGAGAGATATAGAGATATAGAGACAAACAACCTTTCATGCTCACATTCACACCTATGGGCAATTTAGAGTCACCAATTTACCTAGCGTGCATGTCTCTGGACTGTGGGAGGACCCGGAGGGGAACCCACACAGACACAAGGAGAACATGCAAACTCGAACCCAGAACCCCTTCTTGCTGTGGGGCGACAGCGCTAACCACTGCACCACTGTGCCGCCCAGTACCAGTAGTAAAGTAAAAGTCCTGCATTCAGTTTAAATTAAAGTACATTAGTATTTTCAGTTGTATCCATCAAAGTATGAAAAGTAAATTCATTTGTTCTGCAGCAAAATGTCCCATCAGAAAAATATTAGTATTATTATATATCATATTATTATATTATGATATGAGATCATTAGATTATTGATGCATTGATGCTTCAGCACCATTTAACTGTTGTAGCTGCTCCAGGTGGAGCTGGCTGGAACTACTTCATATACAGTTAGCTAGTTTAGGCCAGTGGTTCCCAAACAAGGGTAATTTATTTCACTAACTGGGACCTCGAAAGAATCATTTAATTCAAACCATCTGAGAAGTTTAAAGGAAAATTGCCCTGCAGAAAATGCTAACGTGGTTAAATCTTCAGTAATGCATTCTATGTTATAAGATTATTATATAAGTCTTCACCCAAAATGTAACTAGTAACACTAGATCTGCCAGATAAATGTAGTGGAGCAAAGTAGTAGAATATTTCCCTTCAAATTGTATTGGAGTAGAAGTATGAAATAGCATAAAACAGAAAAACCAGTACATAAAGGTAAAGTGCATGAACCTCATGGCTGCAAAACAAAGGTTTGTATGAGCATTTAAATGACACATAGTTGGCCATGGAAAATTTCAGTTAAGTTAAGTTAAGGATACAAAGATTTAGAGAGAACAGGAAGTCCCGGAAAAAACTGAATAGAATAAAATAGAAAGAGACAGAAACATGTTACGTCACCTGCAGGATTCTTGTTGCAGCAGGTTCAGTATAGGTCAGAGTTTTCTCACATGTTCCACTGAACAGGACCAACTGTTTGTGGTGTGATTCCTTTATGTGTGTGTGGTGTGTGTGTGTTATGGGTGTGAAGCATCTGTCTCAACAATCTGTCACCTGGAGCAGGGACACATTTAAAAACACAGTGAAAAGATTTTCAGGTTTACGAACGACTGCAGCGTGTGATCATTCCGCATGTTCAGACTTCCATACACCACTGAGGCCAGTAACTGAATTTCTGGAATAAATACATGAAACAAAAGAGGCAAATTTAGAAGCTGAATGCAAAATGTGCAGCTGAATTTCACAATAACAGATTAAACTTTAGAGCAACAACTAGAATGTAGAAAAGAAAACAAACAAAATGAAAAACCACAGACCTATTTTTGGAAAAAAGTAATTAAAGTGAGAATTTTTCAGTCTTGCTGTTTTGCAGGTTGTTTGTCTTTCATTAAAATGAACATACATCTACAGCATCCATGCTGCATGCAACTGTCGTTCCAGTTAAAATCATCTTAGCAGAATGATAGGTGCACATTATGTTCATCGTGCATTGATACGTGGACAGGGTGGTATTATGGACTGACTGACTCAGATCATACATAAACACAAACAACAGTAAAAGCTGGCTGAACATCTGCTCTCTGATCTGCTGCAGTGGACCGGGTTACAACTCGTGTGTGACCCAGATGTCAGGAGCTGCCTCTGTCACCCGGGATCCTCCATAATGAAACCTGGTTGGTGACCCAGTTCTCTCCTACTGGGACAAACGTTTTTAGTTCTGAATGCAAACTGAGTGAGTTTTTCCACTGAGCCACACAGGCAGTGTGGTTTCAGTGACGGCCCAGCACTTCAGTCCACACTCAAATATCTCAGCAACTACTGGATGGATTGACATGAAGTTTTTTATTGACATTCGTGGATGTATCGTAACGACTTTATGGATTCTCTGACTTTTCCTTTAGCACCCTGATAAGGGTAGAGGATATTTTAAAGTGTCTTTGATTCATTAACTTTTCATCCACCACCACCCTCAGGTCAACATTTCAATTTGTGCATTTGTAAATTTGGTTCATGACCAAATACTAATCTAAGCTGTACTTTGTGTTTAGTGCTAGCTAGCAAATGTTAGCATGTTAACATGTAAAAGGTTTCTCTCCAGACATGTTTTAAACTCTGTAAAAATCCTCTGCTATGATTAATATTTCAATTAACATGTTTTTCCCACATAAAAAGGGGGAAATAATCGAGCTTCAGTCAAACCCAGACTCAGGAGTTTTTGAGGAGTTTGTTGCGACCAAAATCAGAGACTAGTAGACGTATTAGAACAGTTAGCATAGTAAGCATGTTTTATTTGTTTATGTAGTGTGTTCGCTTGTAACTGGCAGTGGCTGACACAGTGATTGTGGCTGTGCTAATGCTAACTCTGGCTCTGTCTGTCTTTTAGCCCCGCCCCCTGTCCCTGCAAGTTGACAGGATTGGTTCCTTAGGTTATATGATGTATAAATTCCTGGCTGACTGAATCTGTTTTTATGAGACTGTCATTGGCTCACTTCAGTTCAAGTTGGAAATAAGCATTGACTGCTAATTTTGCTCATCATACATATCGTATGTGTGCCACTGTGATAAAACTTGAACTAAACATGAGTTCACTCTTCAAACACTGAAACTGCACCTGCGTCTTTGTCACTCATTTCGTTTACATGCACTAAATATTCTGGTTTTTGACCTAATTCTCAAAAAGACAATATTTTTACGAAGCTGTTCAGCTGTTTTAATGAAAATGAATATTCCATCAATATCTATTATCTGTCTATTGATTGTCTCCAGACTGTACAGAACTCTGCTGCCAGGCTTTCAACCAGAACCAAGAGACATGATCACATCGCTCCTATTTTAGCCTCTCACTGCTTTACTATAGACTTTAAGATTTTATTGAGAACTTTTAAGGCTCTGCTACATGTCTGACCTCTCTGACACCAGTATGCACCCTGAGATCCTCAGGTAAAGGTCTTCAGTCTGTTCCAGAGGCCTGCCTGAAAACTAAAGGGGACAGCCAGGGCCCTGAGGCTGTGGAACGATCTGCCCGAGGAAATCAGGTCGGCTGAGTCTGTGACCTCCTTTGAGTCCCTTCTCAAAAGAGACTTTTAACGGAGAGCTTTCCCTGTTTTTACTTTTCCTTGAAGTATTTTTACTTCTCTTAAAATGACTTTGGGTTTTATAAACCTGATTTTTAAAACTGTTTTTCTGTTTTTCCTCTCTTTAAAACCTGTTGATTTTATGTCTTGTGTATTTTACATTGCTACCTTTGTCGAGCACTAATGTGGATTTTGGAAAATCCTCCATACATGAAGATTATTATTACTATTATTATTACATTCTTGCTTACATGCAACCGTTCTGATTGCAGTGCTGATTGCAGTGCTGCTGTTTGCACATTTCAAAACAACTGTTAATATCCAAGTCAATTTCTAAAGGTCCCATATTGTATAAAGGTAGATTTCCATTTCTTTTTGGATTATAAAGCAGGTCTAGGTTTTATATTAGTACTGTAAAAGTATCAAAGACCTCAGTCCACAGAGAAACGCTCACAGCCTGTATTCAGAAACTGAGCCTAAAAAATAACGAGCCGTCAGGCCCTCTGTAACTTTGTGATGTCACAACAAAGCAGTCAGTGCTCTCAGCCACACCCCAAGCCCGACCCATGTGGACCCACCATCCAACCTTGCAGGATTTAGTTTCTCTGAGTGTTTATCTGAAATCTGCCATGTTCTTCAGTGAGCCAATCAGAAGAGAGGCTCTGAGCCTGGTGGTGGAGCTGGTGGGATATTACTGTGCATGTGTGATTTTAGTGCCATTTAATGGTGATTTTTACTGTTAGGATTATCCCATGGTCTGCTGCAAAGACTTGTAAGTTGTGTATAAAATACACATCTATCTAATGTCAGTGTGTGTGTGTGTGTGCTGATTTACTACCTTAGCTTGTGCTTGAATTTTTTGTGTGAGCTCACATACATTTGCCGGAGCATCTGTGGGTATTCTGATGGGATGACACCTGATCTGTACAGAGGCAGGAAGAAGTGGGAAGGTTATCAGATCAAAAACTCATGTTCCACATTTAATGTCCAGACCAGAATCTGGAGAAACACACATGCTGACACACAGAGCCTAACCCTTAACATTCACAAGTGAATTCCTAACCCCAACCCTAATGCTAACATGAACCATAACACCAAGCCTTAACCCTTAAACAACAGAATCTGTCAGGTCCTCACAAAGATAGAAGTACAAGTACACACACACACACGCAAAATGAGAGAACAAGGCTGGGAACAACAATGTCACTTTGGAAAAACTGGTTTCCTTATGAATGGATACAATAGTATGTGAAACCACTAAATGGCCTCTTTTCACTGCTTCATGCACAGAGTAGAATAGACAAAATAAAGTGGTCATGAAATCCTTTTGGCTGGGTAAAAAAGGCCTTGACTGTGACATGTACACCACCTGACTCTAAATCAGAAACTAATATATCACCAAGAAGCTGCTTCTTCCTCAGTGAATCACAAACTATTGAGAAGAGAACAGAAACACCAGACTGTCTGATGCAAATTCAGTGACATTTAACACGTTTGTGCGGTTGTTTTACATCTTTGTGTCCTGTCACAGAGACATTCCTCCATCTGAAAATGTGCCAGTATGATTTCCTGTGTGTGGGAGTGCACATAGAAGTATTTGTTATTTGGAGTAAAGAGCGTTCACAAGTCAGAAACTCATCTTAGCGATGCAGGGCATGTCCTCACCTCCTTTAATAGGAGGCATCCAAATAATAACTGGTGCAGTAATTAGTTAGATGGAGATCCCCTACGTGTCGAGGGGCATCAACTGATTTCAAACGCTTTGAAAATACTTTTTTTTTTTTTTCCCGGTTCATCGGTGTAAAGAAGTCATACTAAATACATTTTTGTTCAATGTTGTAAAAAGGTGGATGAACCCTCTTTATACGCACTGCTGTAGTAACACATCCAACCAAACCATTCAGTCATTGGTTAAAGTACTCCTAATTTATCTGTGCAGACTTTGACTTCTCTGCTCTGTCAACTGTTAAGTGCTTTTCCACCTTTTCAACTGTGTGCATGGACCAAACATGAGATG
Source organism: Trachinotus anak (assembly GCF_046630095.1). Lineage (NCBI taxonomy): Eukaryota > Metazoa > Chordata > Actinopteri > Carangiformes > Carangidae > Trachinotus > Trachinotus anak. The sequence goes on from NW_027273864.1 coordinate 24,989,994, forward strand.
ATAAAAATATTAAGTCTTGCAGAGGATGAAGATCAAATGGCTGAGCAGTCTATTTTAAAAAAGTGGAGTGTGGCGCCATCTGCAGGCCACATCCAGTGCTCAAGATCAGACAGATATTGTATGTTCCTTTCATATAATACAATAGTGAGTGGATAACACATGGTAGAATAGATAAAGATTTTGACTCACAAGAGGAAGAGCATCATGAGAGTGAAATATGAAAACCTCAGTCGTGACTCTGGAGAAGATTAACATACTAAAAAATGCTCTTAAGCTTCACTCCGACTGGATTTGTGTCTCTACAGAAGGTGGGTAGATTTTAACGGACGTGACTCAAATCCTGTCTGAAACCAGATCTTATTTAAATGAATTTCTGAGGTTTTGTGTGAAAACGGGCCTCAAACAATGTTTTTGTTAATCTGACAGATTTCGTAAACATGTGAGCAGTATTTGGTATTCAAAATTTAAAGCCATCAGAATGACACAATAATTTCCAGGACATCTTATTTTTTTGTCTCATATTCCATCTTTTTTCTATGACTGGAAAACTGGCCAGTTGTGATGTGTTGAAACCCTGAGTTTGTATTTCACTAGTACAGTGGAAGTCTGGTCACAAAGAGTAGAACATGAACAAAACAAGACTCAGCATTTTTATACATCCAGATAACATTTTATTAATTTTTTAAAAACAAAAAAATACAGTGATGACGTCTGAGTCTTTGAGGGCTCAACTTCTTTCGGCCAGAGAGCATCATGGGAGTCAGACAAACAGAGAAACAGAGAGCTGATGTTCAGGAGCAGAGTTGTTTAACTACAGATCTCTGATGAAGAGCGAAGGTCCATTAACGCATCGAATCTTCTTGCATTTCTTTCCTAGAACCATGATTTTCATGTCACCTTACTTCACCTCTTCAGAGTGAAACTTTATTTAAACGCACAGTGAAAGAGCAGTGACAGAAGTCTCAGCTAACACCTCTGCCAGAGCAAAGTGTAAACACAGAGGTATACAAACTACTTTATAAATACAGCCTGGCTTTTGTGGAAAAAAAAGTGAGAAAAATATAAATACAGAGTATCTTGTTCTCTCAGTTTGCAGAGAGGAATTGGCAGAGGCTCTCAAAACCGACAGGAGGAGGACGACGGAGGATGATGATGCATGGTATTATGCACGGTATTTCCAGGTTTTCATCCGGTTGGTTTGCTGATTGACGAGTGAATGAGCACGAGGGTATGTGTGCATAACTGAGGGTGAAAAATAATCCCTGACTGTCGACCCTGTTTATACTGTTCCTCCTAAAACAGACAACTGGTGGAAAAATCGGAGAAAAGAGAAATAAAGGAGCGTTTGAGAAAGCTACAGACCTTATGTTAAATTTAAAATCCCACCTTATAGGAGAGGAGAGGAGGGGAGAGAGGAGTGAAGAGAGATAGGAGGGGAAATGTTACATGTTTATAGGTAGGAGACAGAAACATGAGAGGGTGGAAAGAAGGGAAAAGGAAATCAGCATGTGAGAGAAGGTGAGGACATAAGGGGAAGACTTTGGATGACAGGAAACAGGAGTCTGTCTCTTCGTCTCACAGTCCAGCATCGTTGTACGTGGGCGTGACCACCTTCAGGATGCTCTGTGCGTTCTCCTCTACCAGAGGGCGCCACTTCACCTCCCCGGTCAGCAGCAGGTCCTCACCGTTCAGGGCATCGATGTACTGCATCTGCACACAGCAGCAGTGGTGGAGGAAGCATTCAGAGCCTTTACTTGAGTAAAATGTCAGTACAACAATGTAAAAATACTGCATTGCAAGTAAAAGTACGACACTGAACTAAGTACAGAGGTAGTATCGGTTGGTACTTGAAGTGCTGAGTCTGACATGATTAGATTAACACTGATGCATTTTCCTGCTGCAGCTGCCTACAGTGGAGCTGGTTTGAACTACTTTATGCAATCAGCTAATTTAGTCAGGCAGTACCCAAACTAGGGGTCAGGCCCCTCAAAATGGTCACAAGATAAATCTGAGGGTTCATCAGAAGGAAGGAAAAAAGAAGAAAGGCAAAGTTTTATGAAACACATTTCTCTAATTTCTACCTTCTTTGTGAAACACTGGATAATTTTACCTCTTTTAGTTAAATTAATTCTGTAGTCGCTGAAATGAAAAGTTGTCTGTTTTCCGGTGAATGCAGCTGGTGTCTGTATTCAGACTAAGGTTGTTTGTGAGAGGAAAGACTCATCACTCTGTAACATCACTGTAGAATTGAGATTCATATCACATCTGAATCTGAATCTGAACTTCATGGCTGTGAATCAGGAGCTTCGCTGTTCGGAGTCAGCAGCTGCTCACTGAATGTGTCGGGTTCATTTACTAAACATTTCTTATATTCTGCTGCTCATCTCGGTGTCAGGTTGTCAACATTAAAATCTTAGTGTTTCTGCTTCTAAGTCAACAAACACTAATCAGACATCTGTGAGTTGAAGTTATTTCAGACTTAAGTTACTCACAAATGTTGAAAGATAAACCAGATGAGATTCAATAAAGGATTAGAAGGAATTCAGATTTGATTTGTAGAATCGTTATTGGATCTGAATTCAATAAATTGTCACTGAAGCCTGTCCCTGTCATCACATACTAAAAATCATATTCATCATGGGCTGATGTACAGCATCAGACAAGAAATACAGACACAAAACTACAACTAACTCAACCTAACGACATAAACTAGAATCACTGCCTCACAGTTTTATGCCTCCACCAATCAGGTCGCAGGAAATATGGTCACAACTACTTTCGTTCCTAAGTGTTGAATAATGACCAGAAGTGTTTTTACAGAACATTATGATGTCACAGGGAAGTTGCCCTTTGACCTTTTGGATCAAACTGTCATCACTTCATCATTTTCTCCTGTTAGACATTTGTGTTGAATTGTGTCATAATTAGTGCATGAATTATTAAATTATAGCTACAAACATGTTTTGTGAGGTCACAGTGACCTTTGACCTTCAATGGGGTGGACGGACATCCTGACAACATAATGCCTCTGACCACTACTGTCACTGCATAATAAAACACTGAGGGTGGAGTTAATGTATGTAGTTGTGTCACCACGATGCTAAACCAGAGTTTTCTTGTGCTTTTGGTTTAGTTTTTGTGTGTTTGAATATGTGCGATGTCGCCAGCAACTGTGATGGCACAGTGACACTAAACCTGACAAACTTGTTTACCTTCCCCGGAGTGAATGTGAATGAGAGTGTGTATGTGTGTGTTACATCGAGGGAGTCAGGAGACCAGCAGGTATAAACACACAGACACACACAGACACACACACACACATCCAGTGGAGTGTATCATTTGTTTGTTTTCTGACGCAAGACTCCAAACTGCCACACAGCTTTTGGGACCATGAGTGCGCACGCATGCGCACGCACGCACACACACAGGCAGTGGGGGACACTTTGTTAGCTGATTGAGTTGGACACTGCTTCCATGACCTTTGACACACTTGCATCTAAGAGTGTGTGTGTGTGTGTGTGTGTCAGGTCTTGTTTGTCCGATGCCACAGTAGCAGGTTCCCTCCACATGCAGCCTCTGAGCTCATGAGAATAAGAGTGAGTGGATGCATCGTGCTGACAGCGAGACAAGAATATAAAAAGTAACGAGGGCAGCGAAGCAAAAAAAAAAAAGGGGAAGTCTGACGTAAACAGTGAGACAGAGTCATTAAAGGAGAGCTGGAGAGGGGGGATGAAAGAAAGTCGAGGTGGGGGGAAAGAGGAGGTCCTGCACCACATGGCCCTGGCAGCAGATGGAGGACTGCAGGTGTTTCTGAGACCAGGAGAGTGTTTTCAGTCTCAAAGAGGGAAAGAAAATATACAGAGAGGAAGAGGTGAGCAGGTTAACGGGTGAGGAAAAGTGCTCAGTGGGGGAGGGAGGGGCAGAACAGGGTAAAACAGAGAGTGTTGGATTTTAGTACAAAACATCTAAAAGTTCACAATTTAAAGTCCATACAGAAGTGTTCATAGCTTCATGGAGTTTAAGTATCAGAAGTAAATACATATGAAAACATAATCTCTGATTCAGCATGTTCAGCATGTTACTGTTGTAGCTGCTGCAGGTGGAGCTGCTTCAATGAAACTATCTGAGAAGAAGGTTTGGAGGGGAAACGTCTGTTTCGCCACCTCAGCTAGACTCAGCTTTTCTTTGTAAGGAGTCAAAGCCAAAAGGCCCGACACACCTGTACAGGTGTTTTCACTCATTATAGCTAATCAGAGCTCTGCTCTGATTGAAGTCAGCTGGAACTCATTGCATGTATCTACTAATAAACTGGCAAAGGTGTAATTTCTCCCATGTTTACAGTTCCAAACTAACGAAGAGAGTGAGGCAGATGTCCATCAAGAATAGTTTGGTCACACTCTCACAGGAAAGCTCTCATCAGGCATGTTAAAGGTCCTATAATGCAAAGTTTTACTCTGAAACTAAAGCTGTCAAATAAATATAGTGGAGTAAAAGTATAAAGGGACAGAAAATGGAAATGCAAAGTTCCACTGTACTTATGTACAGTGAGTAACTTTCCACCACTGCCCAAGAAGGGCAAAAGAAGTTTTAATGATGATCTCAGTCAAAACTTTGACAAAATGTGTTTGTTTATATTTTCTTTCCTTTCTATTTGCACTCTTAAATCACTGGTGTCTTCTCCAGTCCAGATTTCATCATTTGAATGTGCAACTAAACCTGAGTATGAAGCTTTCAGATCTGATGATGGTTTAAATAAAGTTTCTAAAGACTAACAGATCACATGTATTTGCAGAAGATGTAGTGGCACTTCTCACACATAAATCGCAAATACAAATATATTAAGAGGTGAGTGTAAACACACCTGTTTGCGTACGTATTCCACCATGAGCTCCAGCTGTTTGGGGTCTTCACACTGGCGATTGAACAGGTTTCTCCATAGAGCTGCAGCCAGCACGCAGTCATCAGACAGGAGACCCTACAGACACAGACACATTCATCACATTATTGGTCCGGCATTTTTACAGCGCACACACAGCTTTTGTACTGTGAAGCCAGAGACTCTGCAGTTTTTGATGACGATGACATTGACGATACCATTTAGAAAAGTATATTTCTGACCCTAAAACTGAGCTTTTGCAGTGCAGCTGATCATGGACAGCAGAGAATGTCTGTCTCACCTGTCATCAGACACTGACTGTGATGCAGTTTTGTGCTTTGCTAACTTAACAGTGTCTCCTCCGCTGCCTCTCTCTCCCTTATAGGTGTTAAATATTAAATATAAGCCAACTGCCAAATAAAATAAGCATCTATATACATCCTCAAATGAATTCCAAAACTGTTGAACATAAACACTGGGCAGCATTCAAGTGTGTGATATAGCCTATTTCTTTTTTGGTTTTCACAGTGTGCGTGTGTAAAACAAAGCATCTCACCTCATCATATCCAAATATTGCAGCGTAGAAAGTCTCTGTCATCTCCTTCAGTGCTTCCTTTCTGTGGGTGGCGTCAATCTGCATCACACAGCGAGAGAGAGAGAGAGAGAGAGAGAGAGAAAACAGAAACACTGTGGTTAGATGCTGAGAGGTTTCAGGAGACTGTCAGTCCAACACTGCAGTGAATGACAATAAACACCATCCTCTTATCTTGCTTTTTCTCATGATCACTGCCTAGTTTTGGGTAATAATACAGCTGGCCAATCAGCCCACATTTATATTCTGCTTCTATTAGCACAGTTTCACTGTAACAAGACTACGAGTGTACAGCTACACAAGTAAAGGTCAGTTTATTTATACAGCACCATTCAGACACAAGGCAATTCAAAGAGGCATTACAGAAGATACAAAGACAAGAGATACATACAAAAGACATTAACTAGAATTACCGCCTCGGGGTTGTATGCCTCTGCAACTAGTTTTACATTACATCCCTGTTTATCCAGAGTCATATAAAATAAGATATGAGTGGTGGCTAAAAAGTGTTTTGCTAGGTCACAGGACCTTTGACCTACAACATCTAATCAGTTCATCCCTGAGTCCAAGTGAACCTTTGTGCCAAATTTTTCGGAAGTTCTGTCAAGGCGTTACTGAGATATCCTGTCCATGAGAATGGCACAGACGGACGGACAGACAACTCAAAGACGCTATGCCCCGAGTTTTTAATTGGCATAAAAACAAGAAAACGCAACATGACACAACATTAAAAAGATGTTACATATGTGATTTATTGGTAAGCTGGAGTAAATAATAAAGTTTTATGCCATGATTTAAATGAGCTGACAGTTTGAGATCTCAGGTGTTCAGGAGGCTTGTTCCACAGGTGAGGAGTAGAGAAGCTACAAGCTGCTTCACCCTGCTTAGTTCTGATTCTGGGAACAACTGAGTAAACCTGACCCAAATCACCTGAGGGGTCTGGATGCTTCATAGTGTACAAGTAGATCAGAGATGTACTTGGGCCTGTCTCTAATTTCATAGTAATCCCTTCTGTAGCTGCCCAGACATTATTCTCAAAAGCCCAATTGTTAACATCATGGTGGTACAAGATTAAAAGTCAGGGGATCATTATCAAAGTGGTCAGGATTCATGATTCAGGAGCTGGGGACCATGAATATCTGTGTAAAATATCCTGTAAATCCATCTCCAATTAGTTTCTATATGCTGCTAAAGAAAGGTGGGCTTGCAGTGGTTAATGTAAAAGTCCTCCATGTAAACTTATTTTTTCCCCACAATAAAGCAGCACCGTGTCCTGCAGCCATCTCTCCTGAGGATGAAGCTGGGCTGCAGCAGGGAGTTCATTAAGCACGCAGTGAAATCAGGGACAGCTCAGTCATTGTGGGGTTTGGTTGGTTGCAGCTGGTTGCAGCAGTAATTATGAACATGGAGAAAATGACCAATGTTTTTACTGCTCCTTGCCACAATTAGCATGAAACCTGAGAGCAACTCCAATCACTGGTCCTGGTTGTAAAAATACATGTGCTGCTGATGTAGAGCTCGATTAGGAAGCTGTGCCTGGTTCTTCAGTGTGACGCGCACGCACACACGCACACACAATTTTATTTCTTTTCTGTGTTTTGTTTGTATTCTTTCAGCTATTTCTCAGATTTTTCATTTTTCACTACATTTATTTCGTAATTTCTCTTTGGAGTTCTGTCTGACAAGGTTTTACCATCCATGTTGTCGACAACTGTGATCAATGATTAATTCACTGTTTTCTGTGGATGGATATATGGCTGCTTTGGGCTGTAGCCAGTGGTGTTCAGGTCACTCACCTGTTGCAGACTGTGATCATTTTAGGATACAATATCTATATGTAATATAATATTTAAAAAAACAAAAACAATGTGCAGACTCTTCATGGCACCTGCTGAGGGACTCAAGCTCAAACAGGTGACCCACATGTTGACTGTTCATCGATGTTTGTGTGGCTGTATTTTTTATACTTATGTGTGCAACTTATTTCTTTCCATGTTCAGTCTCCTGACAGAAGTTTAATGAACCAGTTGGTTCACAGGAGGAGTTGTTGAGGTTGAGGTTAAATTCTACCTTCAGTGATTATTTTCATTGTCTATCAATTCAACCGTTATTGTCTCGATTAACTGATTAAAATTTTGGGCCATAAAATATCAGAGAACTGTGAAAAATGTTTCGTAGAGCCAAAAGTTGAACAGTCTGAAATCTGGTGATATTTACTTTAATATAATACCAGGGAAAGAGGCACGTTTGGTATTTTTGCTTAAAAAAAAAGAAGTTCTTTTTGATTATCAAATTAGTTGTTTGTTAATTTTCTATTGATCGATTAATTGACTGGTGGTGCTGCCCGTACTTCGTGTCCATCACGCTGACTGTTGCCTCACAGGGCAGAAGACTCAATATGAGAAAGAATTACAGTGAGTGAAGTTAAATAGTGCAGATTAAATGTCAGGTTTGTGTTGAGGTCAAACTGATTTAAATTCTAAGGCACGTGTGTGCGCTCGTGCCAGAACGGGAGGATATATGTACGCAAGTGTACGTACACATTCTGACTAAAGTTCACAGATGCAGCTGTGAAAACATGCAACACCCCCCAACACACATGCACACACATTTCCCCGCTCTGTGCTCCGCCCAGTGCATGCACACACACATCAAAAGTGACCTCACAAACTGCACTGTAATTTCTCATCCCTGACCTGTTTCTGTCACACAACGAGCTAAATGAGCTAAAACTAAAGACCTCATGGTTTGAAGCCTGATGAACTGTGGCTCCAGATTCAACCATCAGGCTCCATTGACATCACAGATAATACAGTCCCTGACAAAAGTCTTGTCACTTATCCATTTTGTAAAAACAACAGCTTATAACCTGACTTTTAATTAATCCATTGGTTTTAGAAATGGCTCATATGAAAGCTAAAACCCTCCCAAATTATGTTTAATATACTAAAATAAATTTGCTTCACTGAAGAAAGATTGATCATTTAATGAACACAGAAAGGTCAGATTTTGGCAAGACAAAAGTTTTGTCGCCTACAGAGAGTAATGTGAAAATTGAACAAATAATTTACTTCAAATACAAAAATATGTTGCATAACATCAGTGAATTAAGTAGTGGTGCTGTGAGATCCATATTTAATATCTTGTATGACTTCCATGAGCTTGTAGGACTGCAAAAGCAGTCTTACATGCTGTCCAGAGTTCATCAAGATTCTTTGGTTTTGTCTTCCATGCTTCCTCTTTCATTCTACCCTAGACATGCTCAATGATGTTCATGTCTGGTGACTGCGCTGGCCAGTCCTGGAGCACCTTGATCTTCTTCGCCTTGAGGAACTTTGATGTAGAGATGGAAGTATGCGATGGAGCACCATCCTGCTGCAAAATTTGACCCCTTTTATGGTTGGGAATGTAAGAGGTAGCTAATACTTCTTGATATTTTAGGCTATTGATATTGCCTTCCACCCTGCAAATCTCTCACACACCCCCATACTGGATGTAACCCCAGACCATGATTTTTCCTCCACCAAGCTTAACTGTTGTCTTGGTGAATCTCGGATCCATGCGGGCTCCAGTAAGTCTCCTGCAATATTTGCGGCGGCTGTGATGTAATTCAACTGAAGATTCATCTGAGAAATCCACCTTCTGCCACTTTTCCAGCGTCCATCCTTTTAGCAGGCTGTGGGCCTTGGCAAATGCCACACATTTTTTTAATTGCCCTTTGTTTAGCGCTGGTTTCTGGGCACTGATTCGACCATGGAGGCCATTTCGAGACAGAATTCTACAAACTGTTCTGGATGACACGGGGACTTGAGGTGACCAGGCCTGGTGGAGCTCTGCTGCAGTGGAAAAGGGGCTGGCCTTGGATTTTCGAGCCAACAAATGGTCCTCCCGAGCAGTTGTCTTGCGGGGTCTGCCGGACCTGGGCTTGTCAAAAACATCTCCAGTCTCTTCAAATCTTTTTCTTATTCTTTGTACTTGATGCTGAGACACATTGAAGGTGTCAGCCACCTCAGCAGTGGATCTGGTCTTCAGCCTCTTGATAATCAACGCTTTGGTCTCAGGATGAATCTTAGGCATGTTTTCAGAGGTCAAGTTGCAGTTGATGTGAAGGTCTGGTGTGCTGGGGTTCTTTTTATACACACACCCACTAATTGACTGATCAATTATTGATCACAGGTGAGGCTGTAATCTAGGATTGGGTGCATCATATGACAAGGCGACAAGATTTTTGTCTTTGCAAAAACTGACTCAGGGGCTTTACCAAGCTGTGAACGTTAGAATGCTTTTCAGCAGTTTCGTTTGGCACCAAAACATTATTTCAAAAGCTGTTGGGATTGAAATTAGCCATTTCTTGTAAAAAAAAATTGATTAGACATATATTTGAGGGGCACTTAAGGTCAACTTGTACCCAAGCGACAAGACTTTGGTCAGGAACTGTATACAGCTGACGCCTCTGGTGTTTACCTGCCACCATTCGGATTTTACAAGTAAATGCAAGTGACTTGGTTGAATTGATTTGATGAGGTGTGGACTAGAGGAATCAAACACTCAAAGCTGGACTCTGACTTTACACCAGTGACTCGTGACCTCACTTGAACCTCCTGACTTGAAATGACCCAAGTCTAAAGATGAAAATTCATTCACGATATTAATGTGTACAGCAAATCAACTCTTCATTTTTCTGACAACCAATAAACCTCGAATCAATCTGACTGCAGCAACCGGATCTGAGTGATAAAGAATATTTGGGATTTCTCGTTTATTGTTGTTTTATTATTTCAATGTTTTTTTGACATAAATGTAACACATCATTTGTGATCTGACATAACACAAATACACCAGCCACACTGGGAATCACATTACACTTTACTGAATTTGCTAGCCGCCATGCAGACTCATGAAATAGATCAGTCACGTCTCATCCTCAGGTTGGAGCTCCTGTAAGTGTCAGAGCATCAGTATGAGATGCTTTGATTGGTGATTGTGTTTTCGAAACTTATTTCAGGACTGCAGCTCACCCTTTCATCCCTAAGCACAGTGTAGCTGTGGTGTCTCTGATGTAACAGAAACAACACTGTTTGCTCTGAAAGACGCATGATGTTGTATTTACATCACGGCCGATAGGAGCCAGAACCAATAAATACCCACATCTACTGCAGAGTCATGACCTAGGAGTGAACACAGATTGTAACCTTTTCCATTGCCGACAAAAGCCTGATGTTAGTGGGTCTTAGTGAGGCAATTTCGGACACTGTTGGATACTGTTGTTGTTTTGTAACATGTTACAATGACCAGTGGAGTATGAAAAAGGTTAAAGGTTTTGCTAGAGTCTCCTTGGAGAAGCACGTCAATATAAACGACCACAGATATACTGGTATTGGCATTTACTGTATATTGCCAGATAGAAATTTCAGCATACATTTTTTTTTAACTTTTATTTTTGTTAATCCAAGTCTATCAAATTTTAAAAGGTCAGACACAAACACATAAATAAGTACAGTATGTTTTCACTCTATGAACTTTGAGAGTTAATTCCAGTTTAATCTGAGTATGAGAAACTCTGAAAGCTACGCATGAGCAAAGCCAAGATTTAAGTCTGTGATGTCAATGAGCGACACTTCCTGGAGCTGCTCCACTGACAAAGAATAAAGGAGCAACTCTGTGGACACGGTGACCGCAGCCAGACCCACACTCCGGGGATTTGGCTACACTTTCTGCTTGAGAACTGCTGGCACAATTATGCTGATGTAAAACTTTAAATAAACAGAACCTGCATCCTATGTAGCATGCAATGGCACGGATAAAACTTAATGCCCTGTTGCATCAGCCCGAAGCGGAAATGTTTTTGAAATAATGAATATTTATTCAAGAGAATGACATTTAGTAGTTTTCAGGCACAGAACCAGTTTGGAAGCTGGTTGTTTCAGATTTGTGTTTTTTTAGCAACACACTGCTATTTCAGAGAAACCTGAGCTGCTGTGGCAACTAACAAAGGATAAAACATTATGTTTCTCCTGTAATTAGACAGTATGTACTGACTAATGAAATATGTGATATAATACTGACAAACAAGAGGTCTGCACTAACATAACAAAACAAGTTATGTGTGAATGGTTATTTTCACCATTTCTAATTCAGAAGGTCTGATTAGTTTTAGTGGTTATGGTTTGTTCTAGAACTGAAACAATTATGTTGATTAATCAAGTTTAACTGATGAGCAGAAGAATAAATGATCAGCAACTATTTTCATAATCAATCGATAAAGTCATTTTCCAATAAATATTTGTGTTGTAACTGAAATATCTCGAACTGAATCGATATAGAATCGACCTGATGATGACTGTGAAGCTGTGTTGGAATCTCCACAAAGACAGACACATCTTAACACACAAACACAACCGACACACGACACACACACACACACAGAACTTACCCCCATGATTTTGCTCCTCTGCTCCACATCCTCCCACATGGAGTGGACAATGTAATGGCACATGTACTTTCCTGTTCTGCCCTCTTGACGCATCCGCACCAAACACATCCTGACAGAGGAGGGAATCAAGTTTCTACTATTTATTGTTATCGTGATCACAAGAAAATGCATTTCCTCCTAATCAAGCTCATTAATCAGCCAAAAATCAGCCATACCAGATGTTAGCCTCTGCATGTTACATTAGTACCTGGAATCAATCTGTACTTGAAGTGTTACATCAGGAACACACTGCCTGTGTTACATGTGGAGGTCCTCTGTGTCGCTGCTACTGCCAGCCCTATCTGTCTACATAGAGTTTGCAGGCTACTTGAATGTCCATTTTAAATTAATTTCTGATTTATTTTTGATAGTAAATGTCTCTAAAATGCCACTGTCTCCACATGCAGCTGCTAAAATAGCTAAAAAAATATTTTTTCATGTCTGTGTCATATTTAGATTCCGATTTTGTGATGTCACTATGACATCAACAGTTCTTTTCTCTGGCTATGTTTACTGTGAGACACGAGGTCGTGTGAAAAATAGGCGACAAGGTGATTCTCTAGATCACGAGATGCCGCTCTAATCAGTAACATGGGCGCTGAAATGTGTGTTCCCTGCTTTAAGGACTTACAGTAACATCTAGGAAATCAAAGTTCCCTTATTAAAATGCGATTTTATGCAATAAACTGCTCCAAACTCTAAAAACATCACCTGCTCTGTGCAGTGGAAGCATCAAATTTATATTGTGGATTGTTCTCGACTCGTGTCCACAGACTGAGAGATAACACACTGCAGTCATGCACCATGATGATGAGACAATGGTGAGACAACACTCACCATACATGCAGCTGTGCTACCAAGAACCAGGAGTTGAGTGTGTCAGGGAGGGAGCATTCTGAAACACAAAACATTCACAAGTGTTATGACAGAAAACAAAGACAGCACTCACATGTAAACTTGTGTTCCCATCTTTTCCTACAGACACTGTACAGCAGCAACTATCAGTCAATTAACTGCAGCTACTTTCATCATTAGTTGATGATTAGTTGCAGCTAAACAACATTGTGCCTTATAAAAGCACTTCACATAAAGATTTAACCTTTGTATCAACTGCTTTCCATTAAAAAAAACAATTATTTCTAATTTCAGTTACATTCTTTAGTTTCATGTTGTAAATTTTCAGTTTCTCTGCAGTCATCATTATGTTTTTGTAATACCTGTAAAATCTCTCATCACACTAGAAATCGTGAAACGGGCTAAAATGATTAGTCAATAAATCAATTAGTCAATCATTCAGACACTCTCTGGTTCCAGCTTCTTACATGTTCCTGGTCCTTTTCATACATGATGGTAAACTAAATGTTTTTGGGCAAATAAAATGAGAAATCTAAAGAACCACAAATAATTAATAAATTAATTGAAAGAATAATTGACAGATTAATCAGTAATGAAAATAACTATTAGTTGCACCTACACTTCCTCTGAACACAAGATATCCAGGATGCTGAGCCCCGATATGAAGCCACAGCGCTGTGTAAATCAGCCTGTGCAACAGGATCACACTCATTTCACCAAATTTAAGATGCAGTGTGATAATGCAGCAGGCTCCAAGTGTGTGTGAGTAATATTAGTGTGTTTGTCTCCATGTGCCAGGTAGTAAAGTGTAAAATAAAAGTGTCAGGCAGCTGGTGACAGTGTCCCTGAACGCTCATTAACTCAATTTGGACAGGGACAAATACCAACGGCTTAATGGTCACTGTTTGGATCTGGACTAATACTGGAGTCTGTGTGTGTGATTTTCAAGCTTTTCTCAGTGTGTGTGCACAATATTATACAGAAACCTTCGCTACTGCCTTCAAAAACATATTTGCCATTAACATGCTTCTTATTTTGAAAGGTATGTTTTATAATTTCTAATGTGGTCCTGGAGGGAGCCTCAGTTTGAAAAATAAGGGCGTTTACCGGACAAGGGAAGTCTAATTAAACATGCTCTTGAGTTGCACAGTGGGAAATGTAGGATCCAGTGTTACTGGAGCCTGACTCATACTCTACAATTAACGATAAGATCAGCTTGGACCATTGCTTATTAAATGTGTCTCCTGAATCTACTATACTGTGACAATGCAAATTGCTGGAGTACAGAGGAAACTTAATTGTAGGTCTTGTTTGAACTGCACGTTTTCAGCAGCAAGAGTGTGGTGTATCTTTCCCAGAGCTGGGAGGATGGTGACATTAAGTGCCGCACTTACTCTCAAAGAAATCGTCATAATTGATTCTCTCTACGCAGCATGTGTACATGCGCAAGGCAGCAATCTTGATTTTCTGTGAAGACAAAAGGGAAAAAGAAAAATCAGTAAAATAATTACACTGCACTTGAGTTTAGCTTTCTGTTTGGAGCAATGTCATCACATGCACACAGAGCAGAGACACAGAAACAGGAGAGAAAGAGCAAGCTGCTAGCCGCTGAGCCTCTTTGTGAGAAACTCTGGTCAGTGATTGTGTGTTTTTGAAACTTATTTCAGAGCTGCAGCTCATTCTTTCATCCCCGAGCCTAATGTAGCCACAGTGTTTCCAGTTTACGTACTAGGCAGGTGTCTGTGTGCTCTGAAAGATGTTACAGATCGGAAAATAATAATAATAATAATAATTACCATGATAATTTTGGTCATTATAATCATGATATAACATTTTATACCATTTCATTACTATTCAAACAATTCAAAGAGCTTTACATGAGGCAAAGACATAGATGTTTTCCAGGATTTGAGGATGTAATCTTTGATTCCATGCATCTATCACTGCCATTACACAAATTTAACTTCAGCAATTACATGGAGAAAACAAAAATACAGATGGCGACACAAACCTTGGAGCAGAAACAGGATGTGAGGTCATATATGTGTAATTGCTCTTGCCAAACTTTGGATACCTGCTGTGTGGCACCAACATTTTGCAACATGACAACAACACACATTCCCCTGCACATACGCCTCCACTAACTGTTTAGCCAAAACCTCCCACATAACCAACCCTTGCCATGCCTGTAAATGTTTATACTGTGATGATGTGGGTATTCTTGGAAAACAGTCACTGCAACAGTGTGATGCAATGGATGAAAAGAAAAAAAACACAGCATATTTATGATTTAATTCAACGGGTCTTCTGAACATTGTATCACAGCCATTCATGTTTGTCTTTTTTGTTATTGCTGATTTGTGAATATCAGAAATCAATGTACATATCCAAGATCCTTTCTCTAAATATTGGAGGACTCAAGAGGATTTTACAGGAGTTCACACTTTGTCTTCACTACCTTTCCCTGCAGTGCCACAAATGGGCTCAACAATTTTAAGTACCATTATTAAAAAAAGGGCCCTGAGTAGAAACAGCAACCACCCTGTATCTGTGTATATGTACTTCTAAAAGCAGAGAAGACTTATTAGGTGGCGTTTGAGTCTGTGTGTGTGTGTGTGTGTGTGTGTGTGTGTGTGTGTGTGTGTTTACATGCTGTGAGGAAGATTCCTGGCTGACAGCCCATAATTTAAGCTCCCTGCTGGGAGGTCAGAGCTCTTCTGTTGTCCTCTGACCACCACACACATGAACTGGAGTCATATAATTGTCCTTCACATACAGCAGTAGTTGTATTTACTGAGCTTGAAAACAGTCAATGAGCAAATATGTCTTATTAACCAGACTGATAAACTAAACTAGCTCTGTCTGTTGTTCGTACTTCGAATGTAAATAACTAAGTTTTCTATAAATGACAGTTACAAAACAGTGATTACTGTGCTTAACGTCCATCTCTCTCACCTTTATTGCTGTTTGTATGTCTCTCTGTTTCTTCCCTGCTTGTTATATCAAAGCCTTCCGCCCTGTGATGTTCCCTCCAGGGTGTTGGGGACATGTTTGCTGTTTGCACTCAACCAACAGGTTAAATAAGGGTAAAGGTTCAGCTGTTATTGTATTAAAGTATTTTCACACTGCAGTCACTATGTTTCCTACTTAGCTCTATTGTAGGTATCAATAAAGCTCAGTATCGTAAGACTATCGTAACTACCTTACTACTACTACCACCACTACTTGTGGTTGCTGTCATTAATCACGAGCAGGACTGGCCATGATGTTGTGATGCTAATGTGTAGATAATCCTACAAAAGTTGCAACTGTTGAATTGTGACAACTTGTCAATAATCTTAAGTGTAATTTTTGGCCTACATGAGGTCCTCCTCTCTCTGTTCCTCTGTGGAGTAACTGTGTTAGGAACTGGTGAAGTCCCACCATGCCTCAACTACAGCAGCACATACAGCAGCTACGTCCACAGGCTCTGAAGTTATGCTGTAGCTGAAGTGTTCAAAAATGTAACAAGCTGCAGCAGCTACAGTGATACTGCTCAGAGATAAGAGGAACTATGATTGGTCAGTTTGGGGTGCTTGAGTTTCTGATGTAGGTAGAAAGACACAGAGACATCTGTCACTTATAACCCACAGCACTGCTATTCTTGTACACTCTCCAGTCACATCTCACATTGTTTACCCTAACTCTGTCCTCTCTGGTCTCCTTGATAAACTTCAGCTGCATCCTAAAGCAGCAGCTTGTATTCTACCTGAACCCCTTCAATAGAACATGTCACTCCTGTTCTCGTGCAGCTGCACTGTCTCTCTGTTAAACACCATAGTGATTTCAGGATTTTGCTTCTCTCTTTCAGGTCACTTCACAAACTGCACATCCGTATCTCTCTGACCTACTCCACACCTGCCTGTGCTCTTAGATCTTCCTCTTCCATTAATCTCACTGAACCTCCATCCCTTCTGACTAACACGGGGCCTTCAGCCATGTTGCCCCTCGACTCTGGAACTCACTCCCACAACACATTCATAGTACTGACAGTCTTCCCAATTCCCGCCTCAACACACACCTCTTCAAACTTGCCTTTTCTGTTTGACTCCAGTGTTAGTGTTCAGGGCATATTTATTTTATACAATTACATTTATTCTAATTTTTTTGTATTTTATGCCTTGTTGGATTACTGTCTGTTGCTATTTTATTTCTTTGACTGTGTGATGTAAGGTGTCCTTGGGTGCCTTCAAAGGCAGCTATAATTAAATGCATCATTATTATTACTAATATTATTATTAGATACATATAGTACATATTAAAGGAAATACCTGTCTTACTTAGCCAACTTTTTTCCTTTTTTCCCCACAATCACTTAATTTTACAACCTCAAAATTTACAACCTGACCGTGTCTTCCCCCTTCTCCCTCTGTCACTTACCCATTTGTTGTATTTGAGTGGTCCTGTGAAGCCCATGGCCTCAATCAGCTTTGTGAAGGGCCCAACCTCTTCCTCTGTTTGCTGAGGCGTCTCCTTCACATTACAGAGCTGCCGCACAAGAAACAGAACAGAGAACAGTGAGTGGAGGGATGAAAAAGGGAGTGACAGAAGAGTGTAAAAAAAAAAGAAAAAAAAGAAATGGAGATAGAAGAAAGGAAGAGGGAAGGAGAAAAAAGATGAGGGGCAAGGACTGAAAGATGAGAGACGGCGTCTTTGATGACGAGAGAGAAAGAAAAGAGTGATGAAAAGCAGGGGAGGACAGAAAGGTGGGGGTAAAAACAACCCTTTATGTTCCCTGTGTGTATATATATACATATATACATTGTATAACCCTCATTAAATCAACAGCACATACACTTTGTCCGAAACACACACACAACCTACAGTATGATGACACACACCTGGGGAACATGACCTTTATGGGGTGAGTGCAGCTGTTGAGTATATTAATATAGTGACCTACTCTTAGCTGCGTGTTGTCTTAGCAGTTTCATTACAGCCGCAATGACCCAAGCGACCCTTCATCACTGCTTCTGCTTTAAAATCCCTGCAATCAATAGCTGAATCTTTGCCAACACTTGTTTTCTGCTGAACAAAAAAACCCAGCTTACTAGCCTACTGCTTTGCACATGTCTGTGTTCAATATGCAGTGCAGTCAGGCAGCACTGTAGTGGTAATATGCGGTTATATACATGAAACTATGAATGAAACTTAATATTAATTTAATACTACAAATAAGAATGATAATAATAAGTTAATACATTAATGGGAAAACAAGCTAAATATTGTCTTGACATTGGCAAAGGTCTGTGATCGTTGTTCACAGAGATCATCGTTGATCAGCACAACCCTACTATACCATCTAGGGACTTAAAGTGCACTGCATCCTTACATACTTGACAATATGACCGCTCTTATGCACTCAAAATAGCAAGTGCAATAATCGACATATGCGATTTAAGACACAGCTTATGTTACACTTGTATCCTCTGCATTCATAAAGAACATCTGCTGTTGTGAATCCATACATCTTTAGTCCTATGTCACAACTGTATAAGATGTTGGGCAAATACAACATCAGGACTCAGTATGGATCGACACCAACAAACACTAAATCCTACTTTTTCGGCTAGAGCATGTTTCATTAGACTTTTCCTGTCTGGTAAACTCCCACTCACTCACAGTTAGTAATGCAGGTTTTGTGTGTAGGTTGATGATCCTGGTGAGTTATTTTCTCAGACTGAAATATATACATCTTTTTAGCTACTCAATCAAACCCTGCACATAGGTTTTAAATACTTCTCTGTGTGTGTAAGTGTGCACATCATGTTACCTGTGTGGTGATGTGCAGAGTCCGACATGGTGTTGAATGGGGAGAAGAGACTCTGGCCAGCTGGCAAGCTACTAAAGCTCTAGCAAAGCAGGCTTCCTGATCTGATGACTGGGTGGGGATGGAGAGAAGGACACAAAGAAATAGAAGAGGAGAAAAAGAGATTAAGCTCTCACAGCTTGACATGTACAATATAAAACAAAAAGCTACAGACAGGGAAATTACAAAGCTAATATGAGCATACATTTGTAGATTTGATCTTTTGTCCCGGCACAAAACCGGGGGCTACTCCTCGGGGGAACTAAATATTGCCAATAAGTAACCAAGCTTCAGTTGTGCTTCTCCTCAAATGGAAAAAGATGGACCACCATAATGCTCAAATTATCTTATAATGCTGCAATCATAAATGCTCACTCAAGGATATGATGGCACACCTCAAACTCAAGAGCCAGAGTAGATGGCTCTGGGATCATAAGGTCTAGCAATATTGTCTGCTCTGTTTTCAAAATAAAACAGTGGTGGTGTTAGTGGAAAGATGCTGGTAGCCACACACTGGTATAGTACGTTTCTATGATGATAACTGCTGCAGTGTTAAAAGAGAACAGCCACATCCTAATCAACAGCCACGCTGCAGCCAGATTTGCAGCGTTGGCTGATATTGTATATGATATATGATGATGGTTGTGCCTGACAGCAGTTTCATAGTGACTGTGAATCCAGAGAATAAATTACTTTTTTTGTCAACAATTCACAGTGCAAAGGTTTAGATTTTAAGTTTATCTGAAAAAGTTTTTAGATAAACTATAAAAACTAATCTCTCTCTAAAAAAGGCCCAATAATTGAGAAGTTTCATTAGTTCCACTGTTACATTAAGAAAAACCCAGAGTCTGCTTTTCAATAGTGATTAATCTGCCATATAGTGATTGAACGGTCAGACAAATATTTAAATTATGTGTTGATTGTTTGAGTTATTTCTTAAGCAAAAATTCATATAATTCTCCACTTACAGCTTCTCCAGTGTGAGAAATGTTCTGATTTTTTTTTCACGTTTGGGTTTTGGACAGTTGGTCAGACATGACACACTCTACCGCCAAAAGGTTTTCAAGTAATTGATTAATCAACTGATCTTTTCTGCTTTATTCGAACAGAATAAGCATCATGATTTTTCATCATGATTTTGTGCCTCCTCCTTAAGGGTTTGCTGCACCAAATTTACTTTATTATTCTTCCTGAAAGTACTTTTACCCAATACAACAGGTTAGACTGAAATACAGCAGGTGTTGATGTATATAGGTCAACTCGGACTGCAACTATTCGGACTACTTTCAATATCAATTAATCTTCAGATTAGTTTCTCAATCAAATGAGTAATCATTTACTCTGTGAATTGTTTTTTGTTTTTTTTTTTTTAAAATGCAGCACACTCACATTTAAGAGGCTGCAACCTGAGAATATTTGATATTTTTCTTGAAAAACTACTGAAATTATCAATCAATTAAAAAATAGTTGCAGATTAATTTTCTGCAGGACTAATTTCAACTTCGTTTAAGTCTGTGAGTGTACATTTCTTATTTTCTGTCCTCACTCCAGATGTTTGTATGTGTTTGGGTAACATTTGGTCAGTGATTTCATATTTCCAGCAAAGCCTGGACTCTTTCTGCGGCCGTTGCCGTTGGATTAACGCCAGTTAACGGTCAAGTTCACCTGCACAAACCAGATGATTACCCACACAGGTAGCTAATCTTATTAAACTACCAGTTTTAGTTTGATGATATCCCAAACTCAAGGATACACTTGTACCAAAAATTTTACTTTTTCTGTCTTTCATTTCACTCTTTGCCTTCACTTATCAGCTCCGGTGCCTCACCCGCCGGTAGCTCTTCTTACCGTTCGTATTGTGTTGTTAGTTTACTTAGCTTAAATCCTATTAGCAGCTAAGCTAACGTTAGCTGTAACGTTATTACCTTTCGGTAGGCGGCTCTGGACGCTGTCCCGTTAATAAGGCTTCTGACGGCAGACTGCAGCGGCCGCCGATACATGGCTCCTAAATGTCTGAAACCCACAGGCTGCCACCAAACTGCGGCTCCCTTCAATAAAACCTTACGGTTTGGTAACAACAGTCCTCCTCCACCTCCTCCCCCTGTGCAATGTCAACGGAATCTGTCCGGCGCGCAGTGCTGTCCGGTCAGAAAACAGGCCTCGGCGAAGAAACGGTCCGCTTTGAAGAAAGTGGTTATTAATTCTGTGTATTTAAATTATATTTAATTTATTTCATTCTTTTAATTTTGTGCTGCAGACCCAAAATATGTTACAAAACAAGAACTAAAAATCACCTTGTAATCTCAAGTTACCTCTATAAAAAAAATATTTTAAAAAAGTGCCTCTATTATTGTTTCAAGAAGGATTTACAGTGTTTTGCTTATAGTACCACAGCATGCCATATACTACTATACTCTTTCTCATATTTTCTTTAATATCATGATTAATTTGCTTCCACAAGCCACTGATGTTTCAGATTTAGTAGGGGGCAGCACAACATCACTCTGTAAAAACATACACTCTGTCGCCAGTTTATTAAGAACAGCCAGTCAAAACTAATGCAGTCTAATTTAATAGCCCTGCAACAAATCCTCCTTCATGAAGGGTATAATGTTCAGTTTTTTGTTGAAACTGTTTTAGAGTGGTGTTGATTCAGCTGTGTGATCATTAGATTGTGGTGCTGGTGAACTGAAGTGTTTCTGTTATTTACTCTAACCTTACTGATATAAATGGGGTCGACAAAATAATAGAATAATAGAACTTCAGCCCAAAGATTAAAAAAAAAAAAAAGGTCAGCTATGGGCTTGGCAGGATGCAGATACTCTGTGCTAGCAGTGTAAGCAGAGCCATGCATGGCCGCCTCCATTAATTGTTCAAAGCCACCCAGCTATTCAACTGCTTCCTGCGAAAGCCCCCGGGCCGACAGTCACAGTATGTGATGTATTTCTACATAGACGATTTGAGAAGATAATGTGTTAGTCCCATCCTCACCCAACAACATTTACAAATGCTGGCATAAGTTTAACACCCCAACCTCCATGTGTATGTAATATTTTCATTCTTGACAAACCAAAAGTATCTTCTCTTTGCAGGGTGAGAAAAGGATTCAACAGTGAATTAAAGGTGGGGACAGGGTTAGAGAAAGGTGTTGCCTGTCAGAAGGCTCATTAGACTTATTTTTTAAAGTTTATTTTTGGAGGGGGGGTGGGGAGGGGGGGGGGGGGGGTTGACAGTTGACTTATATGATGGCAGGGTGGTGGGGTAAAACATAATTTAACATTAAAACTGGGCTGGGCTTCCATTGGAACATTTATATAACTGCCTTTCATTTTAGTAATTTTAGGAAAAAGAGACCATGCAAATTATTATTATTATTTTTCAGGCAATGTAATATATTACCTCAGTTGTCACTTTCAAAACACACATACATACATACAACAGGCTGGTAGTATACCATGCTTGGAGAATGGGACCCTCATGGGACATTTTCCAAATATTGGTCAAATGCAGAAAATTAATTTGTAGTTTAGGAGAAAAAAAGAAAAAACATAATGTTTACTGACATTCAGAGAAAACTTAATATATTCAGAGTTATTCTAATTAATCTAGTTTCCCTCTTTTTCAAATTATGTCAAATTTAACTTTCCTGGCATGAATGAAAGAAGAGCCGCTGCAGGCGTTGAGTAAAAGCTCCTGTTTTTATTTTGTTTTTATTTTGTGTTTTTCTAATTTGACCTGATTCCAGAGTCACAGCTTGTGGACACAGTCATTTACTGTTGATTAATAAAACGGAAAAATGCTGTGTGTGTGTGTGTGTGTGTGTGTGTGTGTGTGTGTGTGTGTGTGTGGACAGAGGAGAGAGACAGCAAGAGTAGAAGAAACAGAGTGAAAGCAAGAGAGAGAAAGAGGTACAACAAGAACAGAAAAATTTCAGTGACAGATACAAAACAAGAGGATGTGAAAAGGTAAAAACCTAAAAGGTCAAGTTGAGTTTTCTGGACCAGCAGAATGTTTGTTTCTGAGGAAATGAAATCAGCGCCTTTAGATCAATGCTGAGCCTGAACAGTTACAATAATACTTCAGTGGTGAGTTATGAGACGCGACTGAGTGGGGTAACGTCAGGTCTAGCCACTGCTATTTCCTCGGCAGTCAGTCAGATGCTGTACTCCCTGCAGTGACCTCACCTGAAAACACACACACAGACACACACACACAGACACACACACACACACATTTCCCATCTATGACACTGATGTAGTGTTGAATAGTGTCAGGAGTCTGCCTCTGTTTCTGCAACTAGATCTAATTTAAACTGTTTAAGTTTAGTTTTTAACACTCCATGACAAAACTCTGGTGGAACCCCTTTATTGGTCTTTACTGTACATGTTCATATACTAGAAATAGAAAATTGGCAAATATCAAGCAAGTACATTTCTGCACAAAACTGTGCTATGGTGACGCTAGATGGAAATTTAGAGGATCATGAATTATTATAAATCAGTGTAAGGTGACATGAATGATAATTCAGCCAGGATTCAGAAGTGAAATATATAACATACAGTATGTCACTATATCAGCAGTGATGTTGCCATGTATGCCACAGATAAACATCCCCTGGATATATGAACATATATAATATATCCATAGAGAAATTGTATGTGTATGTACATATATTAAAAATATGTATGATTAATTTTTATATTGTATAACATGTTGCGAGCATATATGTTAACAGTACATTTTTGATTTATATATGCAACAGCATACATGTCTTTATATTGTCATGTCTCTCTTCCCTTTCTAGGACAGTGGTCTCAGACGTTTGGACCCTCCTGGATATAATGTCAGTATATATTGACAGGCTTTGGGATGGATGTAGAAATACTGTATGTCTACAATATAAGCATTCATACATAAACATACATATTTGTATTGGCTAGACATATATGTCAATATATGAAATTGTTCCAATTTCTTACAGATTGCATATATACATATATGTTTTTATTTTACATTTATTTCATATATGTAGATTCAATATATGTACATGTATTACATTTGCCTGTGATCACTTGGATTTGTTATGTATGAGTTGGAGATTGAAATTGAAGCTTCATGTCTGAGTCTCTCTTTAATTCACTATGTAGTATCGTGTCAGTGTGATATTATCTGTATCCTCCATGCATACCAGACATGCATAAGAGTGTCTATTTTTTGTGTGCATGCATATTTGTGTGTGTTTGTGTACTTGTCTGGTCTGCAACTGTGTCCATAGCTTGTGCATTTGTGTGTGTTTTTGTATTAATAAAGAGTGATAAATGGTGGGCTCAGAGGAAGCGTTGGATTCCTGCTCAGCTCCTGTTCCTGTGAGAAACCTAGCTAAAGAAAGCAGACATAAATAATGGCTGCCACCCCGCCATCCTGCCTGCAATACTACACTGTGTGTGTGAAGATATGTGTGTGTGTGTGTGTGTGTCCACTTTTAACAGTATCCCATAGGACAAAAAGTGCAAAGAAAACAAAGGTCAAGGAAGTATTTATACTCACCCTGCACACACACACACACACACACAGACAGACACACACACACACACGTACACATGCAAAAAGAAAGTGAGTGATGGCCCTGCCTCTCCTCAAAGACAAATAGTAAAATGTGTATGCATTTATGTGGTGTGTGTCTGTTCCATCATCTGCTCCCTGCAGAGGATAAAAAGTCAGTGAATGTCTCACCACAGTGTGTAAGCACCTTGTTTCCACATGGCCCCTGGTTTGAAAGAGTTGTTTCTTGAGGGACAGGGCCATTAAGAAGCAATGTTATTAGCACTAAAGTACAGGAGCCGTTAAATTGACCTGTAACAGATGATTGCAGCTTTAGATTAGATTCAGAGGCAATTTACTTCATAATTAAAAAGAGCTGCATTAAACATATGGTAATGGGATCTTGAAAACAATAAAGTGCACTCAGATTAGATTTAAAAGTTTGTAAATGGAGACATATGGAGGGGGTGGGGGAACGTGTGTGTGTGTGTGTGTGTGGGTGGGTGGGTGGGGGGGGTTCACCCTGGTAGGCCAGTGGGCTGTGTTGGCAAACTGGTGGCAGGAACCCACCTACTTATAGGCAAGCCTCACCACTCAGCAGCCATCTTGGCAACAACCCCTGGAAGTTAATTCAGGGAAAGAACCATAGCCTCAGTTTGAGTTGTCACCCGGACGTTAAAAACTACTCGTGTGGAATCACCAGTCAAATCTGATAAAAAAACAAAAGGCTAAAAAAGTTTTGTAACTTTGTTTAAAAAAAGGTTTTTCCCCACAGGTCAAACTTCTACTAACCATAAATATGTGATATGTGTCATACAGTCGCCATCTTTGGTGTTACAGACTTTTCTATTCAGAATTATAAATGGTCTGTCTCTTCCTTGATAACATCCCTGCCGTCATTCGCTCTCTAAGAGAGTGAAAACACATCTGTCTCATTGCAGTATTCTGTCAGACTGACTGGTGATAGAATGATTGGGATGATTATAACTTGGGATTTATGAGTCATGCCACAAACTGTAAACATGTCTTGACCCTTAGGCCTTCACCAGCCAGTCTCTATGAATTTAGCCTGACAAAGGTCTGGTCAGTAAGCTTTAAGGTGTGAAAACACTTTTTTTTCTCTAAACCTGTTGCTATATTTTCAGGCAGTGGAGGATCCAGTTTTACTAACCAGGAACTATAAGCTACAGTTTGTGCAAGACTTTCATACGATATGTTATACATTTCATCACAGTTTTTTCAATTTTCAAAAGGGACGTTTCATTTTATTCAGTTGTGAAAAATATTATCAACACATATTTTTCACCTTAGCCAGTCAACACTGATAACAACATTTTGGGAGATACATTAAATAACAAGGTTTCGTAATTATATTGATAAAACAAATCGTAATCCAGGCAGCATTGTCTTCCTTTCAAAATAAATCTGCTGTTGTAAATTGGTATGAAAGTACTTTGTAGAAGACAGGGTTACAGGTTGGCAGCAAGGGCACAGACAGGAACATGGTACACAAAGGAAAAGGTGGAGGGTGAATGCAAAGAGATAAATAAGTGGGTGTAGAAGAAGACAGAATATGCAGAAGTTGAAATAATGTAATGTCACTGAAGGGATGTGAACACAGCAAAATGGATGTTACGATTGTTAATTAACAAGGTAAAAGCTTCAGTTTTAAGTTCTGCAGAACATTTGACACATTAAAACAGAGTAAGTCTGCTTTACACCACACTCTATTCATGCATCTTCAAAGTTGGTCCCCTCCACAACATCTGCACATGTTAGTTGTGAGTAGTAACACTTAGCAGTGGCATAAGTATAGAAATACACAGGGGTGATCATGGCTGCCAAACTCGATGCAACAGGATGCAGCGTGCCAGAATAAAAATTACCTTGCTGAAGCACTTTCCAGAAATTTACATTACTCACCTCCAGAGTAAGTTGAGACGGATGCCAAAGAAAACCACTAATAATAATGTCTGGCATGGTCAACCCTGTCTGCATCCTGCAGTGTCAACTGGTGTCTTCAGACCTGTCGCCACACTCGAGAAAATGGAAGGAGCAGAGAAAGAGAGGACAGGGGAGGGAAGGGCAAACACAGGACAAAGAGTGGAGGAGAAGATAACAGCATGGATGAGCGTTAAAAACAAGACGTGGAAATATAAGAGGTGGGAAAATGGTGTCTGAGTGTGTGATGACAGAGCAGGTCTCCTGCTAAGACAGCCTGATTTCCTGAGTGTTTAAATGGTGGGGCTAAAACAACAACAGAACTGACACGTTTAAGCCTTAGGTTACTCTAACACTCCACCTCACTCTCTCTTTCTGTTTCTCTTTTACTCTCTCCATCCTCCTCCTTCTTTAGTCCCTGGCTCTTCCTTCCTTGGCCCCCCTGGCTAATGTTACCACTAACACCTTCTGACGCAGGACGGGGTACCAGCCTGCTGTACAAACTGATGATCTAACCACCACAGCTGCTCTGTGTGTGTGTCTGAGTCTATCTGAGTGTGTTTGTGTGTGTGTGTGGACATATGCTGTGTGTGAAGGTGTGTATATTCATGAAACATAATACCCCTTCTTCTATTTAGGAAGGCAGTGCCATTCAGTGCACTGGGCAGGACTGAACAGGAGACAAGTGAAAGTGTGTTTCCCTGAGATCGCTGGTTAATTAACAGTAAATGTAAATCAATTTATTTAAACCTGCAAGAACTGATTTTTTGATGAATTGTTTTCAGCAGAAACAAGTTGTGAACTTAACAGTAACAAACAGCATCATCAGCCTTTAAGCTGATATGATGAACTTGTCAGCTGGAGTCAACAAGATTAACCAAACACCCTAAATTGTCTAAAATGTTAAATGTATTACTTTCCTTATTATACATTTGCAAAACAAATTTTTTTGAGACTGTCCTGTAAAAAAATGAGCCCATACGTCATCTTTGTGCAGCAGGTTTTTTTTTATGACCCATAGCTACATTTTGTTGCTAGGCGACATCTAGCAGCTGTAGTAATCATGACAGGAGCAAAGGGAAAAGTGTGGTCATGTAATACATACAGCGACAAAGTCCACGTCAGGAGGAGGTTGTGGTGGATGGATGGGTCAACACAGGAATACAAAGGAATGTGAGGAGTGTTTGTTTCCCATATGAAAGTAGTTCATGTTGTTTCTATTATCCATGATCATTCAACAAAGTTAACCATGTTGTTATTATTGTAACCATGACAACAAAAATCTATGTTAAGGAAGTTCTTATTTTAACCCAAATCAGGATCTTTTCTGAAACCTAACCAAGTAGTTTAAGTGCCTAAACCATGACCGTAATTATAGTAACCATGGTTACTATAATTAACCAAAGGTAGGTATACCAGTCTTGGTACAGTCCGGATGTTAATGATTGTAACCATTACAACCAAGGTCTGGTTGCCGTAGGGGCGCTATTTCAGGACACACTCCTATGGGTCGTATCAGAGGGTTGAGTAAAATGACCTGTGTGGTTGTTCAGGTTGGAGGACTGGTTGACTGATTATTTTTTTAACCCGCAATAACGGATTTTCACGCCACATTTTCAGCAGAAACAAGTTGTGAACACAACATCAACATAATCAAACAGAGATCAAGATATCTTGACTTTTAGTGCCAAGCTTGGGTCAAGCTTGAAAAACAACCATAATACACCCAACCAAAATCATATGTTAGACCCTCCAGGGCCACGTCTTTGAGGCTCTTTGCCCCTTCTGCTTGAAAAAAAAAATCAACCTTTTTGATCTAAATTGTTAAAAGTCTGACAGTCAGTGGTGAGCTGCTCTGTTTTTCCTTGGCAGTCAGACATCATCTCCAAATCAGGGTTATAATCAGCTCTTTATATCATATATTTCATAACCCCCCTCTTAACCCCCCCCCAACCCTGGCTGCAGCTGCTCTGATATTTTATCCTTTGTGAGCACTTACTTAGGAAAACACCGGCCAGAGGAAACACGAGAAGGTTTGGAGCAGCAGACAGGTAGAGACAGCAAAGTGCCGACAGTAAGGTTTGGAAACGCTTCCATCTGTAGGATGAGAGAGAGAAAGAGAGAGAGGGAGAGAGAGAGAGAGAGAGAGAGAGAGAGAGAGAGAGAGATGTAGCCTTGAGGCGAAGGCATGACCCAGAGGAGTGAGAAGGCAATGAAGTTAAGTTCAATGTTTCACTAAAGTGTTTCCTGGCAATGCTGTGTGTTTTGTGTGTGTGTGTGTGTGTGTGTGTGTGTGTGTGTGTGTGTGTGTGTGTGTGTGTATCATGGCCACCTCAAACTTCCCTGAAGCATTAAAATGACAATATTTCTGCTGTATTCCACTGTGAGAGCATGTTCCAGCTTACATGTGTGAATGTGATCTGTTTGTGTGTATTTCTGTTTTAGGGTTAAGAGCACAATAAGGTTGAGGTTGAGGTTAAGGTCAAAGGTCACATTTTAGTTGACACATGCGTCTTGAAATAGCCTCTTGACAGTGCTTGGATCCTTGTTGATGATTTTGCTAAGTGGTCTGATGGACCTGCGACCTCATCACTTTTTCTTGGTCTCCTTCAAAAACACAATGGCAATCAGATGATCAATGAATTTAAAAAGACAAGAAGACATTTGTGAAACAACAACAGCAGAGTTTTAACAAAGAAAAAGGCTCTGCTTTCTTCTTCTACGGTTGACTTCTTGTATACTTCCTGTAGCTGGTCCACAATGCCCACTACAGTGTCGGAGGGCAATCGCACCTCCCAAATGGACGAGGGCATGACTTGCAAAACTATGTACACAGTAATAGCAATAACATGGCACACTGTTTTCTACAAAGTCAGTGTCTTAAATAGTCAAGTTTTCTTCCAAGTATAACACAGATTTTAACTAAATTTACAGAAAATCAGAAAAAAAACCCTCAAACAAACAATTTAATGCGTGTTTGCATCCACTACTGATATGGGAATAATCCTCTAGTCAGTGCCATTAAAACACTACAGAAGAGGAAGAGGACACAGGGAGAGAAAGTAATTAAAAGAACTCCATTCAAATGATGGAAATCCATGTGAAAACATCACTAGGTCTGTCTCCATTACACTTGATCACATTTTGTTTTCACTGATGCACCAACTTTTCAACTTCAACAGAGTTTTACAGCCATATTTGACACATTTAGTGAGGCCCCTGATGATGTGTGCCATAGCCAGCGTCTACCCATTGCCTGTGTGTGAGGCATTTAGGAGACACCTGTAATTTGTAGTGTTCTTTTGTAGGCTTCTTTGTCCGGGGTCACCTCAGAGTCTAGGATGGATGCCAATATAAAGCAGGTGGATTGAAATAAAGCGATACTAAAGTGCAAATATTGTAGTGAAAATGTGCGTACGTGTATTTTAACCTGAGTTTAGGCCAACGTACACTTTCATTTTTCATAAGAGATGAAGTCTGGGAGGTCAGGCTTGATTTGATATTCATGACTTCAACAAAACAACTCCAACACAACGCCTCTCACATCTCAAATAGGTCAGTCGTGCAGGAATGGAGAGAAGCCTACGGGCCTCCAGTGAATATTTCTTACATTAG
This sequence comes from Trachinotus anak, assembly GCF_046630095.1. Classification (NCBI taxonomy): domain Eukaryota; kingdom Metazoa; phylum Chordata; class Actinopteri; order Carangiformes; family Carangidae; genus Trachinotus; species Trachinotus anak. The sequence goes on from NW_027273864.1 coordinate 25,019,734, forward strand.
AATACTTTTTCAGTAGTTTGTCTTGGCCTTAGGTTTGTTGTAATATTTTATAAGTGTGAGAGACAATGCCAGCTGTTGATTACAGTGAAATAACAGACATGGTAAAAGCAGAGTAAGGAACCTGGACTTCCTGCTGGGCCGAGGTTAAAGTCATGAACAGAACTCAAGTTGTCCTCACTTGAGATTTGCTGCTGGACAAAAAAACTGAATACCATTTGGGCCTTAAGTAAATTTGATTTGTCATGTCATGATGTTGCGATAACTCATTGCAACCTCGTCATCAAACTTGTGTCCATGTTGTTATGTGTTGATTTTGTATTGCAGTAAATATTGAGGGCTTTTTTCTGCATGGTAAGTAATTAATGTACTTTTATTCTCAGTGCACAGCAAACACATTAAGTTAGTTGTTAATCAGTTTTGATTCTTTGAGCCAGATGTTTAGCAGTGGGAGAGAAGGCAAAGAGGCAGAGATTTGTGTACTTACAGTAGCCTCCAAAGCCCAGAATGCAATGGCGACAATGTGCGAAGACGATGCTAACATGCTGATGTTTAGCAGGTATGATGTCTACCATGTTCACCATCGTAGTTTAGGAAATTTGTCTGCAAAGTTTGTTAATGAGCACTAAACACATAGTAATCTTAATCTTGCAGGTAGCACTGGACCAGTTAAAATGTTGACTTAATGTGGAGCTGCATAGAAAGTCAGAGTATCACCAGAAGTATGGCAGTTCATCCAGTTCATCCAATTTCACTTAAAACCACTAACAAACGTCCAGTCGTTGTTAGATAAAAAAGTCACAAAATTCATCTGGATTCATCCTCTGGGGAACATGATTGTCAGTTCAAATTTTTGAAATATAAATGTAGAAATATTTCTCTGGTTAAGTGAAAATTATGCTGATGGCTATGTATGTATTTTCATATATGCAAGTTTATTAAAACCACATACATATAAAAATTCGATATGCTTATGTAAGTTTTTCTTATTAATTTCTCATCAGTTTTAAACATGTCTATCTCCCTATTCTAGGACAGTGGTCTCAGACTTTTGGATCCTTCTGTACATAATATGAACATATACAGGATTTGGAATGGATATGAATTCATTTAACACGTTGCTATAATATAAAAATATATGAATAAACATACACATTTGTATGAGCTTGGACATACTACATGAAATTCTTTCAACTTCTAATTCCAATATGTTTCATACATAATTATTACATATATGTTTTCATTTTATACGTACATAAATTACATTTGTGTATGTGGGAACAGTTGGTTCTTGAATATAAATAAATGAATGTTATATTTTTACCTTCTTCTCTAACCTTTTGATCACTGCCCACCATGTTTTCATTTTGCAAAGCGCAGCACACACATTCATTATAGCAACCTTCATCAGCATCTGAGTTGCCAGGGCTACCATGACAAAACACACGTTCACATGTTCATCAAGTGTAACTGAAGTTTTCCATTTGTTTAGTTTACTACTAAGGTCATCACAGATTTTGTTTTCCTTCTTCACTGGAAGTGTGTTGGCCAGATTTGCCACACTAGCGCCCTCTGATCTCTTTGTTGCTCAGCCCCAAATGACAGATGCTTTTAATTCCCAGGAGTCTTTACCACTGGCACACACACACACACACACACACACACACATACACACAACTCATAGCTTATACTGTGTGTGTGTGTTAGCTTTGGCTGTGTTCCCGTTGTGGCTATAATCAGGGGCGTCTTTGACATGTCACAGTTTCCCCACCTAGGCATGACCTGCCCTCAGCCAGGAAACACTGAACAAACCATCTGTGCCTGAGCTTGTGTGTGTGTAGAGAGCAAGACAGAAAGGGAAGAAAGTGTGTGTGTTTTTTGTGGAAGGTGTGTATAAACATTATGTGTGTATAGGTACCATATATGTACATGTATATGCATTGAAGCTGTGAACATGTCTTCTGATGAATGAGTCATATTTTCACTCAGCTCTGACGGTCGTCTGATACCTTTTTTTTTTTGCCTTTTTTTTTGTTAACTTCTACCAGGCTTTTAACATACAGTACATAACTGACAACGTCTTACAACATACATTAAGAGTTTATTTATTCTATTTTATTGTGATAAAACTGAGAGAAGTGGATTTAATGAAAGCAGTGCATTTTATGCAAGAAAATGTATGTGAAGAAATTAAATTATGGTTATTATTTTTTAGATGTTTTAGCAGTGTGGGTCAAGGGTCATGCTCATATGCAAATGTAATATATGTACATAAACTTAATTCGGATGGATAAATATATTTCCCCTCGTACAAAATAAATGTATATATAAAATAAAACATATATGTACAAATTATATTCCATATACTGACAAATGTATCTAGCCCATACAAATATGTATATTTTTCATGAATACTTATAATGTAGACATATATAAATATATATCCTTCCCAATTCTATATGTATGTTGTTTTAAACTTGCAAATATAAATTCAATATATCATCAGTATATATACATCATTAATATATATGGTTGCAACATGTTATACCATATAAAAAAATCATCATATACTGTATATTTTATATATATACACATTTTGCTCTTCAATTTAACATATGTGTATAATATATCTGTATAGATGACATATATGGCAATAAAACTTTTGATCTAGGGACATATGGGTTGTTTATTCCATTTTTGTATGGGTTTGGTGCAGACGGAATTATCATTCACGTCCCCTCAAACTGACTTGTAATAATTTATGATCCTCTAAATTTCCGTCTTGTGCCACCATGACGTCAAAATTTGATGTGGTCCAATATTCAGGTTTATAACTAAACCTTCCCATCAGCCTCGGTTGTACTTGTACTGTGTCTTGTATTAATTAGCAAATGTTGGTCTCGATACAAACTAAACATATAAACATGAATACTGTGACCATGTTAGCAGGCTAATGTTAGCATTCAGCTGCGCAGTGCGGCTTCAGCTTAAGTCTCAGGGAAAATGAGATTTTAATGGCATGAAGCGGCATTTCTCCAGTGATGAGTCATGCTCCCAAAAAGTGTTTAGAAATCTGCAGCTGATGTAATGACATTTTATTAGGTGTTTTGACTGAACAACTGAAGATGGATTTAATATGAAAATGAAACTCTTCAGCTACCATGTGAAAAAAAAAATGACGGCCACATTTATGAAGTGCTTCTTGCTCTGAAAGCAAAAGACATTTTGAGGATTAGTAATAGAGTTATGAGTCATCACAAGACCTCTGAATCACAAAATATGATGATGAACTGCAGGTGAAGATTCTATCCACAAAGGACCTATTCTGCTTTAACTTTTATGCTTCTTGTCTGAGAGCAGCAGGTTTTCCACTAAACATTTTTTTGTTTTTACTTGTTCAGGAGTAGCTTTTGTTTTCCACTTGATGAAGCTTTAATATTTGACAAATGTTAAATAAAATTGAATAATATGTCAAACCAGTCCCAGGGTTTGAGCCAAGATTGTTTGGGGGGGGGGGGGGGGGTTAAATGGGTCTATTAGTACTGAGTCATGGCTCTGTCAAAGGGGGACAGGAGACAGGTTTTACCAGGAGAGATTTCTCTCCAGCTGTCAGCCGTGTGGTCAAACATCAGCTCCTTATTGAGGAAAGAAAAAAATAACAACAAACATGCTAATCACAATTGCTCCGGGAAAAAGAATGAATCATTATAAACAAAAAACATCCAATAAACAGAGGGAACAGTAAAACAGTTTGTACAACAAAGCCATCAGCAATCAGCTGTTACTCCATCCAAATAATCAGACTGAAGATGAAGTTTGTCATTTGTTTACAGCAGACAGACACACACACACACACACGCACACACATACAGCCAGATCAGTGGCAGACAGGGTTCAGTCTCCTTTGTGAATCTTGTACAGAAACCTCAGTTTTCTATAAATGTTCTATAAATGTGAAGGATCAGCTGGAGCTTTACAGCTTCCCAAACAGAGACAGGCAGTCTGGAGGTAAATCAGTGCTGCTCTGCACATTTCTGGTAATCTCCTGTTGCAGTTGTAAAATTTCACAGTTTCACGAAATCACGTTAACTTAATTGTAGCTGACACAGTAAACAGCTGACTTTCAGCTTGGCAACGCAAACATGCAGCAGACACCTGGTGTTCAAAATCACTTCCTATCTACTACATATTGCACCATGTTTACATTCCATTCCTCAGAGGTGGCCTTTAAATGATATTGTGACATCACTATATATTTGCGTGATAATGATATTGTGATAAAATCATTCAGCTGTGATAGATGGTGGATTTACAGGATGTTTTAGAGGAGCAGTGGCTCTGAGCCTGATCACCGTCACTGATTCTTACAGACCTGTTGTCCAGCTGATCAATACAAAACACCAAATCTAATTCTAATTCTTTGCAGACTGCGCACGTCACCACCACGCCCACTGGGACTGACTCCACCATCAGCCTCTGCTCTTCCCAACTTGACACTTTTTTCATGGCATTGTGACGCATTGCTCTGATTACTGTAATCACTGCAATGCAAACTTCATCATGACTGATTTGTCTTTGACACCTGAGCTGAATCAGATCCTGACGAGACAAGAAATCTGTCGTGGTTTAGACGACAGAGTCAGTTGTAGCAGCTCTGCTCTTTTTCTCTGAGGCTTCACTTCCACACAAGTTTGTTCCTTTTCTGGAATGGACTCCTCCACAGCTGCTGTGTGTAGTCAGGATGTAAATACATCAACATGTAAATGTCATGATATGACATATTTATATCACATTAAAATTTAAAGCAGTACTAACATGAACCGTGAACAATATGACGTGGACTAAACTGTTGTGTAGCTATCAGTGATGATTAAAATGATGATTAGCAAGTGTCCAAATTCTCTATTTATTGCCCACTATAGAGTAAACTACTGGGTGTCTGTTAAACAGGAAGTAATGAATGAGTGAACAAGGGAGCGGTTGTTCTTGTTGACTCAAAGGAGTGAGAGAAAGGATAACTGGAGGGAAACCAGCAAGGAGCAAAAGGTAAGAGAGCAAGAAACGAAAGGAAAGCAAAAACTGAGAGAAGAAGGGAGAGGATGAAGGAAAGAGGGAGGAAGGGAAGGAAGAAAGAATGTGATGAAGGAGAGAGAAGAGATGGATTGAGCAAGGGAGGGGAGAAGCCAGTGACAAGCCAACAGGTTGACCATTCCAGCCAGCCAGTAGTGTTGGTGTTGGCAACACATTTTAGCACACTGTCACACACACACACACACACACACACACACACACACACACACACACACACACACACAAATCCAGAAGAGGTGACTTCACTTCTGTAAAGTTTGTGCTAACATATAATCACCCAGTGACTGACCAGAGCGTGCTTTATAGACTCCCAGAGCTCAGGAATCAAACACACACACACACACACACACACACACAGACACACATATATAAATATGCATGTACACAAATACACACAAACACGTGTGAATTGCACATGTACACACTCACACCCTCGGGGCGTACGCTTACTAACAGCTCACTGTAACTGACCACTTAAAGCTTAAAACCACAGAACAGGCCAAACCACAGTTCTAACCTGAGACGAAAGCACAGAAGAAAAAACCTGAAATGTTTGTTTCTGCAGCAGCTACTTCATCCAGCTTCAAGACGGCCACATTAAGGAAAGGGATATTTATATATTTGATTATTTGTGCTTCCGTAGATGATGATGAGGTTCTCGAAATGATACAAATTTTCTCTCATAATATTATGAATACTCTATTAGTGAAATATAATGTTATTTTCAAAATATTAGGCCTTCTAAACATTCCTACTTTTTTTCTCAAAATAATATTAACTTTTATCCTGTAAAATTTAAAACTTAAATTTTAATTTGTATAACACCACAGTTTACAAAAGCAGTTTAAAGTGCTTTTCATAATAAAAAACGTTAATTCTCGAATTCTTGTAATATTAAGAGCTTTCTCATAAAATTACAACTTTATTCTCAACATTTACATTTTTTCTTGTAATATTATGACTATTACTCAAAACATTATTACTTTTTACTTGCAAAATTTCAATTTCAAATTTTATTTTTTATAAAACCACATCATACATGATAAAAAAAACTTAATTCTCAAAATATATTTCTTGTAATATTTTGAGAATTCTCAAAAAAATTAAACTTTATTCACAAAATATTACATTAAAAAAATATATTATGACTTAATTTCATGAAACATTACTTTTTTGTTGTAAAATTGCAAATTCAAATTTTATTTTGTATAGCACCACATCATACCAAAGCACGTCAAAGTGCTTTACATGATAAAAAAAACTTTATTCTCTAAATACATTTCTTGTATTATTAAGAGCTTTCTCATAAAATTACAACTTTATTCTCAAAATATTACTACTTACTTAATATTGTATTACGGCTTTATTATTGAGATATTTTTATGTTCTCAAAATATCATGAGTCTCAACATATTACACTGTTTTTACAATTTCATTTTCTTCAAATTTAACTTTTACAGATTTTTATTTTAATACTTAAATACTGTGAAGTTTGCCTTGGAACATTACGACGTTGCTCTTGAACAGTGGCACTAATCTTCATGATATTTAAATCCTGTGAAGAGAGATGTGAACGACGCGGTGTGAGACATGTTAGAGTAAATAAATATTTCTGTTCTGATATCACTTTCAGACACTTATCATGTTGACAGTTAAAAGTTCAGTTTGAGCCTCAGTTTTTTTCTAATCGCTTGGCGCCACGCTCAAACCTGCGTGTCTTGTGTCAGCGCCGTCGTGTCAGATGCTTTGCTGTGTTTGGCTGGGAGCAGTGAAGGGAGCTGCTTCCTCATTTCCTTCCTGCTCTGTCTCGCATGGCTCAGACACATTCTTCTTCTTCTTCACTTGTTGTTCAGCAGTCAGAATCTTTCATTCGTCAGAGTGTGACAAATCATTTTCACTCTAAGACAACGTGTCTGTCCTTTCTATTGTCAACACTGCTACCTTAAGACAAAAGTGACTGCCATGAAAACACACATAACAATGGTGTTGTTTTAGTTTTTATTGTTTAGTTGGGAGTAGAATGGCTACCAGTGTGTGTGTGTTGTGTGTGTGTGTGTGTGTGTGTGTGTGTGTGTGTGTGTGTGTGTGTGTGTGTGTGAGAGACTGCATGTAGGGGGTCATGGCAGTGCTGAGTGGCTCGTTGTTTGCTCGGCATTTTATAGCTGCAGCCTGGTTTTCATTGACAGTCCCATCAGACTCTTTACACTTAAGCAGCGCTCCAGCTTTATGTTGGTCGACGTGCTGCTCCAGCTGCTGAGAGTTTACGCAGGATTAACACTCGCTCTAACTAAAGCTGTGCAGCCACAGGGAGACTCACCACACCATCACTTCTTTCAGGAGGACATATAAACCTCTGAGTGTTCACGACTGGGAGAGCCCTCAGATATGAAGTGGTAATTCTCCACAGTGGAGTTTCGAAAAGTCTTTGGTTGTAATCGAGCATCCAGGACCCACACATTGTGCAACTCCTACACAGTGGATATAAAACAAATGTTGAGTTAGTTGATGATGATTTTTATTTTCTATCATTCTGATTCAGACACAGATGGCAGGTAGCTACCATGCAAGGTGCAGGTCTGACCATCAGGAGCAGGTTGGGGTTTGGTGTCTCTCCTGACGACAATTCAAAATGTGGACAAGAGGAGGTGTGTGTGATTAGTGGACGACTTGCTTCACCTTCTGAGCCACAGCCCAAACTTAAGACCCCCCAAGAATGTAATGTCAGCATGTTCCAATCCATCCATCCATCCATCCATCCATTCATCCCTCCATCTGGCTTGTTGTGTAGAACAACCACACACTGGGAGAAATAATTCAGCAGCACTAACTGACTTATTAGAGGAATCTGCACTTTATTCATCCAATGTGTTTTGCCAGAGGAGCCTTTTTAGAACCACACAGTAACATAAGCCTGTGATGATAATTACACCACTGAGTGAAGCCAATAAGCCGATGCTGTGCTCAGCCCTGTAGTAGAAAGTAAGATGACAAGCACATGATAACCAGAGCCGTTTGGCCCTGTGACTGAGCTCATAATAGATGTTCACTGGCCCAGTTGGGCTCTAGGTGTGAAAAAGTACCAACTGACTGAGCCCTGGCTCGCCGTGTTTAGCCCTGTAGTGGAAAATATTAACAGGGATTGGTCATAGCGTGTGAATAATCTATGTTCAGCAAAACATGAGCGGAGTGTAAAACTTCTGAACAGTGTGTACGTGTGTATTTATTTGTGCATGTGTGTGTGTGTTTGTGTGTAAATGCTTGAGAAGTTTGCACTCATCATACGGTGTCAGTCATCTGTGTGGTTCATATTTTCCACTGGTTGCAGTTATGGAGCAAATAACCTGTTAAAACATACAAACACACACACACACACACACACACACACACACACACGCAGACAAACACACACTCTACATCCTGCCCCTCCTCCCCCTTGAAAACACACACACACACACATACGCACAGAGTTGATTTACAGGGGGTGTTAAGTATGACTAATGGCGTCGTTTGTTTTGCTGTCATGTTATTTCCCTGCAGTGCTGTGGAAATAGCTGGCACGTCACCTATTAGAGCTGATAATGACTTCATCTCTCACTGCTTTTCTGTGCATGCATGTGTGTGTGTGTGTGTGTGTGTGTGTGTGTGTGTGTGTGTGTGTGTGTGTGTTTGTGTTTGTGTGTGTATGTGTGTGTGTGTGGAGCGAGAGGACGAGAGGGGGAGCAAGAGAGTTTTTTTTGTGTGAGGGAAAAATACAGAGGTGAGAGAGAGATGAGAAAGAGGAAAGAATGCGAAGAGAGAGGGGAGAGAAGAAGAAGGAGTGTTAAGATCGTTTTCAGTTATTTACTCGTTCATTCATAATGAAAAATGAGAATTAAGAGTTAAAACTGTCTTTCAGAGTCTCCACTTTCCATAAGGAACTCAGTAATGAGTTATGCGTTTCAGCAAACATGGAAGTCTATTAACTTCTGTCTCATGTTGTGGACATAGGGTCTTGTTTGATCACAGAGTGTAATGCTGTAATAAAATCATATTGTATTAATGAGCAAAACTCCCCATGTACAGCCAATGTTAGTGATCAGGAGCTGTTTGTTTGCAGGAACAACTAAAATTAAAATCAACGCTAAAATGACTTCACTGCGAGTCCGAACAGCACGTTTCACCAACTCGTGCGATAAGTGCATGCACATAGGTCACATGACCAGTCATCATCGTCTTCATTTTGTCATCTTTCACAGTATTTCACAGTATTTGTTTTTCAATTATTTTATCATTTTTTTCAAAAGATGAACAAATTTCAAAAGGTAAACATTTCCCAAAAAACATGACAACAACATTACACATTATCAAAAATCACACCATTATTAATATTACTAAGTGTTACAAAAGTTACCACAATATTAAGAAGAATAAGAGAAATATATTTTATTCTATACAATTTTTTAAATTGATATTTTTGTAAATTTTCATGTATATTGCCATATACCAAAAAGGTTTTCAGCTCCTCTGTAGTGGTTTTAACGCTGCCCACAGAGGTGAGCGCCTCCCACTGGTTTGTGTGGCCTGACACTTTTTCAAAAACCTGGTCGTCTAAGGAGAGTTTGAAGTAATCAGAGGGTTTACAGTCTGGGTGGTTGTGGCCAGTGTTGTCATTGACAACGAAAGGAGACATATAGTTTAATGCACAAGATTTTCTGTTGTTCCTGCTCAGGCTCCTCAAAAGCTGATATATCCTCCTCTCAGTGTTCACCTTCCTCTTCTACTGCTATTTCCTCCTCTACCTCATCTCCCCTTCCACAGTTCTGGTTAAAACCTTTTGTGCCTCACTCAGCCATCCACTTCCTGTAGTATAAGAAGTCCTGCTGTCCACTACAAAAGACATAGAATAAAAGTTTTGTTTTGAATGGGTTAAGATTACTGCACACTTCAGAAATTTCACTAAACTGAAGTTAAGACTCTTGTATAGAAGAAACATTTTGATTATTGTCAACAGAAACATAATATCTGCAAAATAATTGATCAGTTACGTCTCTTGTTGTCATAAGAAGAAGAAGCTGCAATTCCCACTGTTTTGAAAAGAAAGTGCCCTGCTAGCCACACATCCACAGCTGTGGCACCACTGGAAAGCCCACGGTGTCCTGTTGACAGCACAGTAGGACTCAAATAGATTACATAAGTGGTTCTTGACTTAGAGGTCTCAGACTCATGTCCCCCACAGAGGAACATGTGTGAAGGTCTGCCAGAGCTGGAAGAAAATGACTTTCTTCCACAACAGTCCTACAAATGTTGAAAGCTACTCACATCTTTTGATCACTTCTCCCTCACAGATGGTTTTAGTTTTATTTCAACAGTCACCTCAGCATCCTGGGCTCCATCGACGACAGTTCAACTAGAGCTTGCAGGTGGAAATGCAGTAATGGATCATGTCCTTGTTGAAGTCCTACTTGGTTGAAGCATCTGTGAAAAGTGGGGTTGAGAAAGTGGCTGTTGGCTCCGTATGTAGTGATGGAGACAGATGGGTCATCAGCCCAGCAGAAGCATCAGTGAGAGCAACAGCTGTCTACTACTGCACTCCACGACAGAGGAACTTTAAACTGAACTTTGAATAAAATGGAGGAAAAGATGATCGCAGCCTTCTCTGGCTTCCTTATTCTTTACAACATGTTTTTAAGGTGCACAAAAAAGAAGAACGCCATATATCAGTGAACAACTGTTCATTTGGAGCAGATGATGTAAATTATCTGTGAATCCATCCAGTAGCTGTTGAGACATTTCCATGTGGACAAATGTGATGAAGTAGGTGACTGACCAGCCAACATTTCATGCTACTCTGTTGGCTAAAAATCCTCCCAGCTTTGTTACAGAAGATTAATGCGTCCGAAGTGTTGAACTGCACCACCACAGACTCCTCAGACTGCTGCAGTCAAACTGAATCATTGTCTCGAAGCCAAAAGTTGTGTCACTTTGCAAACAGCTCGAGCATCATGGCAGAGTTGGACTAGATGATTCTGTCAATTTGACATATTAGAAATTCAACCTGGGGATCTCTCAGTGGCTGCATACAGTAGTACTCCTCCTGGCCCGGTGATTATAGTCGAGTTTGGCTGTGAATAGAGGAGAGCAGGGTTCAAATCCCATTCAGTCAATAAATATTACACTTTCTGCACTTATCCCCTCATCTCTGAACAACTCCATATACATACATATATACAATATATATATATATATATATATATATATATATATATATATGTGCGTGTGTGTGTGTGTGTGTGTGTTTTTGTGGGTGCAAGCAGGCAAGTGTGAATGCTCCTGCATGTCAACATGTGTAATGTGCTGATGTGTGTGTGTGTGTGTGTGTATGTGTGTGTGTGTTCCCCCCGTCCAGAGCTTGAGGAAACAGTAGGTGGCAGGTATAATATGTAGCGGAGCACAGAGGTTAGGCCGTCCGCTGAGGGAAGGAGTGTGTGAGTGAGAGAAAAGAGAAACCTCATCCAGCTTATTGTAGAGAGCTTGTCAGGATTTATTAGGCTAGGTAAGCACACTGAGCCCCAGGCCTGTCGTAAAACACACACACACACACACACAAGAACATAATCTCTCTGCATTTTCTCTGCTGAAACGCACACACACATGCACACACACAGAGTCGAGTCATAAAGCAGGTCCAGATATCTTAAGCTGAGTAGAGGGACTCAATGACATCATGACAGCTACAGGGCAGCGCTGCCTTTTCCATGTTTTCCTTTGCTGCAGCGAAAGTTTACTCTCTCCACCATGAAGGAGGTGGAGGAGGAAGAGGAGCAGAACTTAGAGGGGAAGGAAAGGGGAAAAGGAGGCGCGACTGGTTGGGCAGAGAGAAGAAGAAGAAGAAGAAGAAGAAGAGAAGATAGAGAGGAGAAAGAGGGCTATTCACAGGCAGGGGGGAGAGGAGACTCATCCGATAGGTTACTACTCAAACTGAGCTGGAAGCTAACGTTAGCGTTAGTTGATCTAACACTGAGAGCACATTTTCAATGCTGTAGATCAAGCAGGAATCGAAGTTGCATGCTCCATACTTCCAGTCCTGGTGTATGTCCACAACTTTGTGAACATTTACCATTTGTTTAGTCTCTGCACAACACTGAGGATGTTTTTCCCCTGTTAAATTTTGGGGAGCCAAAGCAAGGGTATAAGGACACAGGGTGGTGGATGCTGTACAGCTTGTAAAGAACCCTGAGGCAAAATTTGTGATATTTGGTCGACTGTATATAAATAAAATTGACATGACTTGACTTGGTTCTATTAAAACAAACTGTGATGCTGCGTTTGCCGGTTGTGTTTGGTTTGTTTGCAAGCTGTCAGTCAAACAACCTTTCACTTCCAAGTGAACTGTGAGGTTCGTTTGTGGCGTGAAAGACACCACAGGAATTTATGGAAAAAGATACGTGATGTCAGCGCGTATTCAAAAGCTGAGCTGCATACTTTTAGGTCTGTATAAAGTTTTTCCTTTTTTTTGGTTACAATAACAAACATACGTACTGTACCGAGAACAGCTTACCTACCTTCGTCACCATGGTTACTATGATAATTATGGCATTGGTTAGCTTTAACCACTAAAACTACCCGGTCAGGTTTAGGAAACGATGGTGATTTGGGTTAAAATAAGTATGTCTTCAACATTAGACCATCTTTGTTGTCATGGTTACAATAATAACAGTGAATGGGTCATGAATAATAAAAATAACATAAGCTGCTACTTTCACGTCTTGTATTGTGGTGACACATCCATCCACCCCGACCTCCTCCTGAGGTGGACTTTGTCCCTCTATTTACTACGTCACTGCACTTTTCCCTTTGCTCCTGTCATAATTACTATGACCACTAGATGTCGCCTGACAACAGAACGTAACAATGGTTCATAATAAACCTGCTGAGAGACGACCTATGGGCTCATTTTTTTTACAGGAGAGTCTCAATTTTACTGTACGAGACGCCTGTTTTTGGTCTTGTCTCCCCCTCTTGGTCATTATTCAGATCATGCTTTCTGTTTTCAGTCTGATTGTACTAATAGTGTGTGTAATAATTCATGTCTTTGTGACACCGGAGAACATAAATAAACACGTTAGAAAGCACAGATTGTCGCAGGTACTGGAGTTTCCATTGTGGGTCCATGTAGTGATAATGATGCTGCAGGATGAGAGTTATAAAAACTGTCCAGTCAGTGAGTTACCTGTCCATCTGTGTGACTTCCTATTAACAGCGCGTGTGAGCGTCCTGCCTCAATGAGTCTGATGCTTGCTTCCTTGTGCTGTACACAAGGAAGCAAGCATCAACACTGGCAGGAAACATTCTAATACATAATGAGTTCTTTTACTTTCAATATTTTAAGTATTTGTATTTGATTATACATCTGTACGTTTAATTTTACTTGGGTAACATTTTGAGCGCAGGACCCACTTGTAATATAGTTTGTATGTCTACTTGTACAGAATTAAGGGATCTGGACGTGTCTTTCACCATGAACGTTCTGTCACTGAATAGTTAGGAGTTAGTGGGATGCTTCAGCTGATCGAAGCTGTGTCACAGAGAAAGAGAGAAAGAAAAGTAACAAGGCAGCAAAGTGAAAGAGAGATTTATTAAGGAAGAAATTGAGGCTGAATGACAGAGAAGTGGAAGTGAGACAGACAGAGAAGCCCATATCGTTTTATTGAAACTGGACACAAACCCCCACAGTTTGTCCTCACGTAATGAGCCCATGCGACCCCCTCAAGCTGTCAACACTCAGCTCATATTAACACACTCACCTCTCCACCCGGCTTCCCAGAGGCTTCTTGCATTAACTCAGTGCTATTGTACAGCAGGTCAGCGAGGGTAAATGAATATTGGTGTTATGCATTTGGGAAATTGCGCTCGAAGTTAGTGAGTTTGGCCATTTTATGACCATTAGTTCACTCTGAGGAAAGTGTTGACATTACACTGACAAGGCGTCGCCTTCTCTGCATTTTCCCAAATCTCAAGATTATTTTTTGGGATTTTATTTGACAGTGGAGAGAGACAGGAGCGCAGGTCATGGCAGGTAAAAGTATTATTTTCTGAGCACATTTAGGGAAAAACGTGTTTGCCCTTATTTATGAAAGGCCTGAACAGAAGTTGATTTTCCAGTGAAATGGAAAAAAAAGGCACCACTGAAAATGTTTTTTGCACATCAAAGCCTGTTTCCATGTGTCTTTTAAAGCCTTAAGTGTCTGCAGAGAGCTGATATGCAGTATGTCCTCAGGTGATGTCACTTGAGTCAGTGTGTGTAAGTGCATTTGACATTTGAAACTAAAAAAAAAAAAATGAAAGGGTGTCGTGTTAGAAAGAAATGAGTCGAGGCTCCAGGATACATTAACCGTATAACAAACTCCAGTGGTTGGTGGTCAAGTTGCATTGTGGGCGATGCAGGCTCCAGATTTTGACAAGGAATAAGAAAGATGATGTCAATTGTGATTATATAACTGCGATGCTAAATCAGTGGAGTGCTCTTCCTGTACAGAAGCACAAATAATGGGAGGGGGGATTGTAAATTAACACAACTAGCTGCTGCACGTGCTTTATGTCTGTGTTATCTCTGTGTGGTTTTAGCTGACACACACAGACAGTCAGAGAGAAAAATGCAAAATAAGTGACACATTTCAAAGCTCTAGTGTCAGCATCGCAACACAAGAGCAGCAGCTGGACTGGTGCAGTGTGATTGAATCAACACAGTTATACTTGGAGCAGTGTCGGAACACGTAACACCGACAGCACCAAAGGATCTCGAAAAAGAGGAACTAAAACAAAAGGGTAAGATTTTCAAATAAAATAAATACATCTGTTTATTGAAATCACAAAAGCCCTGTTACACCAGTGACCAACAGAATCACAGAGATGGAAGCTGCATCCCTGCAGTGACAGCTGGACTGATACAAGTGGGCAGACTGAGTCAGTGATTCTTTAAGTGGAGACAATTGTTTCTTGAAGGAGGTTAGTAACAGTAAGCTAATCATTAAGTAAAGAGAGATTATTCAGTGACTATTAAGTATGATCATAGACTGTAAATAAAGATGGACGTAGCCTCTGTGATGTCACTCAAAGAACAGTTGTGAAGCTCAGAGTGGGCTGCTCCACCGTCGCCATCTTGGCAGTGCCTGACTCCACCTACCTCGCGGCTAATCCAAAAATGGGCAAAGAAATGGGGCACGCGTGGAGCCAAGACTTCAGTGCATGATGGTTTGTAGCAAACACACACTCGCTCACCTGTCACTCAAAGCACCCACACCCTCAGTTATGCGAAACTTCAGCCTGGAGAAAATTTAAACAGGCGACTTATATAAAAATCCACCCTCATACAGGTGTCATGAAGGAGGAAAATTAGCAACCAAAATGTTTATTGTACCAGCCTGTAAACATATTTATTTCTGCTGTGAAGCTCTCAGCCTCACGTGGCCGTTCGAGGAACTGCAGGTTTTTTTTCACAGTGTCGGCATCATTTTGCTGCTTGAATATGATGCACAACTTTACTTGGGAAGGTTCAAAAAGAGTAACTTATGATTAAGTAATTGGTGATTAATAATTAGTAATTACATTTCATCAGGAACAAACAATGTACAAAGTGCTCAATATGTATGTATATCTATATAGTATCTCTAAGTCAGTTCTCTAGTAAGTCACCATAGTTTTCAGGAACTGCTTATTAGCTATTTACCAATTATCCGTTTGTTTGCCACTTATTCCTAATTAATTATATAATATAGTGCACCGTATTGTAAAATGTTACAGGAAAATACTCAATAAAGTTTAATTTTATACAGCTACAAATTTAATAAAAAGTACTAGAGAGGGAACTTGTTAGAAGCAGTTTCCAGTGTGTGCAGAAGTCAGTCTTGATGGGCAGTTTGTTTATGTCATGAGTGAAAAGACAGAAGTGGTTACAGCAGAGGTTTGACTCCTCTCATCTCTCTATCTGGATCTAGATTGAGTTTGATACAAACAACGCGTACACACACATACAGATGCACCTTTTGTTTCTCTCTTCTGTCCGGGGAAGATGGAAGTGGTTCGAGACAACATATTGAATGTATTTGGCACTGTAACATTGAAGTCAACAACAACAGTCCAGAAACAGACAGCGCCTCGACCGGGTGGTCCACCTTGTCATCACCAGGGGAAACACTGGTACACACACACACACACACACACACACACACAACCACACTTTGTTCTTGGTCACCTGTGGGGACATTGCATTGACTTGCATTAATTCCCTGGACACCTGAACTCTAAACACTCACTGGAAAAACAGCTTTTTTCCAACTGGGGAACAGTTTTTGTCTTCAACTGGAAACACGGTCCACAATGAACTGCTCTTTAGTCTGAGATTTGTCCCCAAAAGTACCCTATGACAAACACACACACACACACACGTTCTGCAGAACATTGTCTAGTTTACCTCTCATTGTCCAGGTTTTAAGTTTGTTTGACAGGGCGGCCGGATTACACTGCTGTTGTCTTTCTTGGCATCTCCATCCCATAATAATATTATGACACTTTTATCAAAACACTGGAACAGATACACACACGCACAAGTGCAGACAAATATATAATGCAGGCACGCAAAGCCTGAGCCTGAAGGTCAGTTCAGTTTCTGCATCTTGAATTTTGAAACGTTTCACCTGAGTCACTGCGAAGCCACCACGAGGCATCAAAGACATCATGACGACATGAACGTATGTAGGGAGGCATCTGCCACAAGGACAGTTTATTGTGCTTTTGGTGCCAGGACAAAAAAAAAAAAAATCAATCAATCAATAAAAACTAACATGGATGACAACAATGAGATATGATGAGAGAAAACAAGAAAAATAAAAACATGGTTGTGAGTCACAGCGATGGGACTTGAGTGGTGAGAAAAGTTAAAGTCACAGTTTGATGCTCCAGTAACCTCACACAACACCATGAGATGAAACATGAGGCGGAAACTTTGCTGGGAAATGAAATCTGAATTAACAGCTGGTGGTGTTCATCAAGGTGGCAGCATTTACCTGAATACTCAGGTTCCCAGCAGCCCACGCTCTTCTATTTAGATACTTGCATTGTCTTATCCAAGTTACATAAGACATTTAGATGTCCCATCTCCATAGAGTATGTTCATATATAAAAGGGACGAGCCATTTATAAACACATAAGATACACACACGCACACACACACACACACACACACACAGACACACGCTCAGTTATACTGTGATGAGATCCTGAGGCCCATTATCATGCCATTCATCTGCCGCCATCGCCTCACATTGCAGCATGATGTGGAAGCTTTCAACATCCCAGTTTTTGCACATGTTCCACTTCCTCCCAATATCCACCAACATTTCACAGTCATTGAAGAGGAACGGTCCAACACTCAAAATCTCTGTACAAAGGAGATGTGTCGCGCTGAGTGAGGTTAATGGTGGTCATAGCAGATACTGGCTCATTTTCTGATCCAGACCACCTTCCAAAAAAATGCACATCTGGAGCCCAAGTCACACAGTTCAACACCTAATAGATGTCTTTTTTCAAAATAAAACTGCAAATAATGCATCTTGATATGACACACCTGTCAGGTTAATAGATGATCTTGCCACTTGCTAAACCCCACCACCACCGATGTTTAGTTCCTAGAGAGGGAGAACAACAACACATGTCTCAAGTCTTTGGTAATGAAAGCAGATGGTATGAATTTGATGCCAGGTGGGACTGACTGTCTGTAAAATGTAAATAAAATATAAATAAAAACAGAATGTGATGATCTGCAAATCATGTGAACCCATATTTACTTGGAAATAGAACAAAGACAACATATCAAATGTTGAATTGCTGAAATTTTATTCTTTTATAAAAAAAATATATGCTCAATTTGAATTTGCTGCCAGGAACACATTTCAAAAAAGTTTGGACAGGGGCAACAAAAGACTGGAAAAGTTGTGTAATGCTAAAAACAAAAAACACCTGGTTGAATATCTCACAGCTAATGAGGTTAATTGGCAACAGGTCAGTAAAATGATTGGGTATAAAAAGAGCCTCTCAGAGAGGCAGAGTCTCAGAGTGCAGTGAAGATGGGGAGAGGTTCACCCCTCTGTGAAAGACTGCGTGGGCAAATAGTGCAACATCTGAAGAGTAATGTTCCTCAACGAAAAACTGCAAAGAATTTGGAAATTTCATCATCTACGATTCATAATATCATTAAAAGATTCAGAGAATCCAGAGGAATCTGTGTGTTCAAGGGACAAGGCCGAAAACCAATATTGGATGGCTCTGATCTTCCTCTTCCTCGTCCTCAGGTGCCACAGCATTAAAAACAGACATGATTTCACTGCATGGGCTTGGGAACACTTCTGAAAACCATTGTCTGTGAACACAGTTTCTTGCTGCGTCCACAAATGCAGGTTGAAACTCTGCAATGCAAAGAAGAGACCGTATCTAAACATGATCCAGAAACGTCGCCGACTTCTCTGGGCCCAAGATCATTGAAGATGGTCTGAGGTGAAATGGAAAACTGTCCTGTGGTCTGTCAAATCAAAAGTTCTAATTCCTTTTGGAAATCATGGACACTGTGTCCTCTGGGTTAAAGAGGAGAGGAGAGGACCATCCAGCTTGTTATCAGTGCACAGTTCAAAAGCCAGAATCCGTGATGTTATGGGGGGGCATTAGTGCCCATGGCTTGCACATCTGGGGAGGCACCATTAATGCTGAACAGTATATACAGGTTTTGGAGCAACATATGCTGCCATCCAGACAATGTCTTTTTCAGAGAAGGCTTTGCATATTTCAGCTGGACAATGCCAAACCACATTCTGTGCGTATTACAACAGCATGGCTCCGTAGTAGAAGAGCCTGGACGCTAAACTGGCCTGTCTGCAGTCCAGACCTGTCACCCACTGAAAACATTTGGCACATCATGAAACAAAAAAGGAGAGCCCAAACTGTTGAGCAGTTGAATTCCTATATCAGGCAAGAATGGGACAACATTTCACTTTCAAAACTCTAGCAACTGATCTCCTCAGTTCCCAAATGTGCACAGAGTGTTGTTAAAAGAAGAGGCCACGCAACACAATGGTAAACATGACCCTGTCCCAACTTTTTTGAAATGTGTTGCTGGCACCAAATTCAAATTGAGAATATATTTTTCATAAAACAATAAAATTTCTCAGTTTCAACATTTGATATGTTGTCTTTGTTCTTTTTCCAACTAAACATGGGTTTACATGATTTGCAAATCATCACATTCTGTTTTTATTTACATTTAACACAGTGTCCCAACTTTTTTGGAAACAGGGTTGTATTTCTTTTAAAGGCCAGAGCAGCTGTGGTCACCATGAATGAAGTGAATTATCTTCTGCAGCACAACCATAAAAGAAAAATTGGAGACGAAGTCCTTGGTGCCACCTGTCAAGGGATATTGTCATAAACCAAACCTGGTTAAAATAATCAAAGATTTAACATGAAGGAGTTCCCAGAAAGAATGGCTGCAGCTTGTCAAACGAGGAGTTTTTTTTTTGCTTTCTGTGTGTTACTGGGAGGTTCCTGATCAGGAACAGGCCGTCAGTATCTCCTGCACCTTCCTGAGAAGATTACCAATAATAGGAGTCAAGAGACAGTGCGGTAAAACTGGGCTTATATAGCTACCAAAACTGACAGTGCATACAAAGATGTCAAACTGTGAAACTGTAATCTTCTGGTTGTGCATCTGTCCAAAGCTGTTGTTGCTAATCCTGCTAACTGTCTCACCTCCATGCAGCTGACCGATCAGGACGAATGTCGGATTGTCAGTCTCAGCCCCCACGTTTCTGGTGCTGGAAAGATGTCGGGGAGGGGGTTTCAAATGCTCTTCAACGATCCAGCAAATGCACTGTTTGAGGCATACTGACACAGTCTTAATCATTTCTCACGGTGTATTAAACTGTACATAAAATGGCAGTTGAGATGGTTCAGGCATCTGATCAGGATTTCCCTTGGCGCCTCCCTTTTGAGGTTTTCCCAGGAATGTCCAACTGGTAGGAGCACAGGATTATATATCTCATCTGGCGTGGGAATGGCTCTGGATTTCCCAAGAGGAGCTGCGAGATGTTGCTGGAGGGAGGGCTGTCAGGACTACCTTGTTCAGTCTGCTGCTACCACAGCAGAAAATGGATGGACAGATGGATGGATGAAAGGAAAATGAGGGAAAAGGCCATTACAGGTTTTTTAAAACTGCTATAAAAAGAAAAATGTATGTAAAGTTATGGCTGAGCTTTTGGAGAGAGAGACAGACATATTTTGAAGTTCTTGTTCCAAACAGTGAAACATGTCATAGTTGACCCAATGAGTCCCATTCATTTAGGTTTAGTCATGGTTAAAAATCTGCTGAAGTTTGAATGGGGTTAGCCACAGACAGCCAAATTACTTATTCCCGTTTCACATGGTCATTCATGCCAAAGAACCATCATGGAGTCAGATAAAAAAAACAACAAAAAAAAAAAACACACAAGAATTAATCTTATCCTCTCAGAAATAGTTCATCTCGAAATGGAAAAATCAACTTCATCCTCATATTCATCATAGCACATGCTACTGCATCCCAGATTCATTCCAAACCACAGTTAAAATAATCAAACATTTGCAGCTTTAAAAATATCAAAAGATGTCATTCACATTTCCACAAAAAGCTACTGCAGAAAAAAAAACCAAAAACCAACGTATTTTGTTTTATTACTAAAAGGAAACTGGCCACTGTGACCCTATATTGGATAAATGGCAGGAAAAGGATGGATGGAATTTCTCACCATTTTGAATCCTGTGTTGCGTTGCTGTGTTTTCTTGGCGCATGGCTGCCACCTGTAGATCAGTGTGACAGTGTGACACCAATGACAAGACTGTGTATTGTGTCACCTGTGTGTCAAGTGGCCAGTTGAGGAACTGCAGGTCTTGGCACCTCCGTGTTGGCTTCATTTTACAAAGAGAAATGAGTGAGTTAGTCAGCTATCTTTAGGGTTAAGTCATTTTTTCCTGTATGGTAAAGCTGGCCAACCAACACCACAGGAAAATAGACAAACAAAAAGAAAATACTCACTCTAAAATAAAGATGTATGATAAATTCACTTGTAGCCCTAAAATTACTTTTAATATTTGTTTCTACAGCATCTTATTCATTTGTAATCACGTGATTGTTTTGTTTCGCCTTTCCAGTTGCTGTAATTTAATTTCCCTGCGGGTATATCACATATATCAAAAACTTAATTCATGGCTCTGACACCTATAGTTAACAACTCCTCCTCTTTCACATGACAGCGTTGTAGCTGGAGTTAACGGAGCCACTTGATAACCACTTTCATGATAACAGTCAATGTTAGACTCACTGAAGCCACGCAACGCCAAGACAGCCAGACCATTGTGCATTGGAGGCTTAAATTCTGTGCACGCACACCCCTCATCTTTTTGATCTCTGTGCTGCTGACACAGAGAGGAGAAAAAAAACAGAGAGGCATTTCTGTGGCAACCGATGGAGTGCAGGCTCATTTCATCTTACTCTTAAAACCAAAGAATGCCTCTGTTTTGAATTGTTCCGCTTGTGTTTTCATTGGAAACAAATGCCTGTGTTTTGTTTGGGTAAAAGTCAAGGGGTCATATTCAGTAGGAATCAACAACAAAAAATGTTTGGAAAACTGGGGACGGACAATCCAACATTTCTAGGAGAACGAGGATCGATCCGCATTTTTAAGACGTTTCTGGACCTGGAAAGATTAATAATGAGGGTGTGCAACTGAGAGGTGTCCACGTGTATTGTTTGACTGCAGCAATGTGGTTCATTCAATTAAAAATTGAAGAAAAAAAAAAAAAAATATTCATTTAATTAAAACACTCATTCTGATTTTTTGACTATATGGACTATTTCTAGCCTGAAGAGATGGTACCGTTAGACTGCTGGTCAACCAGTTTGGTCCAGACTGAAATATCTGCTGAATGGATTGCCATTAAATTTGGATCAGAAATTCATGGAGTTTAATGACTTAACTGATCCCTCACTTTTCTTTAAAGGTCCCATATTGTATAAAGTGAGATTTCCATTTTTTTTTTTTTATTATAAAGCAGGTCTAGGTTCTATATTAATACTGTGAAAATATCAAAGTGCTCAGTCCACAGAGAAACGCACACAGCCTGTATTCAGAAACTAAAACAAGCCATCAGGACTTCTGGAACTTTGTGATGTCACAACAAAGCAGCCACTGCTCTAAGCCATGCACCAAGCCCAGCCCAACCAGACCGGCCTTGCAAGATTTGGTTTCTCTGAGTGTTTACCTGAAATCTGCTGTATTTTATTTGATCACTCAGAAAACACTGAGGCTCAGAGCCTCGCGTTATCAGAGCTCCAGAGAGAAGACTCAGAGGGGATGTAATTTGTATTTTGTACTAATTAGCAAATCCTAGCATGCTAACAAGCTAAAGTACAGTGCTTAATATGGTGAACTTTACCTGTTAAGCATCAGCATGTTAGCATGCTGACCTTAGCATTTAGCTGAAAGCACCACTGTTCCCAAGTACAGCCTCACAGAGCTGCTAGCACAGCTGTGACTGAAATCACTGTTCAGTATATAGTGCACTGTATTTACTGTGCACCATTTTATTATGTAGTATGAACATATCTCCTCTATACGGTGCCATTAAAAATTTCACAATGGAACAAAAAAAAAAGCCAAAAGAAAAATAGTCTGTTCCACGTACGCTACTTTCTGCTAACAATCCCACAGACCAGCAGTTTGACAGGTTTCACTGGATGTTTTCCATAATGAAGACAGTTTACTACTGGAATTCATCGTAACAGCTGTGAACCAAAGTGACTGCAGCTGCTCTGCTCCATGAACCTTTTCTCCTCTCACTCTTCCCCATTTCTCCCCATCTTTTTCTTACGGTCCCTTTGTCTCTCCCTACCTCATCATGACTTTCTCCTCTGTGTTATCTCACCTTTCTTTCTGTCATCCCTTCGTCCCTCTGCTGCCTTCTCCCTCTTGTTTCCCTCTCCCAGCCTCCAGGTGAAAGAACCCCTTTCTTTGGGCGTCTCTCGTGCAGCTGCCATCTCCAGTAAACACCTCAGGGTGCTCGGGGCTCCCGTGGCTTCAGGACCTCCAAACAAAGACAGTGGTTATGTGTTGGCCCGGGCTTTTTTGTAACCTGGCAGCAGGTTAGAGAGTCTGCCCCATAATCAAAACATCACAGGTTCATTCCTTGAAGCAGTTGAGTGTGTTTACGCAAGAACGTCGACATGCTTGCTGACTGTACCACTGTATAACGCAGCTTCTATTAAAGGTGCTATGTGGTATTTTAGTTACTCATTACCACCTTCAATTTGATTCGTTATTGTTAATACCTAAAACAAACAAGGCTGCAAGCGGCTGAACAGACAACTTCCACGAGGCAACATCTTTATGACTATTCTGGATGTTTTTTGTCTTTCTGTGTTTGCTTTATGTCATTTTGAAGCAACTCTGTATTTTTGTTGTCATTTTGCATCTCTGTTGTTTGTAGTTCTTTAGTTTCTCTGTTGTGATTTTGCACCTCTCTCGTAATTTGTGTCCTTTTGTTGCTCCTTTTGTGTTTCTTTGTAGATGTTTTGTATCTCTCTGTTTGTTCACCATGTATTTCACAGTGGAGGTGAAGTATCGTCAAAATCTTGTTATTAAAAGAGAGGACAGTCTTTGAATGAATGGATGGAAATAAATGGAATGGGTGTTAGATCGGTCTATGTGTGGACCGTGACCTGATATCTAGGGAGTATCTGGACCATTTAGGTATCACTGCTGTAGGATAGCAAATGATCACTTTACTGCATCACACTTTTTTCATTGGTCGCATCATGAAGCCATGACTCAGTTTGATTCTTGTCATTGTTGATTTTAATATGTGTATTGTGATTTCTGTTTTCTTGTCTATGAGTTGCTCTGGTGGTCTTGGCTCCTGTGTTGCCATGGCGAGGGCAAAGGGCGGCTGGCGATGATTGATGACCAGGATGCAGACCTGACTGTATTCACGAGCAGGTGCAAGACATCAGTGAATTCCCCTGAGAACGGTACAGCAAACCAAAAAACCTGAACATCTGTCTGCAAGATCGGTATGCGTGCATGCATGTGTGTGTTTGTGTGTGTGTGTTTGTGCTTGTACGCGTGCATGTGCTTGGCAAGGTGGCCCGTGATGATGGTGTGTGTTTGGCAGGGTGGCTTAGCAACAATCAGGTAAAATGCCCCATTATGAGCATTCCTTAGGTCTTAGATCTGAGCAGTTGTTTATCCAGTCACAGACATTATTACACTGTGGTCCAGTGTGGATAAATTTAGCACAAGACTCAACAACCATTTAAGACCCTTTGTTATTGGAAAGTCTGTAGTTTGATTTCAAATTGATACATCCACTGTGGAAAACAAACTGCTGGCATTAAAGCAAAACACATTGTAGCTTGCAGTTAATGCAGCAGCAGGAGTTATCCTCAAACCTTTAGCTCAGTCGATAAAATTGCCTTTACGTGCTTAATTACTCTCAGGGTCATATGGGCAGGAAGGTCCTGGAGCACGGATCAGACAGAAGATGTACCATGCTGGACATGTTGTATCGTCAGAGCCTAACACAGTCTTCGGTCCACCTGAAACTCACACAAATACATGTAGAAGCAAACTCGAAGTGGTGCAGCAGTACTAACCATTATGTCCCACTGTGGAAAACAAGATCCTGAAAAGATCTTGAATCCTTGACCTCAGTCCTTCTTCCTCAGCCCATGACCAACTGGCTCCATGATCACACTAAAAATGTAGTGTTGCTCCTCAGTAATACAGTGGCAGATCACAGGAAGTTGGAGAAATGCCAAAAGTTGGAGTTCATCAACTGTTGCACTTACATTACATTTACTGGCAGATGCTTTTATCCTAAGAGATTTACAAGTGAGCGACATCACTAAAGCTTCAGTGCTGTAGGAGACATTGGTTAAAGTACTAAGCTCTACATCTATTCAATAGGTGCAAGAAAATCAGGTAAAGAAGTTCGGCGAAAGTGCACAGGCATATTAGGGTGTTAGAGGTGTTAGGAGTGGAGGTGCTCTCAGAAGAGATGAGTCTTCAAGAGACTCTTGAAGATAGAGAGGGACACCCCAGCTCTGATAGCATTGGGTAGCTTGTTGCACCATCAGGGAACCAGAGACCAGAACAGTCTGGATTGAGACTGCCTTGTGTACAGGGATGGCAATGCTAGACGACATTCTTCGGTGGACCGCAGTGGCCGAGAGGGAGCATAATCATGGTATGATTGAGTTCAAGTAAATGGGTGCAAACCCAGAAGTCACTCTGAGGGCAAGGTTTAGTGACTTAAATTTGATTCAGTGGAGGTTGATGAGAAGCAGAGTGACATGTGCCCTTTTGGGCTAATGGAACACCCAGTAGTCTTAGTGCAGTAATCTTGGTGTCCTTTTGAGAACATCTGTGGTTCTTTAAATGAGGCAGATCAATGTCACTCTGTTTTGTACCCAGATCACTCATACCATTCTTGATCTTTCTCAGTGATTCTGAGACAACTGATAAGTTCAGGCCCTGACATCTTTTACCAGGTGGTGTCACACATTTTCCTCCAAAGATTCAAAATAGTCTCATCTTTGACTTGTCAAGCTAAAAGCATAAACACAAATTCTCTTTCTCATTGTGTAGACATGGACACAAAAACATACAAACACATAACTGTTCAAATACATCTGTGGTGTGTTAGGTACAAAACAAACAGGTTGTCAAAGTAACAAACTCTCACTCTTCACTCTCAGCTCTTTACTCATCTTATGTCTGTCTGTACTGACAAATAACACCCATCAGTCAAACTTTCCCTCACCATAAATCATTTTGGGAAAAAGCCTCTGTCCCTCTTTCCTTTCTCTCTCTCACCATTTGCAGAGCACGAGGGCGAGGAGGTGAGTGAGGCCGCCACTTCAGAGCCGAAAACATTCGAGGAAAACGCTGCTGAATGAAATTGCCTTGGAGAGGACCGATATTTTCTTATTTGGCGGCAGCTGTGTTTGCCCAGCACCTTGCAGAGAGAGGAACAGTGTTTTCTTAATGACGAGCAATGGGTGAAAATGTCAGCGGGATCAGGATCGCCAAGAGGCCCCCTGCTCCCCTCAGAGAAAGCAGTAGAAGAAGAAGTGAGAGAAAAAGAAAGTGACACCAAACACGCCATGTTTTGTATTTTGACTCCACTGCCTCTGTGGCTTCTGAGGCTCTGAGGCACTGTCTTCTATCTTCAGGTGCAACTTAATACCACTTCCTGGCCCAGTCACCTTGTTATAGTGGAGGTTATTATGCCACTGTGTTTGGATACGTGCAGTACATGTGACAATGGGCATTTTAGTCTGACAACAACACAAAGTTATAGTGGAAGGAAGAGGGGGAATAAAGGTAGTTGATGGTACGGGACAAAGTGGGCTTTGTTAGGACTCTGGAGCTCTGGAAACACTCAGGACAAACATGGAACAACTTCAGGGAAAATTTAAAATCAGTTCACTATATTCCGTATCTCGAAACAAAATCCAGGTTCTTAAAGCACTAAAGGAGAGCAGGTGTAACATTGCGTTCACCCCACATATTTAATTTTGAAATTGACCAAATTACTTTTCTTTAAATTCCTGAAAAGCTGACCTTGATGTTGGAGGTCTGACTTCAACAATACAACACTATGTTAGAGAAGTGGGGGTAACAAAGAGGAAAGGTTGTCGACAGGAAGGGATAAAGCAAGCTTTGTTGGGGCAAAGCTCTGAGGAACAGCCACTACAGCCAAGGTTCAGATGAACAGATAAAAACACACTTAGCCTGCACTTTAACAGTTACCCCCTGATGGGTGGGCCGAGGGTCACTGTGCAGAGGTCTCCCTTTCATAATAACAGCCATTTCACTTTACCGTCGGAGGTGCAGGGTCGTTGCAGCGCAAACTGAAATGTTAAGGGTTCATCGCAGGTTCTCCAGAGGTCCAAACAGAGCCAGTAAATGGCTGACAGAAACATATGCACTGATGCTATGTGTGTGTGTGTGTGTGTGTGTCAGAAAGAAACAGATTCTGGAGATCATTTAAAAAATATGTTAAAGAGGAAGCATACAGGCTGTCGCTCCCCAGATAGCAGTTGACTCCAGGCCTGAGCTGCCTCTAACCTGGCCCAAACTAGGGCCACATGCTCATTTTCTTGTGGCCCAGTATACACCCAGTTCCCCAGCTGTATTCTGGCCCATATACTGCATGAATGTGAGATGCCACTTTCACACCTTGGCTAAATTTGGCGCACCCACAGAAAATCTCCCAGCTGTCAGCCAATGCTGGAGGGTAACAGCTGAAATCTGCCCAGATGTGGAAGTATATGTGCCAGATTTGGGCCAAGTGCCCAGGCATATGTTGGGCCGGAAGTTTCATTTTGATGTCTGGGTTCCTCTGTTACCATCTGCAGCGATTGTGTTCGACACAAGGTTAGAGTGGACAAAGATGTCGCCAACTTCTGTAACACACCAAGTTCCTCTTCTATAGTTGCTTTTCAGTAAATGTGATTCAGTGTCATTGAACTATTGAAAGCTTTTAATGTGAAATGAGTAGTAGGAAGTGATAGTTTTGAAATTGATACTGCTGTAATATCCTGACTGGTGAAAATTAATAAATTACCCTTTGACCAAAAAATATTGCGATAGACTTGAAATGCCACAAAGACGATTTGATTGCAATTGAGTGGTTGGTGACCACTGGTATACAGCACGTTCATATACTCCCATTATTTTGTGTATGTGTGTGTCAGTGTGTGCGCACCAATGTGTGAAGGCCAAATGTAACAAAAGTTGTTTGACTAGAAAATGGAAAACCTTGGGAATTACTTAGTTTCTTTGCTAAAAGTCATGCTGCTGTTGCTGTGTGTGTGTGTGTGGTTGTGTGTGTGTGTGTGTGTGTGTGTGTGTGTGTGTGTTTGTGTATATATAAGATAGCTCTTCATTATACCTGTGTGTCTGTGTAGATGGATGTGTTTACTCGTGTAATTTCCCCTTTTCCTCTCTACGTTTTTCAAAACTTTTGAGCCCATAAATCAAATAATTTCACACAAGTTTGTCTTGGTTCACTTGAGAGAAGTCAGTAGATTTATACTCACACATAGTCATTCATAACTACCGGGAAAAGTTTTTTTTTTTCAATTTATCCTGGGGTTTTTCAAAAAGCTTTTCACACAATCCTTGGTTTTTTCCTGGTGTTTCTTTAAGCCAGAGTTCATTCACCTTACACATGATTCACTCAAGGCTGAGTTATTGTTGCTCGATTGGTTCTGCTTTACACATAAACGCACACAGTCACAGTTACAGATGTAGTCAGTTTGAATGTTGATGTAGCCACTGCAGACCTTCAGTTGCTCTCGGTTGTTTCCTCTACAGCCTGCTCATGTTGAACTTTTACCCTTCCTCAGATATACGTTTTTTTTTTTCGTTTTTTTTTTAAGCCACTGTAGCACCAGAAAAAGATCCGCCACCGCTGCACGAAGCGGTGAAGTCGAGGACGTTCATCAATATTTCGTTGACCGGGTTGAACTGTGAGGCTTGGGGGCACGCAGGCCCATTTTATGCAGGAAGTGACATAATTGTGTACATGGACTTTGGGCACTTATTCAGCCGGTAACGGGAGGGCATTGTTGAAAATGGCATAACTTCGTATTTACCCACCAGGCTTAGGTTTCACACAAGGGCCACATGCAATAAAATTTAACAAAACATACCTGTATTCTGTTCAGGTCCCAATATGAGCGTCACTGGAGTTCACTTGACAGTTGATACTGCTGCAAATGCTCCCAGAGGAAGTGATTTTGTTGCTTTTTTTTGTTGCTTTCTCTCCTTGTTGAAACACAGGAAGTTATCGTGTTGGTGCCACAGCAGTCTCATGTTTAATACAGCTCCCTGTGCTGGCACAAAGGGTGATCCCCAGTGACATATTAGAGAGGTGAAAAGAGAATTTAAGCACCATTAAAATGATACGAATGAAATATCTGCTGCCAATCTTTCATTTTAAAACAAATCCTGAAAATGTCATGTTAATGAAATTTGATGGAGAGTGTGTGTGTTGCATGGTGCAGATATTTTACTCTGCAATTTGTATGACACTTACAACTTGAGGGCAATGCAGGACTGGTCTGACAACAACCATATTGTCTTGTTTCATTTTGTCTAGTCTTATCATGTGGTATTGCACCTTATTATGTCTTGTCTAATCTTATCTTGTATTATCTTATTGAATCTGTTCTTGTCTTATTTTGTTTGATTTCATCTTATCTAATCTCGCCCAATCTTATCTCCTCTTATTTTGTCCTTTGTTGTCTTATCTTGTTTCATCATATTTCATCTCAACTTGTTTTATCCTGCATTATCCTTTTTATCTCGTTTCATCATACTTATATGTTATTTTTGTCTCATTTGGTGTTTTCAGATCAAGAAATATATTTTCCTCAGATGTGGATTGCATGAGCTTTGTGCCCATTTCTGTCTTTAAACGCTTCTGAGGAACTGGACATGGTGATGAAACTACAGGGTGTTTCTTCTGTCTTTGCTGATGCTGTATCTTACAAACAGTTCCGACATCTTCAGCCCAACTGATGCACATGCGCCAGTTTCCTGACGCCTCTACCTGCTCCTGGTGATGGTAAAGTAAAACTGAAAACTTGAAACTGTAACTCTGTAACGCCTCTGTCTTTGTTTTGGACTAACTCTTCTGTTCAGTTACACTATCAATTGTAATACTTGCTGAGCCTTTGGCAAAAGTTTACTGCATCAGTTTCTTGTTTTTCCTCTTTTTTCCAGCCAGAGTTTCCTGGATTTATCTTCCCTCGCAATGATGCTGCTGTCCTCTCAAACACAGTAGTCAATTAATATCATTCTGATACTCCACATAATAACTAAATTCATATGTACTCTGTTGCGTGTTAGTAGCTTCAGTTGACTCTGCAGAAGCTTAGAAAAATCTTTTCATGTTGATACCAAAGGGCTCTTGATGTTATTCAACTTTTTGTCGGGCGGGTTTGGTGGTTGTAAAAGATGGAGCGTTGACAAAAGAAGATGTGTACAATATGGTTGAAAATATAAAAGCTGGAAAACATTATTATTAAATTATATTATCAGGAAATGGTCACATTTCAGCTGAGAGAGACAAAGGAGCTGTGGTTAAGTGACACAAACCAGAGATGGAATCCTCTAATGAGGTTAAAGGTCGGCTAACATAGAGGACATGTGGGTAAATCTAACCAGAACAATGTGTTTCATTTTTTAATCATTGTTTGATGTTACACAACGATGAGGGAAAAGGAGTCTGGAAATAGAAAGTGCCAACCAGAGTTTTTTTTGCATGTCTCTGAGTGTGTGTTTGAGTGTTTATGTTGAATCAGGTTTCTCTAGAATCAAGAGACACTCATACAAAAACAGATTAATTCTGAGGCTGATACCTTTTCATTTGAAACACAAACGTCTCCGTCCAGACAAGTGTTTTAATGCACATCACATGAACATTCACATACATTAAACAGTAAGCAGATTGTCTACTCTGCAGTTGATTGCATAGCTGCAGGAAAATACTACAAACAAGGAACAGGAATGACCAGAGATTTCTTTGCTTGGACTGATGATGAGGTGGAAAAAACACAGTATAAGGTATAAGTTTCTGCCCATCCTGACTAAAATACAACACTGGAGTTTTCAAACTAAAATGGGACCAGCAGTGTTTCCTAGAGTCTCAGTTTTAGGGGCTTGAAGTAGTGTGGGCACCAGGTGTAAAGCAAAAGTGATGTGTTTTACAACAAAAATGTTTAACTGTGGATATAAACTTCAATTCTCACATTTTCTTGAATGAGGTATGAATGAATTTGTGCGAGCCCACCAAACTTTCTCCAAAAAAATAGTGTGACCATGATATGAATTAATTTAAAAATCCCCCTTAGACATGTTTTAAGACATAAAAATACAAATAAATTATAGTGTCCCTCATTGAAAAAACAAAGAATCTGTTATGCAAATATAATTAAATAAAATTTTTTTTACTGCTTTACTTAAGAAATATCTCCCACTCAACTGAAAACTCAGTTTTCATTGTATCTGCACATCACACTTCAGTTTTCATTCATTTTCAGTGTCAGTTTGGACGACGATGGCTCCAAACCATAGTTGAAATGTCCCTAAAGCATCACATATGAGTATCTTTCACTCAGATTTAAGATGAGCAGATGAATGTGAAAGCAAACTCTGGCACAAACATCAACTGTGCAGTGAAGCTCGGACATCCATCTGAAGGAACAATAAGCTAAACTCTTTTTTTGCTAGAGCTTCTTGAGTCTGGCACATGAAATCCACTTGTACAATAAATGTGTGTTTAAATGGAGCGGAGAAAGACGGCCTGCTGAACCTGTCTTAAGCCCTTACCTACTTTTACCTTTAAATAATGGTCAGCTTTTTGCACTTTTTATCTCCATCTCTCAGTCTTGTATATGAGTCCTGTGTCTGAGCTTTGACAGTTTATAATAAAAATGTGAAGGCTGGGAAAAAGACCCTCCGGTCCTGAGACGTTTCCTGTGGAAGTTGAAACCATGACGGAGCCGTGACTGAGCCAGCATGCAGCCGGATGCTGTGTAACGTTACACTACACTTTATGTAGAAATGTAGGTGCATCAATTTTGCTACAGATCAAATCTCAGGAGGACACCTGCTCATGAACAGGCAGCATACATCAGGCTGGATCGAACCATTTACCTACAAGTTTGTGTCAACAAGAGAGTTTGGCTTTTTGAATTTGTGTTTAAATTTAGGGAATAACTGCAGTCTACAATAACTACAGCAACGTAGTAATGCGTGTGTGTGTATTTAATATAAGTATGTGTGTTTAAAAACCTGCGCTCGCAGGGGACCAGTCTAATCCTGACCTGTATATAGAAACCTCAGGATATTGGACACGGCCTTTTGATCTGTCTGCACACTTCAGTGCTCTGCTCAAACAAGGGAAAAGTCTGAAATAAACTGTGGTAACATGCAGGACTGAAACACGGCGGCCCACACTCCAGATGTCTGGACAGGCCTGAATATAGACGTGAAAATTATAGGTGTGATTATCCACCTTTAAATAAGTCCATGATTAGAAGTGTCCCTGTGACTCAGCAGGTTATGGTGCGTGTCATGTACGTCAGTCGTCTGAGCTCGAAAAGCTTTGCTGCGTGTCACCTTTTTCTGTCAACACGCTCATCTGCTTAAAGGAACAGCTCCTTTACACACACATGCAACCCTGACATGGGATCAAGTACGACAATTTACTTATATCAGCCAGTACGCAATTTACATGTATTCGCTTATACATTTTTGTTAACAACACATTTGAGCTCATCTGACACCACACCAGTCAGATGTGCTGAACACAGGTGTGTCGAAAGCTGACTAGCTAAGTGAAAATGCAGTCGTCAATAATCAGGGGCTCAAGAAAGGAGCAGAGAACCTATGGCCGAAACAAATGTGAAGAAACACCAGGTAATGACGGGTGAAGCTGAACGTGAGGTGAGGAGCTGGGCAGTCTAGCAAACAAAACTTGAGCTATCTTAACCCTAGCTAGCCTTAAGCTAAGTAACAGCATGCTCACTTAATTAGATTAAAACACTTCTGCACTGCCATCATGAAGCTATTGTATTGCTACCTGTTGTGTATAACTAATGCTTGCAATTAGCAAATTGTTAGACCTTAAATCAGCAAGTAAATCAGCAAGTTGGAGATAGATGAAGCGGCACAGAAAAATAAACAAGTAGGCCTATCCGATGACCCTGGACTATGGCCAGAAAACATGAAGGAAGCTGGCAAGGAGGAAATTGTTGTCGGATAGGCTCCATTTGTTTTCTCCCCTGTTCTGTTTCAAGGTAAAAGGAGGAATATAACTGTCACAGTCTAATGTAAAGGATGTTTGTTTAAATAACTGATCTGACCTTTTGTGCTTTATATTCATATTGAGTGTGTGTATGCAAAACAAAGTGTGGCCTGGATTTGGAAGAGACTCCATCTGTGTCACTACAAGGCTAATGGCCAAAAGCTTGTGCATGAGGGGCCCAAGGCAGAAAAATTTACCCCCCTATCCATAATTCCTAATGGCTGGCTTGAATTGAAATGCCAAGAACCAAGAGAATAAGGACATGTCAGTCAATGTCCATATCCGAACCCAAAAATTGAATCTGTATGATCTTACACTATCAATACCAAATGTTTTAAACCCTTACTCATCCCGTCATCAAAAGTTGTTCTGCGGACACACACAACTCATACCCATGGGAATCTTTCCCATCTCTACCATCCATCCCTTTTATTTCTTGTTGTGTAATATTGCACAATGACATTCATTCACAACTGCCAAACCCTTAACCCCTAACCTTAACCACTCACCCAAAAATCAGCTTTTTTCCCAAATGGGAACACAAGCCACGTCCCCAGTTGGAGAAGACGTCCGTAATGGACTGATCTTTAGCCTGAAAAATCTCCACAGAAGTGGCCTAAGTCAGACCCACACACGTTCTGTGACACAGACACAGAGATACAAAAATGCACAAATGAGATACCTTTTAAAAAAAGCTCACCAATACCCACACACACGCAGACAGACCTGTGGATTTACACACATAGAAGTGAGTATACACATCAGGCACACACCTTCCCTCTGCTCCTGTTGTCAGGTTTCTCATAATATTTGCAGGCCACCCTGTGGTGATATTTATTTTGCCGTTTACGCGGTTTCATTGCGTTTATTGTAGCGCGCCAGCTCCACATGGTTTTACGTTGGAGTAACAGTGTTTATGAAGAGGGTAAGAGTGGGAGACAGGCGTTCAGTTTTGTCCAAAGCTGACTCTGTGTGGGTGTGTGGGTGTGCACAGTCTGTGTTTGTGTATCTAATTGTGCGTTGTGCTGGCGAGCAGGTCCAACAGCGAAGGAGTCCAAGTTGGCGGCTATACAACACAGCATTCATGGGATATTTGACAGAAAAAGACTAACACAGGCATCCTGGAGTTTAACAAGTGATTTTAACAAACTGCATGTAAACAAACAGATAAAGCTGAAGATACTGTGCATGTTGTTTTACTGCTGGCTGTCGTAAAAAAACATTTTCCACTGTGTTTGATAAGCTCTCTTTCCAAACTTGCCTCCGTTCCACCAGAACAGTGACTTTTTATTTGGTCTCTCTGAAAAGCTGAAACATGTTTTTGGCTAATCCATCTTTGAAGCCAAAGAGGAATCTACTACTGGTCTGGACAGTAATATTTGCCCTTTCGATCAAGATTTTAGACATAGTAGTAGTTCAGTTTATGTTGTTTCTATGTTGGGCAATAAAGGGGCTATTTTTTAGTTTACTCCGCTGCCGAACTTGTGGTTTCTAACTGGGAGTAGGTGGTGGTGATTGTCGCTTAACAAGAGCTTTGGCCATTGTTGTGTTTACAAGTCAAGAGGTTTTAATACGACCTCTGAGAGGGCAGAATGGAGGCTGCAGTGGGAAGTGATGATATGGGCCACGGCTAGCTGATTAGCATGCTAACGTCAATGGAAGAGAAGACATGATAAAAACAAGAGCTAACATTGGCTTTGCTTCCAATCCCTGGAAACAGTTCTTGGCGAGTAAAGGAATGAAATTTAATGCTGAATTCACAACGTTTCTTCTAGACTAGTAAGTAAACAAGGCGGTGCAGTGTTGCCGGGTTCAAACCCAGGGCCTGGGTTCCAGAGAATCATCAGGTCTTCAAGTTTTCTTTAGTATCACAATGATCCAGTGATTGTTGTCTGTACATACATGGGTGCATTACACACAGGGACTGCTAATAGCTAATTCAGCTACTTTTAATTGTGCCAACTATAGGCTTAAACAGCAAAGGAACTCCATGGCAACATTATATTTCCTGTCATATAATAATATAAGAAGCAACAAAATACATGAATATTAACTTTTTTTCACCATCAATATAAACCCAAAGAATTTAACATCTGGGCAAACCACAGTGTAAGACTTTGAAATGCCTGATACAGAATAACCTTATACTTTGATTTACTGTCACTATAAGCATCAGCTACATGAATGAGTCCTTCTTCAGACAGAGGGAACACAGTGCCCTGGTTCAGACTGCCACAGTAGCACATTTATGCATGTGAGTAAAAGAATAAATAAAGAAAGAAAAAGGGATGTGCAGTGTAAAAGGACACCAGGCAGACTGTGTGGAGAAGACTTAGACACTGTGTTGAGTAAAATAAGAGTCTGTCCTGCGAGAGATGGATGACTTCAAAATGTGGGCGCATCGTATCCGGTGTAGACCAGACTTGAGCGTGTGCGACTTCACACATCTTTAATGGGGAATCTGTATGTATTCATGCTGTGTGTGTGTGTATTTGTGCATGTGTGTGTGTTTGTGTGTGTGTGTGTGTCTGCACTGTTTCTGCAGGTGCTAGCCATATTGAGAGAGAGGACAAAGAGGGAAGGCGAAGTCGAGGCGACAGGTACTTGGCAGCTCACAAGCCCAGTAATGCTGCTTAAATTGCCCTCTCTTTCACACACACGCATGGACACATTTACAAGAGCCAGACGATGCTGTGAGGCACACACACACACACACACACACACACACACACACACGCTTGCACATACATACCTATGTGCATAGAAATATATAATAGAAAAAAACATAAACCTAAGTTGATGCATGAAAACATAGAAAAAAACACACATGTAGGGATACACAGACACAGACTCACACACCTTCACAGGACTAACCTGTTAATACTGAGCAAAGAGATATTTTGCAGTGGTGCCCACAGGTTGAGAATTCACTTGTGGTGTCAGGTGGTGCGGCGTGTAACCCAAGTTATTTTCTGCAGCTACAAATTACACCGTTAACGCCTCACATGCAGATTATCAGTAGATACTAGCTAGGCGGCACAGAGAAGCCTCTAGTCCCCACTCAGTTACTGTAGTGCAGCAACTCTGACAGGTGTGTGGACAAAAATAAGTTTGATAAGTAAGATTGAAACCAAGTGATTTTCTTTACCTGGGCTCAATCTACCTGGGCGGGTCTTAAACTACCTGTTCCGACCGCCCAAGGCCTGTTGTTGGCATACCTCTCTTGGGCAGACACACACATCATCTGGGGACCCTTATAGGGGGTCTTTGGGGCAGCAGCAGTGCACTGTATAGTGTCTTGATGGGAGGTTTTAGGTGGTTTGTAGTTGTCATTGCAAACTGCACCAATATGAGGGGCCCCTTTTCCCAAATTCTTTTGGGGGAGCCCCAGACATTTGCCTCTTTTCCCTCTCCTGACGGTGCGCCTCTGCTTAAGCATCTGACATACACAAAAACACACACACCCTCTCACACTCTGTCTGTGTTTCACACACACACACACACACACACACACACAGAGAGAGAGAGAAAGAGAGACAGAGAGAGCAGAATGCAAATAGGAGGAAACAGACAAATTATCTGTCTCTCCTGGAATGCTTTGATAGAGAAGAGCGTCGGCCAAACGCTGCGACTGGAGACTGTTAAAGAATTCGTACCACCTGTGTTTTCTCTCTGCCCTTGTTCTCGAGGAGGGGGCTCGACATGCTAATGCTACATTCTGAATGAAAACAGCCTGTACGTGTGTGTGTGAGCTAAGCAGTGTGAAACTTGCTGGGTCCGTCCTGCTCTTTTTTCTGTATATGCTGACTGTGATGAATAGACCAGTCAGCCATAGCATAGCAGAGTGAAACAGACAGATGAAGTGGCACAAGTAATTATCTGTAACACATCCATGTAAATAAACGTCTGTTTTACTGCTCAGTATTTCCGAACTGAACAGTGATATACAGGCCACTGATTGATTAACCAGTTGTCTCTGGGAAGTGCAGAAACACCACAGCAGGAAGAGTTTAGCACTAAAGGTGTCAGCAAGGACATTTGGCCCATTTTACATGAGATTGCGAGACACTGCTTTTTATTGAATCTGGCAGTAAAACTAACACAAAACCAAAAAAGGAAAAAAAAAAAAAAAAAAAACATAGTTAAGCAAAAAAAAAAAAATCAAATAGCTGAAAAAAGCTGCTTCAAGAAAAGTTTATCCTGGTATTCTTCTCCAACCGTCTAATTTAATGTTTAACATGTGAACATCCAGCCTAGTCTTCAGTGCATCATCCATATTTTTTTCCTATTAAACAAAATATTGGTGTGTACATCCCTGTAAAAAAAAGAAAAAGAAAAAAAAGAACAAAAATTAAACTCATTTTCTTCATCATATAGATTGCACATTCACCAAATACAATGTTCACTTTACAGAGTGACAGTGAGGGTTACGTGTTTAGATAGATAACGCTCACATGTTTGGATATTGAATATGAAGCTACAGAGAGACGCTAATTAGCTTAGCTTAGCACAAAGTATGAAAACAGGGAGAAAAAAATCCAGGACCAGGTCACACAGGTCATTTTTTAAACCCTTTGATACGACCCATAACAATGTCTCCTGAAATAGTGCAGGCGTACTGGACCTTGGTTTTCATGGTTACAGTAATAAACAAGCAGACTGTACTGAGAGTGCCGTACCTACCTTCGTTGCCATGGTTACTATAAAAACGGTCAGGCCTTGGTTAGGTTTGGGAACAAAAACTACATGGCTAAGGAAAAGATGGTGATTTGGGTTAAAATACGTACTTCCTCAACATTAGACGATCTTTGTTGTCATGGTTACAATAAAAACAACGTGTTTGACTGTGTCAAACGGTCGCGGATAATAGAAACAAAAAAACTGGAATCAAACACAGCTCTCCTGTTTCATATTCCTGTGTTTTGTTGACCCGTCCATCCACCACAACTTCCTCCGGACATGGAATTTGTCGCTCTACACATTACGTCACTGCACTTTTCCCTTTGCTCCTGTCATAATTATTATAGCCACTAGATGTTGACTAACAACAAAATGTAATTACGGGTCATAAAAACCTGCTGCACAGATGATCTATGGGCTCTTTTTTAAAGGAAATACTCCAAGAAATAGTCCTTCACATAACCTCCTGTAAAACAGCAATTTGTTGCTTTTACCCTTAGATTTATGTACAGATTAAACAAATTATGTATTTATTACTTATATTATTGTTATTAATTTTCTATTAATACAATATTTTATAAATCTGAAGGTTTTTTAAAACAAGAAATTTTCACTTCTTGGAATAACCAGCTGTACATGTTGTGAATGTTTTTATTCCTACTTGAACCGCAAATCTCAATAATGAAAATATGATAAGCAGCTTTCCTGTTTAGCCTGACAAAATAATCACCTTCACATGTGGTAAATAATGTTAGAGAACTTACAGATGATCATGTCTGTCATAACCTTTGACCTTCATAACTAAAAGTCAAAACATACTGTTAGTGTTTGAAGGGCTGTGCCTCCCATACAACAATTTTCCCTCTTTGGCTGTGACAAAAACTAATTTTGTAATATTCATCTTTTCTCTGACATTTTGGGAAAAAGTGAAAAATGAGTTTGGGCCCCACTAAGCCAAAGCACACAGGTGGTCAAAATGTTTTACATATTTTTTTAATAAAAAACACCTCCGGCAACTGGAGGCGTGTACTGTGTAAGGGGCGCTGTGGTGATTGATGAATCACTAGCAATGATATGTCTTCTTTTCAGCACCTGGTAATGATAATGGTTCACAGAGTGAGGCGTCATGGCTGATTTTGTGTGTGTGTGTGTGTGTGTGTGTGTGTGAGGGTATGTGGGCGTGTGTGTATATCTCCAGTAATCTATCAAGCTCTGTGTCCAAGCGTGTATGAGAGGCTGAAAGAGAGAGAGTCATCATCTCCTTCAGTGATAATGAAAAGATCTCTCTGGTTCCGGTTCATTTTATTGGCTCATAAAAACCTGAAATAAAAAAAATTACATAAACTCATGTAACAAAGTTTTACTTGTTACATGAGTTTAAGTATCTAAATAAAAGTTTTGAAAATGAAGAAGAGAGTTTAGTTTCCCTGTCTTATGAGGTCACTTTAAAGCTCCTATATTGTACAAAGTGAGATTTCCATGTCTTTTTTTGTCATAAAGCAGGTCTAGGTTCTGTATTAATACTGTGGAAGTATCAAAGTGCTCAGTCCACAGACAAATGCACACAGTCTGTATTCAGAGACTGAGCCTTAAAACGAGCCGTCAGAACTTCTGTAACTTCTTTGTGATGTCACAGCTACACAGTCACTGCCCTCAGTGGGGACCCAAGCCCAGCCCACCTGGACCAACCATCCAACCTTGCAGGATTTAGTTTCTCTGAGAGTTTACCTGAAATCTGCTATAGTTTTATTAGATCACTCAGAAAACAGTCAGCCAATCACACTTCAAATAAAACACCAGAAAAGTCCTTTAAGAATTTTAAAAACCTCTCTGCCATAAAAGTCTGATTGATTGAGAGCTGCTGAGATGGTCGTCCTTCCAGCAGCTTCTTCCATCTCTGCAGGGGACGTCTGAAACTCTTTTAGAGCGACTGTTGGGCTCTTGGCTGCCTCCCTGACCAAGGCCCTGCTTGTCCCATTTCTCGATTTGGCTGGACGTGAACTCTAGGAAGAGTCTTGGCGTTTCTAGACTTCTTCCACTTCAGTTATCGAGGCCCCTTTGCTCCAGGGAACACTCAAAGCTTTAGAAATGGTATTATACCTTTGCTCTGATTTATGCGTCAACACAGTTTTATCATGGAAGTCTACAGAGAGTTCACTGGACTCCATAGCCTGGCTTTTGTCCTGATGTGCAGTGTGAATTGTGAAATGTTATATATACACAGGTGTTTGCCTTTGTAATCTATGTCCATCAGTTCAGTTTGCTACAGGTGGACTCCAGTCAAGATCTAGACACATCTCAAGGTTAATTAAAGCAAACAGGATGAAGCTGCTCACAGATTGGAGCCACGGGAGTTTTTAATGATTTTTAATAAATTTGCAAAAATATCTGAAAACATTTTTATTTCTTGAGGAAATTGATTAAAAAAAACAAATGTCAATTTCATTTGCAATTAAATCTACAACACAATAAAGTGAGCAAAAAGTGAATGGGTCTGAATACTTTCTGAAGCCACTGTAAATAATTACACAAGGTGGACGGGGGCACGAGGAAGCACAGAAGGAAACCCAAAAGGACGGATGAGAAGAAAGCACAGAGGAGTAAGTGGGAAAGACAGACTGAAAACAAGACGAACAGTTTTTCACCAGACACCAGTGGCCGTCTCTCTCAGACAACCCCGGTGCTGCACTGGATAAAACGTCACACTCTGCGACAATGTTGTGATCACAGTCAACATACTTAAAGCTAAACTATGTGACATCTGTCACAACCTTTGGGTGAATTATTTTCAAAAATATATCTTCATGTGCAGAGGTGCTGTCAGAGGCCTCTGTGACTCAGACTCATAGAGTGCTGCAGGGACGACGTATTTGCTGTAGGATAACCTGGATGTCAGTATCACCCTGGTTCCCTCGACAAAAAATCAATGGGATGTTTATATGGGTTTTTGGATTACTGCAGAAAAAAACATCTGTGTCAAACAAATGTTTATGATACATGTTTCGTTCAGGATGATAATCTTCCCAAAACCACTGTTGTGATTTTTATAGTATAGTATAGAATAACTTCAACATCACCACTACTAAACTTCTAACTCTAACTCTACCTCTTTTACAAAAGACTTTCCTCTAAAACGTTTGCAAAAGCGTGACTATAAACACAACAAGGCTGTTCAGGTGGACTGGTGAGTAGACAACCTCTGTAGTCTCATGTAGCCACTTGTTAGCAACTGCCCCTTTTTTAACAGACGTAAAAGCTCAGGTGTGGGTGTCAGTAAACACCTGTGGTATTTACTGACGCGTTTTATGTCACAGAATAAAACATGAAAATGTCTTGACCTTGTGTCAACCACAGACCTTATTTCAGCCATCTAACCAAAAACCCATTCAACAAACCCATAGACTTTGGGACAAGGGAACCGGAAGTGCTAAAATGTTAACTAATTTCCATACTTTAAGACTCAGCGATGTTCCCTTAGAGAAGGCCAAAGTCAGAGCTCACCTCTGGTCTACTGCGCCTCTCGCACCGAGGCTTCGGGCTAGCATTAGCTGCTCACTCTCCTGCATAAGGTGAGACAGAAAACGAAACTTCAAGACTGATTTCCCGGAACTTTAATGTTGTAGTTTTAAGTTATAGTTAAGAGATGATGCAGCTGAGCAAAATGGTGACTTCAGAGGCTGTTGAACCTCAAAACATTACTCAGGTCCAGTATGTGAGTAAAGTGACTTCGTGAAGTCCCAGACAGTGGTAGAAGA
Source organism: Trachinotus anak (assembly GCF_046630095.1). Classification (NCBI taxonomy): domain Eukaryota; kingdom Metazoa; phylum Chordata; class Actinopteri; order Carangiformes; family Carangidae; genus Trachinotus; species Trachinotus anak. The sequence goes on from NW_027273864.1 coordinate 25,061,196, forward strand.
GAGGAGAAATAGAAAAACCAAGCTGTCACAATGATTGTCTCACCCCTCGAGGAGAAACTCGATCCAGAAACATGAGGAAAAAGAATCAAGATGCAGCTGTTGACACTGCCATGGAAACAAGTCTCCTCCTCAAAGGTAACAACACACTGCGGTGTGCTTCTGCTCTTACACTCAACGAGTGAATAGAAATGAATAGACCTACTGTATCTTAACACAAAACATGTACTCTCAATCAAATGCTTTCCAGGCTGGGGTCTGTGCTGAAAAGAGAGCTATGTTTTCACAGCAGAACAGAAATTTCTGAGCTGAGCGATTCCTGGAGGAGGAGGGCGAAGCAGCGGCGCAGCACTAACTCATGATAAAAAGTTGGAGGTTGAAAACGGGACTGAAAATGTACTCGGCTGCTCTTCTGCCAAGGCTCGGAGATGTTGAACTCTGTAGAAAAATACCCCCCTTCTAAGCTGTACATTTAGACTGTAATTTGGTCTGTGTGCTTTAAAAATCCACCTCGCTCAAGTTCACAAACACACACACACACACACACACATACATACACACACTTAATACACATAACCATGTAAGTGCAAACAAATCGTACTTACAACCACATTTTTGTGAGAAGAAAATGCCTGTACAAGTTCACAGATAATATGCAAATAAATACCTCTTACCCACACACACACACACACACAAACTGACACTCATACACACCCACATGCATGCTGGGAAAGAAATACACAGCTGTGTACGTAGGTGTCATACACACCGTGCCAGATAAAACGTTTCTGTTTTTCTTTTAGCAGCTATTGGCACGGCCACATGATAAAATTCCTCCCTAACATCTGTCAAGGAAAACCACAACCGCATTTACTAAAAAGTTAAACACCGGTCAGCTCGGCCAAGCCAGATCTGATAGCAATAAAAACCCAGTGAAAGAGGTTTGGAAAGAGATGTGGTGAAAAACACAGCAGGGCAGAGAGAAAGTTCCAGGGGTCGCAGGGTAGACGGACACATATGATGGAATTATTGTTATTATCAGATTAGAAAAATGCTAATCATGTGGTAATCTGCTGCAGTTAACTAAGTGAAAAGCAATTACACAAGACCTTTCAGAAATATGTATAAGTGTGAGTGTGTGTCTTATATCAGCAAAAACCAATGATGAGTGCTGACATTTGAAAGTAATAAACAAGATGGAATAAAATCATGATTTCGCCAAGAGCTGCTGAACAAAATATTTTAATCATCAGTCAGGCCGTAAAAGAACTCCACCTTAAAGACATGATTGCATAAAGTGTATAGAAAAACAAATTTTAGGATCTCATGTTGAAGCAATTAACCCTTTTTTGTCCAGAGCACCTTCAGTTTTTTTTTTTTTGTTGTGAGCAAAAGAGAACGTCCTGTAAAAAATGAGCCCATAGGTCATCAGTGTTGTGCCCTTAAATAGGGGAAATAGTGAGGGGAGATGAATGAAGAAAACCAACACGCTGCTCTCGCCTTCACTCGTGTGTATTGAGTTTCACTTATATACGGTTTCAAAACAATGTCTCAAGTACTGTACAGAAACTCCTTAATGACAAACTCAAAAACAATGGAGGAACAAACGTCTGGCGGAATCATGACACAACAGCAGCAGCTAGTTTACATAGCGAAGGAGTCTCTAACAACACAAAAGTTCAAAACTCAGCTCTTTCCCTCACAATTAACTGTTATTACAAAGCAACAACCAAGAACAACCTATGTTGCTAAGTTTATAGTGCCTTATGTATGGAAATTACCTTAAATAAGGGAAATAGTGAGGGGAGATGAATGAAGAAAACCAACACGCTGCTCTCGCCTGCACTCGTGTGTATTGAATGAGGGAAAAGGAGCGCGGTTCCCCCTGGAACCCTAAATAGATCACCGCACCATCAACCTAGACAAAACCCTGTACTACTTATTTCTACTCCTTACATTCTCAGTGCATATTCTCTATTATTTCAAATTTCTTATCCATCACTGTAGCAGCTTATGATGTTTCATAGTTATGTTTTGTTGGTCGGCGACGTCTAGTGGCCGTTGTGATTATGACAGGAACAAAGAAACAAGTCTTGTGATGTCGTATGTTATGAGAGGGGTGGGGTTGGGGGTGTGTCAACAAAACAGAAATATCACACCAGACAGCGGTGTTCGATTCCCTATTAAACCAGCAGTTTACTTGTTTCTTTTATCCATGACAACCTACTATGTTTTTATTGTAACCATGACAATTAAGATTGTCTAATCGTAAGGAAGTAGTACTGATTTTAACCCAAACCACCATCTTTTCCTAAACCTAACCAAGCAATGAGTTTTCCGTATGGTTAGCTGCAAGTTTATTATTGTAACCATGGCGACAAAGGTCCTGTATGATGCTGTCGGTACAACCCGCTTAATTATTGTAACCATGAACAGGTGCCTTACGCCTGCCACTGTCGGGGCGCTATTTCAGAAGACACTCCTATGGGTTGTATCAGAGGAATGGTAGTTCAGGTTGGAGTGCACCCTATGAAGAGTTAACATGTTATATGTATGACATCACACAAAAGGTCCTCTCTCCTGTTTTCTTCAAATTTGACTCTGTAATTCGAATCTCTCCCATCTTTACCATCCATCCATATAATGTGAAGGCAACATTGGCCTCAACTAACTGGAACCGACAACCCACTCAGGAAAGTACAATGTGAGCTAATGTTGCTCTGAGTTTTGCGTGAAGCAATGTCGTTGCTTTACGGAGCTTTATGGTGAGTTTCAGCTCATTGTTTATCTGTTGGGACCACAGCTTTACTGCTCTCATAGCGATGTTTTCGGCCACAGCAGGCAGCTGTTTTTCAGAGCCCCTGGACACAAATACACACCCATAGATACAACAAATTCATCTGGCCTCCATCAGGTGAACAGCATCCACACCTGTTTTTACTGTCACTGATTGAGTGTCTTAAATGTTCTCCGATTTTTAATTAGGTATGAGACACATGTAAACCATAGTTATTCCATAAATTGAAAAGTAATCAGATTACAAAGTGATTATCAAAATTCAGTTCTCCATAAAATTGGAGGTGCTGTATGTGTGTGTGTGTGTGTGTGTGTGTAATGGATATGAGGAACACTAACCCTGGACGAGGTTGTTCAGGTCTGGAGTGCTTGGTGGGAACACAAGCCTTCCGGGTGTGTATGGTCCTCTCATGGGACACACACAAACACACACACACACACAAATGCTTTGCAAGCCTTCCCGAAACATCATTGTTAAATCGTGTAATAGGGGTGACCATTAAAGTTATGTTCAATGAAGTTAAGTCCTGTTAAACAAGCGTCCCTTTTCAGCGTTGAAGATGGAGGGCATATGTTTCTGATTATATGTGAGCGGGGAAACACAATAGCTCTCTTCAACCGGGTTCTTGATCCTGTCCACTTGGATTCGGCCTGACACTTTGCCACAATTCCCGGCCACAAACAGCGACAAGGAAACCTGAAACCCGTAAACAATCCATGTTTCTGCTTTACTACAGATTTCTCGGCTGGAGAAGGCGAACCGCCGAGTTCACTAAAACGTAATCTGATTACGGGTTCTGCAGGCCACAGGCTGAAGAGGATGGGGGGGGGGGGGGGGGGGTGCGGCTGTGGCTGTGGCCCGGGTCCAATAGAACTACATTATGGAATAATATGTTGAGTCCATTTCTATATAATGTCTATTTTGAGATGAAAAGTACTTTTGCTTTTTCAGTCAGAACCATTCATTCAGCCAATGACTTAAAGGTACAACTTGATCCACATCATTGACTCAGCTGTTCCTTCACCAGGTGCTGAGATTTGCAAGGCAGTGTTGTTGAACTTTATGATACATGATGCCTTCTGCAGATGTTTCTATTGGATCGCTGCTCTAATTGGTTGCGTTTCTTTTTTTCTGTGGCAGCTGTTCCTTCATGCAATGACAGCATCATCCGTTTAATGTGTGCAATGTGCGCACTTGAATTTGTACATTAAAGAGCAATGGAGGAAATAGTATGATGTTGTTACTGAGTCAAAAAATTGGTGAAGGAAGGAAGTAGATTTGGATGGGTGGGTCAACAAAATGTCAAACTGTTTGCTTCCCGTTACATATGATATATGTTAATGTGTTCTTATTGTGACCATGAATGCTCCCAAGTCTTAATCAATAGGGGTGTAAGGATTCTCCAAATCCATGATTTGGTTCTGACTTTGATTTTTGAACCATAGTTCGGTTCCACACTGCTGTCTTGTATGTACCCATGTGTCGTGGTTCTGTTATCTTGTATCATGACACAAGATTGTGGATGTATGTTTGTATCACATTCTTAGTCTTGGTTTCATAATTGTTTCACCCCTATTAACCAAGAAGTTCTTCTTTTAACCATGACAACAAAGGTCCCTTAAAGGTCCCATATTTTACACTTTTTTGTGGTTTTAAGGACTAAAAACCATCTCAGTGTAGTTTTACATCTCCTCTCTCAGGCTTCTCTCTGGAGCTCTAGTAACAATAGGTTGGTGAGCCAATCAGAAGAGCGGCTCTGAGTCTCTCTTCTGATTGGCTGACTGTTTTCTGAGTGATCTAATAAAGATATAGCAGATTTCAGGTAAACACTCGGTGGAAACCAAATCCTGCAAGGCTTGGCTGAAAGCGGTGACTTTTTTGTTGTGACATCACAAAGTTACAGAAGTCCTGATGGGTCATTTTAAGGCTCAGTTTCTGAATACAGACTGTGTGCATTTCTTGGACTGAGCACTCTGATACTTTCAAAAAATTAATATAGAACCTAGACCTGCTTTATAATCAAAAATACATGGAAATCTCACTTCATGCAATATGTAACCTTTAACCTTAAAGTAAGGTGAAGTAACCCAGTGTTTGCCTAACCTTAAAAAGAAATAGCTCAACATTTTATGACATACTCTTACTCGCTGCCTTAAAAAGCCAGAGAGAGGTAAGAAGACCACAAAGAGACATGACTATTAAGAGATGCAAAAAGCTACAAACATAAAATCACTACAAATGACAAAACGCAACTACAAAGAAATGGAAAATAACCAAGAACACAAAACAACAGTAAGGTAAAGGTTATTATATTACTAAAAATGGAGGCAAAGAGACCGCAAAGAGATACAAGAGACACAAAATATCCACAACAAGAAAACAAAATGAAACTACAAAACGACTACAAAGAGAAGCAAAATGACTCCAAAGACATGCAACACGGCTGCAAACAACTACAAAAGGGAGACATAAAACAACTACAGAGATATGCTAAATGACCAAAAGAAATAAAGTGGCTACAAAGAAACAACAAATAGCAACAAAGAGACAACAAAATTACTTAAAGTAGACACAAACCAGCTAGAGAGGTAAAATGATGATATAATAAGCAGACATACAGAATGTGCATAAGCTGTATATGGAGCTCAGCATCCATACCACTGTGTTTCTCCTTAAACAATCCCATTTCATAATAGGAGGCAAAGAACATACAAGAAAGAAAGCATACCATGAAGGTAATTTCCCAATTATGTTTCATTTCCTGTCGAGCCAACACACTTTTACACCGTCATAAATCATAGGAAATATCAGTCACCATAAATCATACATGGAGATTTAAATCAGCTGTTTGTATTATCCGGTGCCTGTATCTCAGATGGGCTAATGTGTGGAAATGTGTGATAATTAAAGCCAGGCGCTCCCTCTGTGGGGAATATTGTTTCCCAATGTCCACTTAACAACACTCTGCTCAATACCTCCTTCAGTTTGTTACAACTGTGCTAACAGGGCCGCAGTAGCAGAGAGGAACTGTGGGACCAGTTGATAAAGACCTCAGGATTTTGTGATCACAACTTGACTTTTGATGGATTCTAAGATTGTTGAGATCAAAGCTGATTTTTATTTGTATTTCAAATCTTAATATTGTTCAATGTATTGTGCCATGATCAATTCAAAAAATTAATTTGTCCAACAATTATGTTTTTAACCAGATATCTGCAAAGCTAATGACTCACACATTAGTGGCAACTTGACTTTGTGCTAATTAGCAATTTTTAGCATGCTAAAATGTTTGAACATGGTAAACATTATACCTACTTAGCGTGTTAACATTGTCATTGTGAGCATGTTACTGGTGTTAGCATTTAGCTCAAAGCAGCACTGTGACTAGTCTCAGACAGCCGCTAGCATGCTCTAGACCAACATGGAGGACCAACTGACGACCCACACTGCCATCCATAGCCACACTGCTATCTGAGCAACATACTCAGTGAAGTGAAATGCTTGCTTGGATTCATCCCAGGGTGAATTTTTTTTAAAGTAGGTCTCAGTCAGGGAAAACAAACACTCTGAATACCTCTTATCGTTAACTGACATTTGTTGCTAAATTTAGGTCTGTCAAGTCTGAGTGAATGGGTTCCTTCCCGCATCGGAAAAGAATGAGCTGATTGTTAACCAGCACACAAATCACAGGCGCCATAAATCACAGCCTTTAACCAAACATATATTTCATTTAATTCAAAGACACAAGAAAAACAAAAAAATAAATCAGAAGTTTTCACCTCCAGAGGTGATAACTGAACCTGCAGCTTTATTACGTGTGAATGAGATTAAAGTGTTACCGAACTCATCTTGTAACCTGCTGACAAATGAGCTGCTGTGGCATTAAAAGAAATTTACTGAACAGTGTTGATGTTTCCAAGATTCTGTCTTCAGAGTCTGTTTTAATACAACTGTACAATGTCCTCAAATGGTCTGCAGTTTGTAATTTTTAATACAAGGTTCCTGATTTGAAGCTGCAAGATAGCGGCTGAAAAGTAGTTGTTTTTTTATAACTCTAGTCCTGCTCAGGCTCTCCCCACTTTCGCCTTGTCAGTCCAGGTTTTGAGAGAGGGGGCAATATCGCTGGCATGCCTCCGCTTTGATTAAAGGAAATGCTTACATCACTCCGTCTCCAAGAGAAACAAGCCATTTGCTCTCTGCAGATGGCTTCATCCAATGGCTGAGGCGCTTTACAAGGGGCAGGCAGACAGGTGCACTCACTGCCGACTGTATGAAACACAGACAGACATGTTGCTGCTGTTGTGTGTGTGTGTGTGTTACATAGCAACAATAAATCTGTACAGCTTTACAGATTGTCAGATTCTGCCCTCAAATCCTGTGCTCTTAATGAGTTAAGGTGGGGGTTCTTAATCTGCAGATCAGGGTCCAAAACAGGACGTAAGGTTGTGTCAAATGGGTCATGACCTCAGGAGTGTGAGGGTATGTTTAAACAGACTGGATCCAGGGAAAAATTAACTTTATTGTTTGGGCTTTAAAAGCTTTAAAACCCCTTTACAAAGGGATCAGACACTTGTTAAAGAGCTGTTGTTTTTTTTCTACCTTGGAATGAAACTTAAAGCTGCATCATTTAATGTAAAAAGAAAATGTTAACACTTTCAGTGTTTCAGCTTCATTGTTTGAATCAGGCACCAATAAAATGACCAGTTCCTTTTTATACTCAGTAATAATAACGGTATGTGTGGCTGTTCTCCCTTTTTTCCTCTATAGTTACACAATTAAAAAAGGTTTAAACACAAGTTCCCCAGTTTGTTTCCAAGCTGGTACCCAGTATCATTTACTTCTTTCCTCTAAAATGTCCAGTTGTTACTCCCTTGTTCCCTGCAGTTGTTTCCTTCCACCATAGATAGAGTCTATAACTATTTTACCAGTACCTTATTCATACAGTGAAACTACCCTGTAAATTTCAGGCTGTAACATAAAAAACAGACTTTACATCTGAATCATATTTACAGAGTAATTGAGTATTATAGACATATGCATGCTGTAGACACTTTACAGACATCATATTACATAATTCTTTGGCTGGTTCAAACCATATTCAAACATTAATACAGCAATGGCTGCTTGGAAATGAGAACTATGAAAAAATACCGTATGCAGCTTTAATGCAATTCTTCTCCAGAAGTCTTTGAAGGTCCCATATTTGACACTTTTCTGATGTTTTATTTATGTTTTGATATATTTGTGGTTTTAAGGACTGTTAACCATCTTAATGTAGTTTTTACATCTCATCTCTCAGGCTTCTCCCTGAAGCTCTAGCAAGAACAGGTTGGTGAGCCAATCAGAAGAGAGAATCTGAGGGCTGCTTTGTTGTGACATAATTTTAGGGTTAAGTTTCTGAATATAGGGAGTGTGCATCTCTCTGTGGATTGAGCACTTTGATAACTTCACAGTGTTACTATAGAACGGCTTAATAATCAAAAAAGACATGGGAATCTCATTTTATACAATATGGGACCTTTAAATGTTGAACACTCTCCCTTTACATCAGTAAGAAATAGCAGCTGTGGTCATCTTATTCACAACACCTACACTTCCTCTAAGAAACATCAATAGAAACTCCTCAAACCACTTAAACTATCTATTCATATGTTAAGTATTTAAAATAAAACAAATATTTTTGTCAAATATGGTGAAATATACTGTATGTAACCAGGTGAAAAAGCTTGCAAGGAATTTATGGGATATGATGAAGCCTGTGATCCAGTGTTAAAGTCAAAATGTTTAAGTCAATTTTAAAGGATCGAGAAAAGAGTACTCTTGTTCAATGTGACTGCTCCTAAATTTTCACTGAAATCTTTTTAAGAAATTTTACCTGTGTATGTATCATAACTAGATCTTAGTGTCACACATTAACTGGATATTGTGTTCACTCATTTGTAGTGTGTAACAGTTGTATTTGCTTGTTTTGTTTGGCCAGGTCACTGTTGAAAAAGAGATTTTAATCTCAATTAGAGTTTTACCTGGTTAAATAAAGGATGTATACTAATTCTCACCAAACATTAAAAGCATTGAACTGGTGAAACATGGGTTGACGTTCATTGTGAGGCATGCATGTTAGTATGCCATTACCAGGATGTGTTCACACTGAAGTATACAGCCAGTATCCCAGAATGCATTTCACACAAACCAGCAGCGACAGCGACGACTGGCAGGGATTTTAGAGAAGGCTGGAAGCTATTACAATATTTGCTAATAACACTGTTAGAAGGGTCACTTTTTAAAGTTTGAACATTTTTGAGAATATAACCATATGGACTTACAATTTTCAGTCCATATATATGAGCAACATCTATTCTCTGCTCTGATGATATATAATCTGCTCTCAGAGATTTGGGGAGTGCAGCCGGCCGGTGTAGTGTAACGTAATGTCCTGGGTCCAGAGGAGCGCATTCACATTTGTACAGGATTTGTTTCTGGCTAGTGCCAGGAACCTCTGCCTCGTTGCTCGTCATCGTGATTTGAAGAGTCACAGTGCATCATGGAGCACTTGAGTATGTCCCGTATGCTTGCGGTGCACACTAAGAAAGTCATGCAAATCTAGTATCAACCGGGTACACAAAATTCACACACTATGCAGTTGAACGCACTACATACTCATTTTGATGTCACACTTAGTATGAATGGTACCTTAGTAGGTGGTTCAGAATACAGCCATAGACTCTATGTCATAGCCGTTCCCCTAACTGTTGCTGCTTAAAGTCCCTAATGTCTGTGTGCGCGCGTGCAGTGGCGTCGCTTGATCTAGAAGTTTGGAGTCTCGTCTATTTTTCACGCATAATGTGCACATTTTGCAGCAAAAACAGACAGAGAAAAGACTGGTTGGCAGTTATGTTGACATCATACCAGCAACATTACACAAAACATGCAGCCGGTGCAGCAGATCAGCAATGGCAGTCGCAATGCACGTGCCACGCACCCAGTGTGTCTCTGGCGTAAACAGACACGACAAACTGCTCATTGAGTGTTTGCTGTACTATTTAAGCACATCCCCTGTTACCACGGTAACCACTGGAATCTTCTAATCTACCAGGCGTCCTCTGAGATGTAGAGAATATGACAGATGTAAATCCAAGTGCATGTTTATTACCAGACACACATTGATAAAGAGATGTTGCCTTTAATACCTGTGAGCTCATTTTCATCACCTGACTTGCAGCAGTTCGTTAAGCCAACCAATGAAACGCTGATGTTCCAAATCAAACACAGTCATTCTTGGGTTAAATTGTGATTTGGCCTCTGAAGATCTTACAAATTCCTGCAATAGTTTAGTCTACAGAGACTCGGAGCAGGGCAAAGGTTCAAACTGATAGGAGTTTGGAGCACAGTCAATTAGACATTTTTTATTGAAGAGTAGTTTATGCAACTTTCCCACATTTGGAACAGGTCAGATTAGCACTTCATCACTGGCTGGTATTTATACATCAGAAATTCTTCACATGCTTTACAAAAAAAAAAAAAATCTCGGATAAGGCATACAGACGACTCCTCATTGTACATGTGAACGGGGCAAAGGCACAATGGCAGATAAGTGCTGGAAAAGGGCATTTTTGAGTATAATTCACTAATGTTTCCATAATGTTTCTGTTACACACAAACTTTTTACACCAATCAGGACGTACAGTAGATACAAATCTGAAGGGAAAGAAAAAACAGAATGGGCAGTCCAACTTTTCATCTGACAGTGTCTCCGTTTATCTGTTTGTTTTCGGCTTCTCCCGGAGGCATCTTGCTCACCACCACCAACATCAACATTACACGCATGTTTTAGTGAGTGGGTGTTTAAGAGCATCACCTCCATGAGTTTATCTTCCTCTGTTTAGTCTTTAACAGTCTTTGGTATGCAGCCTGTTAGTCCACTTGAGTGTGAAGAATGATGTCTGTTGCATAGCAGTGAGTTCGGTCACAGTCAGCTGAAATAACAACTCTTTTGCTCAGTGTTGATCTTAAAGTTTCTTAAAAGGTCTTAAAGGTTAACAAACAAGTCTGTCTTTCCTCAAAGTGAAGGGCAGTAAGTGTCTTTCTCTCCCACCTTTCTTTGCTACCTGCAACCGCAGGCCTCCACCACCATGTCCTCATACTGCTTGTAGACGACGTTATTGGACGAGTCGATGTAGAGTATGCTGATCGGCGTGAGTCGCGTTGGGACGCAGCAGGTGGGCGGCGCCGACTCCGGGTCCATGGAGTTGATCAGGGTCTGTATGATGGCGTGGTTGGTTGGCTCGAGATGCGAGCGGATGGGGAAGTCACACGCGCCGTCACAGTGATACGCATTGTACTCCAGCGGCGCGATGATCCAGTCATCCCAGCCCATCTCTTTGAAGTTCACGTGGAGGTGTTTCCGGTTGCAGCGCGGCCTCGCCTTCACTGCCTGGTGCTGGGGGAGGGACTGCGGCTGCTGCAGAGGTTTCTTAGCCCCCCTTGTGGAAGGGGCTCGGCGCATTCGTCTCTGGGTGAACAGGTATTCGTACACGGTTTTGTTGTCATTGCCTGACCGCGCTTTGATCTCATTATAGAAAAGGTCGCGCTTCTTGCTTCTGCCAAACGCCAAGAAGAAGGCCTTTTCCTTGTTGGTCCTGCCGGGCCGGGCGAACCCCAGAGTGCGCAGGTCCATAGGCCGACCGCCTCTGTGCTCCAGGGCCTCCAGTTCAAAGCACAGCTGCTGGGAGTGCTGGTGCTGCGGGTTTTTGAAACCCTTGAAGATTTTCCACACGTCGAACACTTCCCATTTGCTGCCAAATCCAATGACCAGATCCTCGATGGTCTTTGTCTGCAGCAGAGCAGCCTTTTGTTTACCTGAGGCGCAGGTGTAAAGCCTCAGGCATGGGGACAGGCCTCCACCCCTTTCTCCTCCTCTCCCTCCATCAGAGGCTGTGGATCCCATCAAGGCTTTGCGAGGGTCAGACAGGCGCTTCCTCAGGATGCGAAGCTCGGCCCCCAGGAGCCCATCTCGTTCCAGAGAGCTGATGTTGAAGTAATACCTCTGCCGTCTCAGCTGGGGTCCGCGCTCATCTGCGAGGAAGGACAGAGAGAGAAAGGCAATGTTAAAAACTGACTAAAAGGCAAACACACACACACACACCAAGAAGTGGGCAAACACACAGAGAAGTAAAATCACTCGCAGACACACATGTAACATAAAAAGTGCAGGTGCAAACATGACGGGTGAATGATAAGCCAGCATGTTCACAGGCACAAACAGATGTAAATACACATGTGGCTGCACAGACAAACACAACGGCAGACATGAAAACATACACGCACACTAGAGCCACAATGATAAGTCAATTAAACAGAGAAAGAAAATTAATCTGCAACTATTTTTAAAAAAAATCAAATAACTGTTTTAGTGATTTTTAGTCACATTTCTGGTTCAAGCTTCTCAAATGTGAGGATTTTATTCTTTGTTTTGGTCATTTTAAACTATTTTCAGATATTTTATAGACAAAACAACTGAAAGGTTTATTGAGAAAATAGTCTGTAGATGAAAATAATGGTCAGTTGCAACTCTAATACACACATACTGCCAGCAGGTGGTGAGGGATAAAAAACTGAAAAACACAGTCAAGGGTAAGAATAACAAAAACTTTTCCATATTTCCTTACAGCATTAATATCACTTCTGCAGGTAGATGCTAACACACACACACACAGATTTGTACTTTCTAATTCTAAACTCAACTGTAAAAACCTCAAACAGGTCTTGAAGGTGTGTCCTCACTTCTCAAAAATGTCCTGAAGCTGTTAAAACCAAAGTGGTCTCACACACACACACACACACACACACACACACACACACAAACACCAGGTGGAGTGAACTGAACAGTGTGTAATGTTTTCTTTTGTTGTCAGTGAGGGAAAGCAGTGAACCTCCACATCCAAATGGAATCCAGTAATGAAGCACACACACACACACACACACACACACATACACACAGGCAGCGTCACATGGACACTGTGTGTCAACAAGTGAACAGTGATGAGACTCCTGTAACCATAGTAACTGTACACAACAAAGATGGCGTCAGCTGTAGCTTCAAAATGTTTCAAAAGTACATGAATAAAAGGTAAAACTGCTGACAAACATGAGACTAAAATGGACTAAAATCCTTTTAGTTTTTGTTGACTAACTAATAAAAAATTAAATTTTAGTTGTACTGTTGGGTGGAAGTCTGTATACACAGTATACAGGCTGTTTGTGTCCTCATCAGAGCAAAAAGACATAAGACTGGGAGACAGATATGAAGAGGAAAAAACTGAAAGAACACAAGATCTATAATGGGATGAAAGACGTTTCTGCACCTTATATCACATATTTTGGTAACTTGCATAGACATCTGTAATCATGTTATGTAATTATGTGTTCAGGCTGTCCATCATTACATCTGGCAAAAACATTTACTTGGACTCAAGGATGAACTGATTTAGAATGAATTGGTCAAAGGTCAAGGTCATTGTGACCATACTCAAATTATGACACATTTTAACTCAAATGTGTATAAGGATAAAATAAAGTGATGACATTTTATATGCAAAGGGTCAAAGGTCCCCTTCACTGTGACATCACAATGTTCTGCAAAAACACTAATGGCCATTATTCAATGCTGTTACTCAGGGAGGGGAGATTGTGACCATATTTCCTGCAACTTGGCTGGTTGGCGGAGGGATACAAGCACAAGGCGGTGATTCTAGTTGTTAAATTGTTTTCAAGACAAACCAGTAAAATGTATTTGAATACTGTGGCAGCACATGCAGACGTTTTAATGGCTAAACTGTGCAGTGCAAAGAAATGCGTGCACCCCTTTGACTTGTTATTTCTGTGTTTAATGTGACTACCCTGTGACTGTAATATGTAACATGAGACTAAGTTACACTGGCTGACGTGTAAGCAATGACGTGGCAAATAAGAAGATGTAAAGCAAGAAAGACAGAAAAAGGGGGAAGTGAATATGAACGTATGAGGGGGAAGAAATGTGTCAGGCCATCAGTTACACCTCCTCTCTGCCCCTCAACATGCGGAGGAGGTCACTGGTGATTTGCTGAGGACACGCTAAGCAAATAAAGCCCAAATTAAAAGTACATTAAGTGCTTGAAATGTAAACCTTTAGCAGGGCTAGAAACATTCAACTCTGGTCATTAAAACATTGTTTTAAACAGTTTTACACCGTAAAGATAACATGAGACAGGAGGGGCCGCCCTACTTGTGGATGTGAGGAGTGTTTATTTACCCTCCTGAGGCCGTATATCACTGGAAGCAGCGGTGCTGCCAACGAATGACCAGATGGCTGGAAACACACACAGAGACACACATACACACTTACAGACACCAAAATGCAACAGCACACACACACACACAAATACATAAGTATGAATGCACACATCTACATGCATGTGCTCAGACATGTTGAAGAGTTTAAAGCCCCTGAAAATCGAGGTAAACTTCCCTATCATTGAAGAGGTAAACATCAGGACTGCGTGACAGCGCTGGAACATGAGCAGACAAACCCACAAAGATGTTGCTAAATCCTGAATGGTGCAGGAAGAGCACAAAGAAATAAACAAATACAGAAATCTCTCATTTGAAATTACCCAAAATGATCCAACTATTGCTGGAAATTGTTCATAGCACGAAAGAAAGTGGTTTGATATTTTGGGAAATACACATCACTCTCAGTCTTCAGGACCTCAAGCAGGTCCAGTTGGGCTTCATATGGCTGTTAGAGCAACCATGATCTGGATGACCTGAACACGTCACCGTTCACACGGCCTGATGTTCAGCAGTGAGTCAGGCTGATTTCAGTACAGTAGTAAGTTTAATCACCACTTTCTTTGGATTAAACAAACATGACCTAACGTGTGAATCACTGAGCTGCGGAGGAGCTGGTACTTGGATGTTGTTTCCAGTCTTTGTGCTAAACTAAGCTAGCGTCACATCGTGAGATGGATATCAATCTGAACATCTAACTCTCTGCCAGAAAGCAAATAAACACATTTCCCAAAACGCTGAACTGCTCCACATGCCGGTGACATTTACATGTGCGATAGTTCACTCTGCAGCTCACGGCAGCTTCCTGCAGCTTTGAAGTCAGTTCCAGCGCAGTTATGAGTAACAGAGTCATCTCTTTTCCCATCATTCCCTCTGTGTACGAGCAGCTGACCCTCCTGACTCCCCTCCAGATGCTCTCTCTTGTTCTAACTGCTCGTACCGCATGGACCCCAGAACACAGACATGTCTGCATTTGGACAATTTACAGTGTTCCCTGCACCGCCCACCTCTAGGAACCTCCCGGCTGGTGTTTGACCTCCAGTCCTCTCCCTCAGATCTCCCAGCTCTCTCCACACTCTGCCTCGGTTTCAGCCCTCCTCCTCATCCCCATGTCTCAGCACTCTCCTCTAACCTTTCCCTGGATCCTGCTGCCCCTGCTGCGGCTCCTGTGGTGTCCCCTCTTTTGTCAGTTTTCCTGACTAATCACTCTGCAGTGAATCATACTCCAAATTATATCAATGAGCAAAACTGATGTCAAACTCAAGAAGAAGAAGTTACAGTCCTTCAGCAATATAATAATTCACACTTTAAGTCTGTAATGCTGCCACATGTCAAGGAGATATTTACCCTTAGAGGAGTGACATGGACTTCCTCTAATGCTGAAGCAATGGAGATGACTGACAGCTCCATGTAACAGGTTTCGGTCTATATATCACCTGGATGGTATCACAGTGATATTTAAAGACAATCTTTGAGAGGCACATTCAGGCGATTTATCCCAAGAGAATTAAGATCTGTGTCTTGTACTGAAACTGAGGCTTCAATTTCAATTCACAGAAATACATAAATAACATGTTTCTTAAGTTGAATTATTTTTTTTCCCTTCACAATGACTCCAGAACCATTTACTCTATGTGGAAGTTCAACGTGATTTTAGAACCTGAAAAACTTCCTGTATAAAACTCAAACTTCACCAGAAAAACCTGACTGAACTGACAGAGAGAAAACTCGCAGAGAAGTTGAGTTTACCTTGTCCTTTATCCACGAAGCTGGTGATGGTGTTGGCCAGCCCCGCTTCATGCAGAGCGCTGCTGTTCAGGTCCCCGGTGGAGAGAGACCAGTACAGCGACAGCATGTAGTCGTGAGGAATCACCAGCGGCTGCTTGTGATGCGCCTCCCGGTCGCTCAGTTTCAGGGCCTTGTAGCTGGATCCCCGCTGCGCCGCCGGAGCCGCGGGCTGCTGCTGCTGCTGCTGCTGCTGCTGCTGCACAAATGTGGCTCTTTGTAAAGGCGCGCTGCGCTCTGGGGCAGCTGCTGCTCTCGCTGCAACTTTCCCAAAATTTCTTCCCGAAGAGCCACCGCCTCCGCCTCCACCTCCAGCAGCCACAGTCCTGACTCCTTTCCCAACTGCATGTGAGCTAAAAGCCGCGGGAGCGTCCCCGCCGGGCAGCCAGGAGCGCACAGCCTCTTTGCGCCCCAAGCTGAACGCTCTGTCTCGGTGCTGCTGCTGCTGCTGCTGCTGCTGCTGTGCACGGTTCACCGGCACGGCCCCGCCGCGCAGTGGCGAGGATGAGGAGGCAGATGCCACCGCAGTGTCTGTGCTTTTAACCGCAGCCGCCTCTCCTTTGATTAACGGCGGACCTGCTCGGATACGCGTGATCCTCGCTGGACTCACCGGGGAAAGTTTCCACGCCCCAGCACCGGTCACCGGGTGTCTCCCTGCTGCGAATGCGAACCCGCCGATCCCTCCACCGGCTCTTCCCTGAGCTTGCTCTGCGTCCCCGCCGCCTGCAGCGCGCTCCGCAGCCTCTCCAAGCCGGTAGCGCTGGTGCTCGCTCGGTCTGGTCCGGCTGAGTGAACCGAGGACGGGGTGCAAGTAAATGAGAGTCCAGCAGCTCAGCAGGAGACAAAGACGCTTCACAACTTTCATCCTAAAGCCCTTTTGCCTTTTGCGAGGCCGTCATCGTAGTAAACCTCAGTCTGTTCAGAATTACTGGACCTGTTCGGTTTGAAAAAGAGAGAGCAGTCCGGTTTGGTCCGAGCCTTTCATCCTCTGAGATTTCTCTCCGCTCTGTCAGAGGGGGGATGAATAAAAAGTGCTTTTCCCATCTGAAATGGACTCTGGACATATGCGAGGTTGTAAAAGCAAAGATGTGGACTATTACTGGGTTTTATGAACTGAAGAAACAAATCCTGCAAACCCTTATTCTCCCATCCGTCATGTATAAGAACCATAGTGCTGGAGGGATCCCGCCTGCGACAGAAAGTGCAGAAATCCAAGAGAAAAAGTGGACTTGCATTAAACACTCCGCGGCTCTATTCTGCTGGATATCTTGTAAGAAACTTCTTTAAATCCCACTTTTTTTTTTTCCAAGAGAGGCAAGAATGGCGTAATGCCGCTGCCTCCGTTTTTTTTTTCTCTTTCCCCTCAAAGTTTGAACTCCGTCCAGTGAAAATATTTCACTCACACACCAACCTGCAGGTGCTCGAAAAAATCCTCCAACAAACCTGAAGCGCAGGAATTGGAAACGGAATTCCAGAAAGCTGTTTTAATTACCCCGTGATGTCATGCTGTCCGAAGTCATTTAACAGCAATATTTCTTCTCAAATCTTCCTCCCCTCTTTCCACCAATGACTCACTCAAGCTGTAAGACTAAATGGCACAAACCAGACCCCCCCCTCCCACCCCCCCACCCCACTCAAAAAGAGTGAGAGAGAGAGAGTAAAGAAAAACTTTCCTGTCATTTAAAGTGAGTCGTTTGTTTTTTTCAATGCTTCTTTCTCTAAACAAAAGGGGATAGAGGGGTGTCAGGTGAATTTAGGGTTACACAGACACACACACACACATACACACATACACACGCACAGACTCCCACTCTCAGTGGGTATTACTCCACCACAAATTGTCTAAAAGTCCTGCATTGAGAATTTTTTTATTAATTAAATATATTAAAAGTAAGAATCAAAAGTATTCACCGGTGACCTCAGCATTTCTATAATCTGGGCAACAACAGCTCTGTGCTGTTGTTTTGACTCATAACTGCAGTTTCATTTTCTTTATCTACAAATGAATTTTGACTAGTAATTGCTTAGCTGGAGATATTCAAAAAGACAATGAAGATATATTTAAAGGTCCCCTATTGTATAAAGGTAGATGTCCATGTATATTTTTGATTATAAAGCAGGTCTAGGTTCTATATTAATACTGTGGAAGTATCAATGTGCTCAGTCCACAGAGAAATGCACACAGCCTGTATTCAGCCACTGAGCCTTAAAACAAGCTGTCAGGACTTCTGTAACTTTGTGATGTCACAACAAAGCAGTCACCGCTATAAAACAGGTGTCACAGAGACAGAGACATTGTCTTATGATCCGTCCATGACTGGATCGTGTCTTAACCACAGCCCACAGCTGACAGGGAATTCCTCCAAATTAAAAGCCATAATACGTCATTCATCACTGTCCAAATCCCAGCGTGTTGTTGTCCCATCCTCCCTTTGTGGACTTGTGGCTCTGACAGTGTCACATCATTTCCTTCTTCTTTACAAATAGATTTAAAGTTATTTATGTATGTATACAATGTTATTTGATTAAAAGTGATTAAGAATCATAAGTGTTCATCAATGACCCCTGCATTTCTAAAATCTGGGCTACAGGTTTGCACTGTTGTTTTGACTCATAACTCCATTTTAAAATGCTTCATCTGTAATGAAATTTTGACCAGGCCTTTGCGGCTCTGTAACAATGTCACACACCCATTAGACTACAGTCTACAGTTGCCGAATGTAAACATAAACTAATGTAATTTGCTGAAAACACTAACATTGTTGTTTTTCTTGGTCTTCATCCTCACAGGCTGAATAAAGAAATGGCACAGAAAAAATACTAAAAAAGTTCTTGTAAACAGAGGGGTCACAGAATCGGGTTTTCAAACATGGCCTTGTGAACATCCACGTTTACATTCTCCACTTTTTAATTTACCTTCCTTCACTGGAGGACAGGGGGCCTTGGTTTTGATTCTAAAACTCTTTGCCAGTTTAATTTATGATGCCACAAGGGGTGCCAGCGTAGTGTCATAAATTTAGTTTAGACCAAGCTCGAGGAATAATTAGCAGCCAGAAAGCTTGGGTTCAAATCTGGATATTTTGGCAGCGGAGCGGGGTCTCTGGTGGTTTGTAACAGGAGCTGGTGTTCTGGTGCACAGTGTTTCTCTTTCCTTCTCTGTCTCTCTTAACTCGCTTTCCCTTTCTCTCGATCGGCGTCTTTCACAGTGCAGCCCGCTATGAGGGCGTGATGGATGAACAGAAGTGATTGGATAATATGAGGCTGTCACAGATCACACATAAAATCAACCTGATCCAGTCGGTTCGACTAAACAGCTGAAGGATGTGAGCACCGGTGACTGGCCGAGGGGCTGCAGCACAGACGCGGCTCAGTAACAGCTTCATGTTTGCTTTAATTGTAAATTAAACCTCAGTGTAAAACATCTCTCCTGCATTAACAGAGTCTGCTGTTGTTCCTCTCGCTCTCTGCAAACGTATACAGCTCTTTCAGTTTGTAGCTGTAATTTCAGCTGCCACACTGACTTTACATGCAGATAATTGTGGCTGAAAACATATTAACAACCACAAATCAAAACATCAACTGTCTTTGATTTTAAAGTTTACAGGTACACAAGGAAAGAACGTTGGAGCGAACGCTACACTATTCTTACTGCTCTAATAGAGTAGTGCGGCAGTGAGTCCTAAAACTATGTTAGCATTTTGGCATCTGAGGTTCCTTTGTCTTGAAGTCAATGGGTTTTTGGTTAGATGAAAATAGGGTCCGTGGTTAACAGAAGCTCATTTTATTCTATAACATAAAATACATCAGTAAATACCCCAGTCATTATTTTTTTTAGGCTTTTACGTTGCTCAAAAACGGCCATACAGAGGTTGTTGGTGTGACATCATGCTGAGCACTCACCAGTCCACCTTACAGCCCTGTTGTGTTTGTACTCGTGCCCTTACGAACTGTCACTAACTTTGTAAGAAGAGCGGGTTTTGTAGAGGAGGTAAGAGCTGAATCTAATTGGAGTTTAGTACTCGTGATGTTGAAGTTGCGACTGCAGTGTAGTTGGTTTATAGCCTAACATTAGCTTTCTACGTTTGGCAATTGTATTTAATGTATTTGTGATTTGCTGAAATTCATGTCAGGACATTTCTTTTTTTTTTTTTCAGTGGTTTAAGTCTGAAAAAAAAAAATCTGTGGACAACCTGAGCAAGGGGAACAATACTGAAGCAGAGCACAGCAGCTGCCTGGATGACAACAACAAAAACAACAACTTTCAGACACTAACTTCAACCAGCTAAGCTGCTAACCAGCTAGTCAAGGCTCAGGGTGAGACATGTCACAGGAGGAGGGGGTAGAGGAGGATCTGCGAGCTAGAATCACAGCTAGAAAGAGATAAAGATTCACTTGAGGCAACATCACTAAAAAAGCCAAACGCCAAAGGTTTAAGCTTTCACGTGGTTTTTACTTCATGCTTCTATATGCTTCAACAAAGGTTTCAGTGAACATATAGTTTTTCAGCAAAACCCACAGATTTTAGGAGGTTGTTTTGAAACAATTCTTGGGTTTTAGAGGCAGCCTGCAGGTCTTAGTAGGTTAAAAACACAAACACTGATTCCAGTTAGACCAGTGATTTAGTACTGGATTAACCTTCTTGTCTGACAGAAGAGCTGATTTTGCCAGTGGAAGATTTCTCTACATCACCACATATCTGGAACAGAAACACATTCACACCTGTTCACAACATATCTATTTTGGTAGTTTGAGTTATAGTGGAACTTCCATTATATAAGTGGACAGTGTGACTAAGATTTTCAATTATATACTGACAGACCAATATCAGGCCACTGACACATCTGTCTAGCCAAACTATGAATATTCTATATTTCCTGCCATCAAAACAAACATTTTTTTTTCTCTCTCGACGCTGTGATGTTCTATAAACACAGCAGCAGATTTCCACCAATACTCGGTGACAACAGGACGTGTCTCCAAGCACAGGCTCACAGTTGTGGAGGGAGGGTGGCTGCTAACAAATTGACTCTTTATTTTATTGGTCTAACCTCATGGCAGACGCTGTCTCGCTGTGCGGTTTAGCAGCGTCACTCACCCCTGTCTGTCTAAATATCAGCAGTGCAGCCTACACACACCATCTGCCTCAGTGAGTTATTATCGTCGCCGCGTGGCGAAGCCCGGGGGCCAGACAGGAGAGCACAGAGGCACATTCAAACAAAGGCTGCGTTAATGTGAGGTAGACATTGGGACTTTTAACACAAGGGCCCATCATTGGTCACAGGTTGTAGTTTTAGCCGCACAAATGTCTCCAAAGACCACCAAACTTTGTTTTGACAGTTTTTGTAATAATGTAAAACAAACAACACAATACTGAAAGATCAAACATCATTAAAACAATAGCATCAATGGAGAGATATTTTAAAGTCATCTTCTGTACAACATGATGTCCTACCCCTAGCAGCAGTAGTAATTATAACAGGAGCAAAGGGAAAAGTGCGGTGACATAGTAATCGCAATCTTTTCCTAAACCTAACCAAACCTAACCTTTTATTATATTAACCTTTGCGACAAAGGTGGGTACACCCCTCTCTGATTGTTGTAACCATGACAACCAAGGTCCGGTATCCCTGCTGCCAGAGTCGTGCTATTTCAGGAGACACTCCTATGGGTTGTATCAGAGGGATCAGGTTGGAGGACTGGTTGGCTCAGTCAGTGATGTGTATGGGCGAGGGAAACTTTTACCTTCCTGGTTGTTCATAAATAAGATTCATCCATGTGTCTGCATTGGCTTATGGAGGGTTATTAGTTAGCTAATGTTGGTTAAAGTGTTACTGAGTGTTACAATAAAACTGTTGACCTGCACATGCAATTCTTCTTCTGATGTTTTAGCTTCAGGTGCAGCACTACCAACATCTGGACTGGACACTGATATTCATGTAACCTGTGAAAATCAGATTTGACCATCTAGTGCACTAAGCTGAGAATATGGGAGGTGGAGTGTCTTCTCTGAGTGCCCGGAATGTGCTCAGTAGATTAAATGGCAAACTGCAGATTCGGTTTTGATATTTCTTGTATGCAAAGAAGATTTTTTGGTTCGAGTGTGAGAGAGTTGTACATTTCATAAATAGTCATCAGATATTTTACACAAACAGACGGACTGAGCAGCGCTGCCCCGTGTGTGATGCTCACTGACTCCTAATAACACATATTGTTATCATGTAAGATATCTTGTACTGACACTTATGACCTATGACAGACTGTTGAAAACTATGTCTTGCTAAATTGTTCTAAATGTTCCGTTGACATTTGCCAGAATAAAATGTTTGTTCCATTAAGGTTAAATTCAGGGACCATCTTTGCCTCTAAAGCAGCTGCACATGTTAGACATGGTTGTTTGTCTGTTGGCCGGATCAGACATCATGTGTTCTTGATGTCCTGGGTTTGACTCTGGTTCCTTTGTTGTATGTCTCAAACTCAAAAAATGTCAACAAGTTATCTGTCAGAAATATCTCTGAACTCGTGCCCCTGTGTAAAATTAACCAAAAGGTAATGTTCCCTGGCTCCTGCATGCCACACAAGCCAGGGCCGCATAAGGAAAACCACATTTCCTCCAAACCATTTCTTTTTTTCTTTTCATTGTTGATTTTCTTCGTAGACAGCTGGCCTCACAATCTGCTGTGCTCACCTTTTTTTAAGCTGAAACCGGTGGGCCCTGAGTGCAGGAGTGCATATGTCTGCATCCGGTCTATCTGTTTATTTGTCTGTGTCCTTCACCTTACCCTCGGACACACACACCCCCTCACTATTCCTTGTATTCAGGAGCTTCCTTCACATATACAGTGCCTATAAAAAGTGTTGACATCCTGACTGCATTTCACTCTTTCACCACTGATACTGGTTCCCACACGGGGGAATGTTAATGTCTCTGGCGATCCGGTGCCACCATGAGGTCGACATTTGTGGTTTGTAGTGACACATCCCAACAACTACTGGTTGGATTGTGTTGAAATCTGGTTTAAACATTCATGGTTCCCAGATGAGGAATATTAGTGTCTTTGGTGATTCTCACTTTTCATCTGCTGTTACCATCAGATTTCAGTTTGTCCAAAATGAGTAAATCTTTTCACATGCGCCTTAAGAAAGATTTTGAGAAGCAGCTGAGGGAAGAAAAACCTCCCAGATTTCCTTGTTTACAGCTGGTTTACAGCTTGTTTTGGTGAAATGTCCCTTTAGGACCCAAATAATAGTCCCATGGTTGCATCACTTCAGTTCCCCCGCCCCGAATTCAGCCCCGTTCATCTGCTCCAAGTTAGGACTGTGTGTGCGCACACATGCATGCGTGTGTGTTTGTGTAAATGTAATCCTGTGCCATGTTCACCAGGCATCACATGGTTAAACGTTGCTTTGATCAAACGAGGGAAAGATGGGGTTTGTACGTCAGGATGTCAGCGTGTGAGTATGTGTGTGTGTTGCATGACAGCGTGTGTCAGCAGGTGGTTGTGTTCATCATATAAACAATAAACTGCTGGCAGAGGTTTGAATCCCTCACATTATTTGTTTATCTGCCTATTATAAATAAACTGGAATCTTAATGCTTTTCTCTCCTCAAAATAGGAGAATGTGAAATTTATATTGAGGTCTTATTAGTCCGATTATCAAACATAACTAAATACATTTACTTAGTTCAGTACTTTGTATTATCAACTTTGTACTTTTACATTTTAGAGAGAAAAAGTGTCTTTTTGCTGACAAACACAGACAGAGAGCATTAACTACAGGAGCAGTGAAGCTGAAATATATAATGAAAAGTTTACAGGTGACAAACTGACAAACCAGATAGAGAGGTTATACTTTCATTTGATGATTTTTAGTTTGATTATTTTACCCAAGGAGTCACAGAACCCACACAAAACCAAAAAAATGAAATAAAGAAATTAGGTAATAAGAAATGACCTCTTATTATTGACAATGCAATATTGATAGCAATCACGTGTTTCTGTGTTTAGCTAAGTGTCCATCTGTTGATATTTTCACGGAAATCAATATAAGATATTCATTTAACCATTCAATACATTTAAATATGTGATTTAAAGGAGCTGAACGACCAAATCACATGAAATTTACTGGTGTCACAAAATGAGGCGGCAGCGACTGAGATCTGCTAAGCTAGCAACCTTTAGATAGCAGAAGAAATCCGGCCCATACTTGGGCCGCACACTTGATTCACACCCTGTGTTTCATGGCCCAAATCTGGCCCATATACAGCATGATTGTCAGATGCTACTCCCACAACTGGACCAGTTCTGACGCATGCACAGAAACTCTTCTGGATAACACATGGAATCTGACCAGATGTGATAGTAAGGTTATATGGGCCAGACTTGGGCCGAGGATCCAAGCATATGTTGGTTTGTTGTTGAAATAACAAACTGAACAACCAAAATGTCAGTTCATCAAACTGGATATTTTTCATTTACAGATAACAACGAGGGGAAAACGGAAAACTAAACCCATAGCTTTAGCTTTAGCTTTAGCGAAGGCTATCACACACACAAAAAGCGGAAAATTTTGTGGAATTTACACATATTATTGGAGTTATGTGACAGCTATATTTACTAGTTACTTTGCAGCTTGAGATTACATTCTTAAAAAAAAATGAAACTCTTAAATAAAACACATTGTTCATCCTTTAAAAAACAATGTCTGTCTGTCAATTGTTAGCCGCTTCACCACAGAAAGATTTCCCGTCTAAATTTTTCACATGGTTTCATTTCAACTGTTCGATGCCCAAAGAAAAACTATAATCTAATATTTGACCAAAAAAAATAAGATTTATATAAAAGTAAAAAAAACAAAAAAACAAATTTGTTTATCAGAACGTTGTTTTGTCCTCTTTCCTCTCGTGACCCTTGAGATTTATCTGGTGACCCTTTGGTAGGACCTGACCCCAAAGTTGTGAATCACTAGACTACACTGGATCTGTCTTCCACCACTGCTGTCTTGTGTTGTTTTGTTCTTTCAGTTATATTGATAGGTCTTCACAGTTCGTCTTGAACTGTTTATTGCTGTTGTTATCAGCTGTTTGTTTTTTATTTAAAATGAACCAAGTACCCCAACTTCTTGGAAATGACTACATCAAGACTCCTTTTGCTTTTCACTCCAGCACTTAATCCTTCATTGTGCCCTGATCTGCCCTGCGCTCTCACAGAGGCTCTGCTCCCCGTCTTGTGGTTTCTGGAGCTCTGTAATTGACTTGAAACTGAATGCCGGTCAGACCAGATGCTCTTCCAGTGCCCCCTTTAGGCTAATATAAGCCAGGGCCTCCTCATGGAACAAATTGAGAACATCCAGTGCTTGGTGAGGAGTTTACAGGTTGCAGGTGGGCCAAACAATGTGACATGGATCACCGCGAGAGTCTGTTTATTAGTTTCTTCATTGCTTGCTGAAAACTCTCCCCGGAGGTGGAGGAGGTGGTGAGGGGCCTGGCGAACGACTGCAGCTCAGGGACCAAGGATCCTCTGACAAAGCAGAGAGCCCCAGAGACAGCGCAGTAACGTGGTAAGACTGTGGCTCCAACATGGAAACTGTGACAAGTTTGGACACGGTGGGTGAACTGTAAACCTTTCGTGGTGACCCTCGCAGCGAGCGTGGAACAGGGCGACTTTTCTCAGGCGGTGCTGGAAAAAAGGGTGAGGGTTAAAACACAGAGGAAGAAACAAAGACGTACAATCAGACTGACCGCATTTACGTCAGTGTATTTTGTTGTTGTTATGACGGAATATGTTAGTTATTGTATATACATTGTGAGTGACTTGCGTCCTGGAACATGTCTGTGATTGTTGTTGTGTGTCCAAAGGAGTTTATTTGGCTTTGTTGACTTTTCCAAACAATTCAACATCCACTGAGGTGCTTTTAGGATTTTTATTAAAAAAATTTAGGATATGAAGGTGTGGGCTTTTCAAAGCGCACACACACACACACACACACACACACACACACACACACACACACACATATACACACACACACGCACACAAATCTAATATGAACAATATCAGGTAGTACAAGCTCTTATTGATCAAACTAAATATTGAAAATCAGTCAATTTAGAATTAATTAAAGACTGCTGTTGTTGTTTCTTCTAATCGTGTTATTGTTACGAATAAATAAATGGTTTTATTTCAGTGTCTGGACATGATGACCCACATGACCACATGATGTGCTTACCCACCAGCACCTAACAGAGCAATTAAGTGACCTCATAGAAATTTGAACTGTGATATATAAAGTCCCAGGAGAGAGCCACCGATGGAAATTGAAGATCCCGTATTTTATACTTTTCCAGTGTTGATATCCATAAGAGGCTTTATTTGTGGTTTTAAGTACCAAAAGCCATCTCAATGTAGTTGTACATCCCCTCTCTCAGGCCTCTCCCTGGAGCTGAACCTCTTCTGATTGGCTGACTGTTTTCTGAGTGATTTAATCAAAATATGGCAGATTTCAGGTAAACACTCAGAGAAATCTAGTCCTGCAAGGTTGGATGGTGGGATGCGAGTGGGCCGGGTGAGGGGCATGGCTGAGTGTAGTGAGTGTTTCATTGTGCCATCACAAAATTAAAGAAGTCCACACAGCTGGTTTAAGGCTCAGTTTCTGAATTCAGGCTGTGTGCATTTCTCTGTGGACTGAGCACTTTGATACTTTCACAGTATTAATATAGGACCTAGACCTGCTTTATATTCAAATAAGATATGGAAATCTCACTTTATACAATATGGGACCTTTAATATAAACCCCCCACATAAATACAAATGAACATTTAAGTAATAATTTGAGGTTTGGTTCAGATTTAAGTAAAGAGGGGGCATTCTCATATTGACAGAGGAACAGGCTTCAACACAACATAGATTTTTGTAGTTTTACCAAAAGTCATTGATTGTTTTGTTAATATGTCAACATCAGTCTATCTATCCTTTCCTCCTCTATAACCCTTCCATTTCTGGATAAATGCAAACTTGCAGTTCCAAAAATGTCTTCCTTTTAACAGACAAACAAGTTCAGCAGCAGATCACACTTTCTCGTGTGCACCGACGTGAGCAACAAGTGTCAAAACAGGCTGATGTCAGATCAGATGAACTGCAGCTCATTTGCATCTGAAGGCATAGTAAATAAACTGCTAACGAGAAAAAGTCTGTGATGCTGATTGTTTTATGTGACATATTCTCCAAGAAGAAAGTGCAGCAATAATGCTTTTACAGCAATTCTTTTAAAGATGCACTGTTTTGTTGCTCTGTGGCAGTTCTGCAAAAAATTTCATTATTTAAGTGACAAGTGGAGAAACCTGACATTCAGTATAAAATCCAAAATAATCATTAAATATAATTTTGTTTAGACATCAGAGGGCTGATGGCATTCCTTAAAAGCTGTAATAAAATTATGACTTTCACCCTTAAGCTCTAGGAGTGTCAAGTGGCCATATGCTGAGAGGGTTGATCCTGAGAGAAAGAGCTCCTTCTCTTGGCCAGAGAGGCCTTGCTTTTCCACCTGAGCCGCAGGTGTTTGCTTAACGTGCCTGTGGTTTGAGCGGCAGCAGCTCCGTCATTTACCATAACCCTGGAAATGTTGACTTTTACCTCTGCTCCTCCCTGAAGCGGCCAGCCCAGGGGAAAAGAAAAACCCACTCTGGCTCCTGATAAACTGTGTGTGTAAACATTGCCCCTGTATGTGTGTGTGTTTTATGATGATGATGATGATGATGATGGTGCTGGTGCTGGTGGCGATGATTGTAGCCTATCACCTTCCACAACCGCCCTTTCCTTTGACGCACTGTGGAAACGTGTGGACGTGGAAACGACTGCAGGCAGCAGAGCTCAGTAACATGATGATGAAAAATCGCAGCATGTGTGCAGGTGTTTCTGTGTTTTCACAGAGGATAAGTCAGGCAAATCTGACGGCGTGTGAAGGTGATTTCTCGCATGAAGCACACACTTAAGTTTCTGCTCTAGGGAAGAACACTGAGCTAGTCATTTAAAGGAATAGTTTGACAATTTGGGAAATACACTTATTCACTTTCTTACCAAGAGTTAGACGCTCAGATTGATGCCACTCACGTCTGTACTGTAAATATGAAGCTACAGCCAGCATCTGGCTAACTTAGCTAAGTAATAATAATATAATAAATTTTATTTATACAGCAATTTTGAAGCCACTCAAAGCTGCTTTTCTTCATCAAACAATAAGCAAAAGAACTTACGTGCAAAAAAACAAAACATAGGAACAGAATACAGTATATTAATACAGCCAGATTCCCAATAAAGCTGTTCTCATTTACATGTTTTTCTGTTTCTGTCGCCAGACATAGAAACAAGTATGAAATAGTCACTGGAGTGCAGCCCATTTAAACTACATGTTAACCAGCAGACATTTACAAGCTATTTGTGGGGCAGTACTGATGACTATCTTCTACTGAATGTAGCTAAGTTTTGTCCAAAAAGTCACTAGGTGCTTTAAAAAAAAAAAAAAAAAAAAAATGTTTGCAAGGTGGTCTGAAAAGTAGGTGAATCTAGTGAAAAACTGCCATCACCCCCTGATGACATAAGACAAACCTCTCACACTAATTCATTTTCAAAGTGTAACAGCCAGTGGGGAAGGTCCAACACTCGGCTAGCTGACTAGTAGTGTAACTCAGTAATCTCAGGCTGGCCTTGCTGTTGTTATGTTTATACCTGGCATCCATGTAGCAATTGGACAGCATTTTAATTTAAAAACTCTGGGTTGCGCTTTTTTCTGAACTGGCAGAACTTTTGGAAACAATGAGGACCCGATACCAGCCTTGGCCTTATCATCCACTTCACACAGTGTTTTTGAGCTCTGAGCACAGCTCAAGCTAATCTGCGACATTAGTTTTGATCAATAACCGTGGTCCTCCCCACCTTTCACCCTACATTTCACCTCTCTCACCAACAGCTTCTGTTCACCTCACCTGTCTGACCTCTCCCCCTCCCTCTCCACCCCCTCCTTTTTCAGCACATGGTCCTTGTATTACCTGGCATGCGAACGCAGCCGTTTATTTTCATGGGGATACGTTTTCTGGCAATCTCTGCCAGAGACAATATTATGCTGGAAATATACAGGTATTAACTGTTAAGATTTCAGATGGTCAAATAAACTGGAGTTGCCGGGCTCTGGCACGACCCAACAGAGAAGAGATTGTGTGTGAACAGCCCGCTCCTAATGAAACACATGAGGGGGAAGCTGCTCAATCACTAATAATTACTCCTCCCTCCATCCCTCCATCCATCCATCCCTCCACCGCTCTCCCTGTGTCTCCCTCGCCCCCGGTCCAGGTGATTTCCAACCACCTCTCTCATTTATCTTCCCTGCCTTTGATTTCAATGTGACATTCATTTCACGCTCATTTCCTCTCAGCCTCTCGCTCCGCTGCTGCTGAGGCCGTGAAGGCTGGCCTTTCATACGCAGCTCAGAGCCACTAAACAGGCTCTTATGCTCTGACCTTTAGCAGGCGGCGAGCTGCTGAGACAAACAGCGCTCAGCAGGACGTAAATGATGATGGATCTGTTCTGGCAAACTTCGGGGTTGAGTTACGCAGGACTGGCTGCATGTGGTCACACTCAGGGTCTGAGGGCGACAGACTGCAGATCTGTTGTTGCACACAGAGATACTTAATGACTCTCAGTGGGTTAAAAGTAAGACGAGATTAATTGCTGAACTGTTAATTAAGAGTTAATTACTGCCTTTGGTAAACTATTAATTCAAAAAATGATCCAGTTACTTTTACTGTTGCAATCTACATTTAAGTATAAAGTGTAACACTATAGCTGTTACTGCAACCACCACTAATACTCAAATTGCTACATGAGTAGCACATCAGTAGTACTACTACTTATCATACTTGTTATACGGCCCCTGTTGTTGCAGTTAATATCAGCACAAATGCTGCTACTTGAATTCATATTTAAGTTACAAGTACATCGTCCACTGCAAGTACAAGTAACACTGTGTTAATCATCAGTACTAGTGTGCAACTACTTTAGCAGCAATTATGACTAGTACTGCAACTACTGCAACTCTAGGCTGACTTACAGTTGTGATGATATATATGCAAAGAATCAAACGAAGAAGAAAGAAACATAAAGTTGCAGAAAAGGAAAAGGAATGAGAAAAGAACAGGACATTGATGTTGAAGCTTATTGAAGCTTATTCTTGACTTTGGAAAAAGGAAAGCTCCAGAAAAGCCACTAACTGGATCTCCAGGTGAGATTGTTCAGCAAGCTGCTGTTGATAAGATCGAAAATGAAGAGTGAAACTCTTGTGAAACTTTTGTGTCAGCATGGAGGAGAAGTCCACAAAGTGCACAGAAAAATGAAGAACCTGGATCTGATAACCATCCTGCAAAGATACCAGGTCCTAACTGCTGTGGCATGTGTCCTCATGGTACAACACCTGGAATCAGATGCCTCAACACAATTCCTTCGACACAATTGAACACCAGGAACATCCACCATCATATCATCCCTCCAAAGTAAGCAAGAAAATCCATCATTTTCAACCATCTTCACAAACAGCGGAGTCCCTCAGGGCTGTGTCCTCAGTCCCTTTCTCATCGCCTGCACTGCTAAATGATAATTACTCAGTTGCAGCCCATCATATACTACATCATGTACTTTTCTCACTTGTGCATTGAATGTCACACCAAGTCCACACTGTACTGAACTAAACCCCGTATGCATCCAGGGAAAGACAGTTGAACAAATAACTTGAACTCATCATTGGCAACACACTCAGTTTTGATGAAGATGGAAAAGTGGCTGATGGCATGTCAGTCTTGTTCTAGTGGCACTGGCTAACAGCAACACTGATCAAGCAAAGTTTGACCATTAATACTAGCTACTGTATATGCCAGTGGGCATATATTATTATTTAAGGTAAGAAGTGATATATGTATTTTCTTGTGATATATTTCTAAGAGTCAACATATGACTTTAAAGAGTGACACACCACTGGTTTAGAGTATGTTCCAGATAAATTGGAGGGATGAGCTGTTTATAAGTCACATACATTGTTGGCACATCATAATCAGTTGTGTCACATGTCAATAACAGCCAGTATATGCTGGTGTGAAGTGCCACGAGTGCCATAAGCCAGTAACACAGCAGCAGCTGCAAAAACCAACACTAGCGCACCATCAGACACTTCTCAGTCTCTGCATCGCTCCAGTTCTGACCAACACGCCACTGTGATGTCATCCGCAAATGATGCAGGCAGACTCTCTCTCCAAACTCCCGCTGCTGCTTTACAAAAACGTAAATCAGAGTCTTCCTCCTGCTTCTGACATATCACCGCCAAAATCATTGACCCCCTGACCTCTGACCTCCCACACCTCAACAACAGAGCCATCACACACACACACATAGCACTCGCCATAGCAAGTGACACCCACAACTCCTCGAAACACACGTCACATTACTGCTGTCTGGCTTCAGATACAGGACTTTGAAAGTCCTGTATCTGCAAGGTTTCTTGAATTCATGTTTGTTCCTGTCATATTAAGGCATTTGTTTATTTTCGTTTCTTTTTAACTTAGTTACAGATTACTTGGCATCTGTAGGTTTACTCTGTAAAACCTTGGTGAAACAGGGGTGTGTGTGAAGAAATAAAATCTGTTTTCTCACCACCTCTGAGGGCAATAACTTGTATCTGCTGTGTCAGATAAACCTGCAGCTGTGATTGTTGGAGCAGGGCGCCATCTACAGGCAGTGATAGCACCATTAAATCTTGTCTGTGTGACAAGACTAGTTATTACCTTCCCAGCTCTCCAGTTACTGTCTATGCATTTAGATCGGATGGGCCCCGTCACTGTGACAATGATCTGATGAGTCTAATGAGGCGCTGAAGGACTATTTTGACTGAACTGGGAGGTTCTCTGTGCGCCTCACACTGAGGATATGAACAGTCTCACACTGTATCGCAGACCACATCAGCTTCTTTTCTATCAAAAAGCCATGGGATACTCCAGATCTAAAGGCCCTGCTGAATAAGAAGAGGAGTGCAGACTGAGCTGTAGAGCAGGGGAAGTCTTTGAAAATGAAATTTCTAACAGCTTTTTAATTTTTATTTTAATATGGTCATACAACACCCATATGAGTGTAATTTGATTACTGCATTTTTTTTTTTTAATTTTTACTTAAATAACATATACTGTGGAAATTGGGGTCACATGGCCGCAGGGTTAGAGAGCAGCATAGGTGTTGCCGACCGGGGGGGGGGGGGGGGGCAGGGCAGCTCACACAGGTGCTTTGAGTTTTCTTTGTTCTGTGTCCTGAGCTCCTTCTGTGTTGGTCCTTCAGTTGAGCTGCTTCCCTCCATTATTTCACCTTTGCTCCTGAGTGTGTTGAGTGAGTAGTTTAGTTCATTATGTTTCCTCAAGTCGTGTTTATTTTGTTGTTAAGTGGTACATCTAATCTCCTTGGTTTGTTCTCACATGATTATATGTTCAAAGTCAGAATGTATTGATGCACTGATGTTGATTTTTGAATTGTTTGCTGCTTTATTCAAGATAATATGATAGAATTTGACCTGCATGTACACTTTCTTTCATCTGTAGAAATATAACCAGTCGACTGTAACCACTCACACCTGACCTGCTGACTGCTTCTCCTACTTTGCTCATATTTATCAAGTCAGGTCCAGTGTAATCCTAGAACACATACATGTGTGAAAAATCATTTTAATGAAGTCCCCGGTAGGCTTCTATTAGTCTGTTATTTTTCTGCAGCAGATGCTTTGAGGGTGAAACACTATATTATAATCATAGGTTTTGTATTTAAAGAAAAACCAACTCTTTTAAACTATTCACAATTCTTATTCCTGTGCTCCAGAAACCAAAGGTTAAAAATGTTGAAAAATGAGTGGGACACTGTGAGGCCATAAAATGTTTGTGTAATTTCTTACACCAAGATAAATGTTTCAGATCTTAAACTTTATATCCAATTCAAAATCTGGATGAGACCTGTTAGGGTGTACACTACATGGCTACTGTAGATTATGGCTCAAACTAGTTTCAGTTATATAACTTGAGTAGCCTGACTGATGAAAGCAATCATTCAACCTTTTGAGAATGACATTTGAAAGCAACTCTATACTGCCAGACCATGTTTTCATGCTGTGTAAGTTCATTGGTTCTCAATAGCGCCTAATGTGGGGGCGGGGTCAATTAAAAAGAGTAATGCAATTTCTGCATTCCTCACTAAGGACATTTAATTAATATTTTAATGAAATACACAACTCCTGATACTGATACCTGATAGTCAGTGCCTCTTGATTTTCTGAGGAGTGGCCACATTTAAGGGTTGTATGTGATTTCTAGCTTTAGGATAATACAGACTTAACTGTCCTTGGGCACAGGAATAATATGATAATAATATAAAATATACATCAACTACCTGGTACTACCTGGTACTGGAGGTAAGCCCGACAGATAAGGTTTTCAGTTTTCAGAGATCCTGTTTGATTGGGAGGATGCCTCACTATGGGGCTACAACAGTGACATTACATTTTGACACTGAAAATTAGACATCGGAGAAAAAAACCGAACTGACAAACTGACACTGATTTCCAGTTTTAAGTTCCTATTACGGTTTTGGCGGGAGGGGGGTGGGTGGGGCCAGGCAAGGAGTGCATAATTAATTACATCCGGTTGGACAGGCTGTGTACCTAGGCAATGGCTTCCAAACGTTCACCTGTATCTCCCAAACCACAGGTAACTGTTGATGTTGTAGCTTTTTTTTTTGATGTTGGACCTCAATGGGTTAAAGTTAGTCTTTAACTGACGGTATGTTATTTTGGCACAGGCCAGCTGAACAAGCGCTGACGCTAGCTAATGCAAATCAACTAGCTAACATGGATAGAAACCTGATTATTTCCTCCTGCACTGTTTTGGGGTTTGAGCCGATTCTGCAGGTCATGTGACTGCACTGAATTCTGCTGTGCTGGGGTTTGATGCTGCTGAGTATTTTTTGCGTTAGCACGTTGATGAGACCTTGTTCAACAGCAACAACACTCTCCTTAAAGCCGTGATGTTACTGTTATTAAAAGTACAAATTTTGACCCTGTTTAACACCTGAATCTGATTGGACAATAACAATCCAATCACAAAGCAGAGTCCAGATTCTGAAAGGTGTGGTAGATTTTCAGGATGGACGACAGTGCAGGCCTGATCTACTACACCTTTCAGGTTCAGCTGCAGAGAGGAAGGCAACAGGACAACCTGCCCTCTGGACTCTGCTTTGTGACTGGACTGTCACTGTGTAATCATCGTCAGGTGTGAAAACAGGCTCAAAGTTGTACTTGTACAACAGAGGCTGTGTCACCCACAGTGTGGGAACTTTGAGTGCAAAATTTGACAGTTTTCTGCTTTGTATCTGTTCACAGATTCTGACAAAATCACTGTCTTTGTGTTACCTCACCGCTGGCATAATTTTGTTCAGTTTTATTTACAAAGTCTTGCTTTTCTTGTTCCAAAAACTCACATTTGCATTTTGTTTTATTGTAATCTAATAAGACGTAACATGCTGTGCTTTGTTTCAAATTAGACAAAACTAGAAATGATATTCTTTTTATTAGACAGTAAACAAGCATAGTTATACCCTAATTAGACACCACAGACTTCAGCTAAATTATGCTGTAATGAGGTTCAAATAAATAAATAAAGCTTTTAGGTTATCTTCTTAAAATGCTTCAAAAACATTTCATAGTCAAATGAAGAACTGTTTAAACTGCTTGATTTTGATCTTGTCCAGTGATGTTTACAAAGTTTGTAGTTGTAAATCAACCTTTGTAAACATGTCAAATAAATCTACATAAGAAATTCAAGTTTCTGCAGGTGGAAAAATTGGGGGTTTGTCGCCTCTGTGAGGGTCAGGCAAGCTGCCTCGCGGCTGAAACAGTTTTAGTGGCTGTGTTAATGCAAACTCTCGCTCTCTGTACCGACAAAGTTTTGGTGACTGGTGTAAGAATAGTGCGTATCAATCACTCCTTTTATCCCATCTCTTATTACTACTTCCACTGCCTGTCCATGCAAATTCATGTCAGCAACACAGTTTAGCTTCAGCACATGCAGAAGCAACAATCACGCTGTGATTTTTTTCATAAATTATCATTTCTAGTTTAGCAGGTTATTACTTCAGTCAGTCACTAGAGGTCAGTATGACCAACCAGGAGGCGTCCGTCATCTTCAATGTGTACCGCACAGTCTAAAAGTGCACAGTCTAAAAGTGCTGTTTTTTGTGACATCCCCTTGAACTTGATGTGTGTGCTCACTGAGTTAATGTGTTCTGTGAAGGCTTGCACTTGGTTTTTAATTCTGACCCATGTTTCATCCGCATATCTGAACCGGTGGCTTGGTCCTGTTCCTCTGAAAGACTTCAGGGCCCTGCTTTCTCCCTCTTCCATGTAAAGGTTTGCCACGAAAGGAGATACTGATGAGGCCATAGCACTGCCATCCTTTTGTCCCGCCCCCCTCCCCCATTGAACTGGAAATAGGTGGTGTTTAGGCAGAGGTCCAGCAGTTTGCATAT
The DNA here is from genome assembly GCF_046630095.1 of Trachinotus anak. NCBI lineage: Eukaryota > Metazoa > Chordata > Actinopteri > Carangiformes > Carangidae > Trachinotus > Trachinotus anak. The sequence continues at coordinate 25,096,692 of NW_027273864.1, forward strand.
CTGGTCTGGGTTGAGGTTGGTTCTATTGTGAAGGGTGTTGTCATGTATCAGCTTGCATTATGGTTTCCACCACCTCCATAGTTTGTATGCATGTAAACAAGTTTTTGGTGCAGGCAGTTTCCAATACACTTTTAAGTTTTAAGAGCAAATTGGGATGTACAGTTTAGGCTATGCAGAAGGCATTGCAGCCTGTTCTTTCTCTGTATACTTCAACTGAAACAATGTGAGACACCTTTTAAAACTTTTTTCACTGCTTAGTTTTTGCATTTTCTCCTCAGTAAAACACACCTGTTGTTTCCATGTATGATCAGCAGAGGGTGCTAACGCATCAGCAAAAAAAAAACCCATCCCACGGCAAGATTACATCTCCTCAATGTTGTGCAATGTTGTGATAATTTGAAATCACTTCTCAACTGTGGTGTAAAGATTTTTTACACCACAGTTTACCACATTACCGCATTTACTCTTAGCCATGCTATTGGCACGGTTATTCCACCACTTTGCTCCAGACAGAAATATCTCAACAATTATTGGATGGATATTTTAGAAATAGTTGTGGCCCCCAGACATCACAGCCTAATGACTTTTTCTGCAGCACGTCAAAGTTTTCACTAATTGAATAAGATATCCCAATCTAAACTCAAGACGGGACTCTGGATGTGAACCTGGTCTCTGGTGTCACAGTCATGAAGTTGGTACACCCAGCATCCACCACAACCACCTCCTGGTGACTCCAGCTGGACATTTTCCAGGAGACCGGGTCGCCTGATGTTGAATAAGTTTTCACCAAGCACCATAATCAGGTAAAATTTTTAGCCTCATTTTCAGCATCAGCTTGACTTTTTAGTGCTAATTAGAAATGTTAGCAAAATATAGATGGTTTATCTGAGTCCCAGTTCAGGTGCCACATCCTTTGGAGGGGCCATTTGTAGACTGACTGTTGCAACCTTGACGAATACTTACTTTTTTTTTTTCACAAAAACGTGAGGTTTTAAGGCCTTGGTTTTTTGACAGTTGCAAACACCTCACTCAGACTCACTCATATCAAAATCCCTCTGTGATTAGGCAGTCTGATAAAACTGCCCCGTATTGTTTGCACAGCCACACATTTGCTCTGTCACTTCAGTTCTGAGGAGTCCCAGCCCTTATGATTCAGTGGCTGTTTTTCACCCAGTAATCTTATCCCTTCTCTCTCTTTATCTTTTGTGTCATTTCTTTCTGAGCATGATCAGAAAGTGAAATTCCCATCTGACACTAAGAATTTACTCAGTTCCAGTTTCCACACATTATGAATTTTTTTTTTTTTTTTTTTTTTTTTTTTTAGCTCGTGACCTTTGGGGCTTCCTCCTCCTCTTTGCATGATATATCTGGGTTTGTTTTTCACTTCTCTCTTTCTTATGTCGGTGGTATCATGAGACCTTTTCTAAATGTCATTTGAAATATGTAGGCCATACAGTGGCACAAACCCACAAACTTACGTTTGGACTTTGATTTTTTTTTTTTTTTTTTTGACCAGTTTTCCCTTTCAGGTTTGAGTGGTACTTACATTTCTAGTTATTGTCTTGAATTTTTCCTGGGCTGTGCGTTATTTATACAATAAATAAATATACCATATTATTTAGAAAATGTCCCCTCAGCTGTTGGTCACCTGATCTATTTTAACTGTGACACTGAATAAAACTTAAAAACATGATTATACACAGACAAGTCCTTTTTTTCTATTATTTCTAAGCAGATTTAATGGTTCAAATGCAACTCATGCAGTGTCTTTTTCCTCCCCTTTAGCTTTCCTGTGGCCTTAATGTCAGTGACCATAAAGGTGATCCTGTACCTGTTAAAGCCCCAGTAGTCAACCCACGCAGGTGTTCTCACTGGTGTTGCTAGATTAGGCTGACAAATTGGATGTCGGAGCAGGGAATGGAATCGCACCGCAGTTGACCAGGTTCCAGTACAAGTCAGAAGCTTGTTATTGTTGTTGCTGCTATTGTTAGCAATAATGCTGTATTTTGTTTGTGCAAACATGTTGGTAGCATGTCCACAGATAGTAGTTGGACAGTACTGTATGTGCAACTGATTTTAATGAGACACAAATAAGGCAGAAATGCTAATTAACAGTATATTACTACAGCTATCACTTCTGTTGATGGGCAGAGCAGCCATCTTGGGTTTTTAAGGTTGGAGTTGATGAGGTTCCCCCAACATTTAGACTCAGAATTCTAACTTCACGGGGCGTTCCAGTTTAATTTTCTGACTGGGAACTTCTGAGTTCCCAGTTTAAATGGGACGCACCATTAGAGCTCTTCTCTGGGCCACGTGTGCATATAAATACAAACCCACCTTAATTAACATCTCCCTCCCTCTGCCTTGTTCTTTAATTCTGTTGCATGTTTTAGTTTGAGTTCTTCTAACCTGAGGCCTTTTGCCTTGATATGATAAGTTGAATGAAGGAACTGCTGGGAGTTCACTCAACTCTTGAGAAGTTGCTGTGGAAACATCATCAGGTACATTAGCAGACCTCCCAGGATGCATCGTTTGAGAATTAAAACGCTCCAGAAACTCCCCTGTTGTGTAGTTATAATAAATGAATCATTTTGTGTGTCTTAAGTACATGTTAGAGTACGTCGTGGTCGTTTGTTGTGGTAATGATGAAAAGAGCTCGAGGCCTAGCCACCGCTGTAGATTCTTCATGCCTCTCCTAACTCTTAAAATGTGAATTGTAAAGAAATCTGTAATGTTTGTCAGCATTACTCACCTGTTGTTGATTCAACTTAATATCTTCTGAACACTGAACTTGTTTTCTAAAGCTCAGCAAACGTAACTCAGCTGGTTTTACATATTCAAACATCATAAGATGACTTTGAACTAATTTTTCAACCTGAGTTCAGTTCAATCGTATTTTAACAGGAGATGTTCTGATTTAAAGTTAAACCACAGTGAAAGGTTTTACTTTTGTTTTGCTTTTCATTTTGCTTTATTTTTAAATGTATTTTCTTTTTTGGAAGGCTAGAACGTTTATGTATTGGTATTGGTGATAAATAGTTTTAATAAAGTGTTAATAAAAATATGTATGTTCTTTATTATTGGTTGCTAACACTTCAGTTATCAACCCTTGTGGTTTTATTTTCCATTGCGTACACACACACACACCTGACTTTATTATTACCTGAGCAGGGATTTTACCTGTCACCTCTGGGAATCCAAGCATCTCTCTCTAAATCATGCACATACGCACACACACGGTCCCCTGGTTTTTCCCTCCTTCATTTGAAAGGGGAATTTACCTGCATTATCCTGTTTATCCAGCTGTTAATCTGATCTGAGTGCAGAGTGAATAAACGACCAGTGCTGCCAACTCCTGCCGTCTGTCGGATTTCTTCCTGAAAGGAAACATGCCAAATGCTAAAAGTTCCGGTTAAGTCAGCAAGGCAGAAGTTTAATTTATAGGGAACAGCTTCATTGCAAAGCTCTTGTTTTAAACCAAGTCATCTACGAACATTAAAAAAGTCGCTTGGAGACAGTGTTTTCAACCAACTCATGAAGCTAAAGTCATCTTATTTAGATATCTGACTACAGATGATAAAATCTACTGGGCGCAGGTGTTATTTCAGTGGAGAGAAAATTCACATCTCCCAGCTAGAAATGAGAGACTGCTTCTGCTTCTGTCTGAAATCTAGGGGCCATTGTTGCAAAAAAGTACGTAGGTGCTCTTATCACTGTAAATTGTGTGTGCTGTGTGAGAATGGAAAACCTGACAGGTGTAATTATTTCATGTCCAGCGGAAGAAGGAGTATTCATATTATTTACTTAAGTAAAAGTAAAGTATCGTAGTTTAAAACTACTCAGTTATAAGTAAAAAGTACTCATGATGCAGAATCACTCACTTGAAAGTGTTTTGTAATTAACAATGAATTGTATTATAAGATAGTATTTAGATCATTATCATCTCATATGTTTTGCATGTTAAAAAAAATCTGTCATCTTTATCTGAAAAGTAATTAGTAACTTACGTGGAGTAAAAACTGCATGATTTCTTTCTGAAATGGAGAGACGCAGTATAAGGTTGCATTAAATGAACAACTGGGTGCCAAACAATACAAATATGTCGTGAGTCATATGAATACTTTCTGTTCTTCCTACACTATCAGATCACAATGATAAGCTTCTCATTATTTCAGCATGTATCCAGATTAATACACTCAGCTATAAATCAGGCTGCCACGGGAATGTTGATGTCAAAGGGAAACAATCGTCTGTCACAGTGTAATTTTTCATTTATGAAACAGTGACTGGGGAAAGTCCTGGTTTGTTTCAGCCCACCTGAGAGGAGCAGGTGAGGGAAAGCTGGAAGCTCCAGCTTCCTCTTTTAAACACAAATAATCCACCCACAGCAATTTCCTTTCATGAAGAGACCTGATCTATCTTTAGCTTTATTTACCTAACCAGGAAGGGTTAGCATGCACACATACGCACACTCGTGCAGAGTACTGGCCCATGGTGACGCTGTACTTTCATGTCTGTAACCAATATAGTTCTGCTCTGTAATTCTTCTGGATATTAAAATTTGTGTAAGCATGGAAAACAAATAAAAAAGAGCCATTTACACATGAGCAGGCTACAGTGTATGTGTGCAAGCATGTGTGTGTGTGTGTGTGTGTGTGTTTTAACTATTCTTATCTCTATTTTGTGTTATCTTTGTGTTACTTCATCCTCTGATGCTTAATGGAACAGTAACAGAGAAAACATCTGAAAAAGCAGAAATTCTCCACATTATGTGTCAATGGCAACTTCATTAAAAAAGATAGTGTGGATCTGTGTCAGTGGAGAGATGACATGCAGCTAGTTTTACCATGTCACTCCACTCTCCACACACAGCCCAGGTTTAGGATTAGTTGCGTGGCTCGGAGACACTAGTAAAAGTTCAAAACCATTCACATGTATTGCACGCAGGCTGATAAACCATGTGGGAAAAAACAGGCGTAGCAGGTTAGAAAGGCTGGAAAGCACAACAGACAGTCAGACAGAATGAGTGGACATGGCCTAATAAAAATACAAAGCTGATTGGGGAATGGTGGACAGGTGAGTGGGCAGACAGGGAAGAAAGCAGGAAAGCCGGGGTTGCTGATGGGCAGAAGGGGGGTGGCAGGGGATGAAAAAACAGGAAAGTTAGTGATATGGGAAAAGCAGACAGAGAAAAGAATGAATGCATGAATGAACAGTGACTCAAAACTGTTTTAACTTTTTTAAGTTTTCCCTGGTTGATATGTCCACTGGTTGTAACCAGTTCATCCAAAAAGTGATTATTTTTTCCTTCTCTTTTATCTGAATAGTTTTATGGAAAAATAAAATAAATAATACACTTTTTCTTGATATACTGTATATCTTGCAACCCTTAGGGGCCTTGAACTTGATTCTGATGTTATTCTTATTTTCCTCTTAAGGGTTGTAAGATATTTTTTTAATTAATTGATCGTTCTTTTGTTTTATGTATTAATGTGAAAAGTGCAAATAACAATATTTATTTTAGGAAGATATTTTTCACAAGAATGTTAATGATGATAATATAAAAAGTTAAATAAAAAAATATACCTTGGGTCTCAAGCTGTTGAGAAAAAAAAAAAAATAATATATAGCTAAAAATAAAAAGTAGGCAAATTGTTCTATTCAATGATAATACAATAATTACTAGCCTACATTAGGATTATAATGAGTTTTAACTACATACTCGAAGATCATAAAATAGTACAACAAACAGTCTTAGATAATGTCACTGTAACAAACAAGTCACATGGCCTACACCTAAATAAAAACACTACATTTCTTCAAGATGTGGAAGAAAAGTGAAAACAAAGATGATGCAACACGTTGTAAAATGAACTGGAGGGTGAGATGAAAACAGGTAAACGATGAGTAATGTTTCCACGGATAAGCCCAGTAGAGTAAAATCACCTTTGCTTTCGGTTGAAGAGCCTGGAGAGAGACAGAGGAGGAGAAAGTGAAAGGGAGGAAAAGGAGGGAGGGGAGGGAACTTTTTACCGGAAGATGTCGTCACTCGGAAGAATTTCCATGAAGCAGCAAAACCCCCAGGCAACAAGCTTCCCTTTTACGGAAAAAAACATGTTGTAAACGAAATGAACATTACTCAATGCAAAAACTGATGGAAATGATCACCATGCTCCATAGTTAAACATGTGTGGCATCAGGATAACTGCTGTAACTGAGATATTTTTTATTCATATCATTTTGACTCCCTCAGATGTTTGTAAGAATAGTGAATGTAACCTAAAGCAGGTAACTTTACTATACATGATGCTGACAACAGTATGGGGAAACCCACAATAATCCTAATAAGTATTGCTTTATTTAAGTTTATTCTTCTGTGGTGGGAAAAAAATCACCTTTAATCAAAGTATCACAAGCCATCACAGGCTGCGGTAGTTAAAATAACAGCCTGTAATTTATTGGCAAATGGCATGTTATAAAATGAGCCATTATTAGCTTGTTATCATACAATGAATGTAGACACACAACAACAATCAGATATCAGTTGCAATATAAATGAACCACTGTTTCATGTGTGTCACATGGATAGATAGATAGATGGATAGATAGATAGATAGATAGATAGAAGAAGTACTGTGATCCTTTATTTAAGTAAAAGTGCAATTACCACAGTGTAGACATACTCCTATGTCTTGCAAGTTTTGGAAATTTGACCTTAATAAAAAACAGTATTGGTATTAAAACATACATCTATCATTTTATTTGTTGTTTACATTTTGTAGTGATTATTTGAATTTACAATGCAATAGCTAAAGCTTTAAATAAATGTGGTGGACTAAAAGCATAAAAGCATTAAAAGGAAACTATCAAGTAAAGTGCGGGTACCTCAAAATTGAACTTAATTACAGATTTCGAGTAAATGTATACAGTTACTTTTTTCTCTCCAGTGATGAACCATAATCAGTAATTCACATCATCGAAGTTCTGTAAACTGATCTATGCCTTTATTTTGAAAAGAAGTGTCGTGGCCACTTGTTGAACGGATTTACCGTAAATTGTGTGGGAGGCGGCGAGAGCGCCCCGCCCCTCGGCTCCCGATTGGTCGAGAGCTCAGAGATTATATAGAGCAGCGGGGCTCAGCGAGTCCCCGAGAAGTGGACGAGACACCGGAGCGAAAAGACAAACGAGTAACGACAAAGGTGATAAAGGTGGACAACCTGTGAACCGTTTTGTTGGACTATACTGGGACGGAACCGCGAAAGCAACAGCACCTGAAGATTCACTAACTGACGCCGCTCATTTAGTTTTAAACCTCCGTAAAGCTAACGCAGCTTTTACGTTAAGACTTAACTTTTGTTTGTAACTTTAACGCAACCGAAAAGGACAACCATGCTCAACCTCTGCCTGGTGTTGATTCTGTCTGCCTCCGTTTTCTCAGAGTCGGTAAGTTGTTTCACTAAACCTTTCTTCAACTAGCTGAAGTTTAATGTGGAAACCTGTGTCTTTTCCTCGGCAGCGCTAGCTAAACTAGGCTAGCATTAAGGCGACTCAGCTTTGATTTAACTTCAAAGGAACTGTTTACGCTAGGTTTATTTATTATTTTTTTTTTTTTACCAATCTCTGAATCTCAAATGAACGAAAAAAAACATGTTTGGTGTTGTACAAAGTTGATAAGTTGGACGGCCCACAAAGCTTTGGTATTGTTGGCTACCTAGCTTCATTGCTAGAGCTGGGGCTGAGAGTCCAGTCAGTGTGTGTTGGCCGGGGAGAGGGTCACACTGAGGCATCTGTAGACCGCTGCTATTATCCACTATGGGGCCCAGATGGGGGAAGCTGGCAAGCCACTGTTCCTGCCTCTGATGGGCCAATCGCTGGGACATCTGGGGCTGCTTTCCTTTCATAATTGGCGCTTTTTGATCAATTATCCTGAGCGAAAGTTTCCATACACATCCATAAATGCACATACACGTTAGGCTGTGGTTGTCCATGTGTTAAAGTTTTAGTGCCTTATTTTTCCAGAGCAATCAAAAACAGTAAATTATTTTCCTGTTTAATCGTTTATAAAATGTCAGAAAACATGGATAAATGTCCATCAGTTTCTCAGAGCCAAAGATGATGTCCTCAGATTACCAAAATATCTGATGATTATAACTATGGATTGGATATGAAGATAGTGTTGACACTGTAATACACTATAATGCAACAGTTGACAGCTGCTTTAAGTTACCAATCTGGAAAACTTTCAGATGATAATTGGTTCTCTCATAGTAACTGTAAATGTTTAGTACAACACATTTTGCAGTGGATGTGCCCACAAAGGACCCTCCTGTGGGATCACTGATAGATTGAGTCTCTTGCTGTGTTGTGAGAAGCCACAGGCTGACTTCACACCAAAAGAATTTCTGTGTGGAGGAGCGTCACTGAATTGGAGATGGCTGACAAATGTTATTTCACAAGGCATTGGAGATTTTCCGTCTGTAGTTTCCTTACATTTGAGAGTTACGTGCTGTAATTATTTTCAGGGTGTGCCCTATCCTCATTGTGACAGTTTGGATTTTTCTGTTTGTGTGGGCTTTTCCATATCGTGCCACTTCTGTTCTCAAGCATTTTATGATGCATATCTCATCCTGCATTGTATTGGCACCTCCATTCTTCTGCCACACAGCTTAATTTCTTCATTAACTGTTTATAAAACGAGTGTTATTCAAACGCCTGAGAACATCATGCTTTGGCCCAGTCCTGCTGCCATGTGATGGTTGTCTGTGTGTGGCCTGTGTGTGGTGTTGGTGGGCTGAAATGAAATTGTAAAGCTGGCGGTATGTTATAAAACACAACAGAAATTTCTGTGTTCCTTTCACAGGCAACTAACCTGTTGAAATCAATAACAGCTTATGTCTCACGTGTTAATGTGGGGAGATGATTAGTACCAGAGCTGTAATGATACATAGGCAGCTGTATTGATAATCAATTGATTACTAAAGTCGACCCCCCCCCACCCCCCCAGCCTTCTTAAGATTTATTTTTCTCCTTTTAGTAGATTTAGTAGAAATCTGCCATGATTGTATGCTTGGGCATGGAATTAAGTTTTTTTTTTTTTTTTTATTTGACCAAAGAAGTCAACAGAAAAAAAGTAGTTTGGTTTAGGAAGCAAACTCACCATCTGCTCTTTTCTGCGCTCTGTTGAGCTACAATATTATTTTTGCTGTCATTGGAGCGCTGAGGGGCAGCCCTCCAGTTGCGGCGAGGAGACAGTCATATTTAAATGTGCAGCTTTTTGAATATTGATTTGTAAATGTGACGACTGGGTTGCCAGTAAAGGCCGCCTGGATGCCACCCACACACAAACACATGCACCCTGCCCTCCCAGTTAGCGCAGTTGGTCAGTACAAATGGTGTGAAAGGGTGGACAGCAGTAAATAACTTACACCACAAGTCACTCTGGGTTTGAGTATGTGTGTCTTTTATAATTCTGCATGACCTTAAAGTGGTTCAAAAGAGAGGCAACATTTCAGAGACATGACTGTCACATGCTTCAGTGTGACATACTGTGACACATGGAAATTTCCCATGATGGAGCCGGCAGTGCTTGGGGACACTAATCCCCAATTGAAGGGGTGAACTTAAGAAGTCTTCGAGCTTCTTCTCTCCACTAGCACGACACGCTGTCGGTCAGATTCACCTCACCGTTACAATCTGTTACATACCTCAAAGCCATATAGCGTCTGCTTGTTCACTCGGCCTCATCTTGTTGTCCCCTCCTGTTCCCTTCTCCCCGCTGCTCGTCCTTTTATTTTTTTTAGATTTCCCCTCTGGAATGTGACCTCTGGTGACCTTGACCAGCCCTCTTTGGGATTTTGCACACTTGGAGGAGTCACAATAGGGCCCTGGGGCCTTTTCATAAGGGACACAGCTTTCCTCTAGCCTAGCCTAGCATGGGTGCACCTACAGCTTTCCCACAAAAAATGCTTTTTTCTAGTAGGTTTTTTGCTCCTTAAATGAGCTTTTACTCTGCTGATTTTGGCTTTTGCTTCTTCTTTCCCTTGCTGTCCATGTGATCAATTGTCATTCCTAGGTGGACCTCAGCAGCTTTTCTCTCCCCTTTTCTTTCTCTTTTCTGAACTTTCCTTTGATGGATACTTAGCCTCTGAGCTATGACAATCCTTCCCTCTACCTTCCTCTCCCCCCTCCCAGTCCTTTCTTCTCTCTACCCACTGAGGTCATTATTGGTATGTGGGTTTGGCGTTCCCAGCTAATCGATAACAATGTTTCTGCTACTTGACAATAGTGCGTGCACTGAATGAAAAAAAGGGCTCCTTTGGGTCTGCCAAAGGCACGATTGGAATGTTTTTATCAATGGATTGAGCTGGCTTTCTTATCAACTGGATGCCAAGAGAATTATCGTTTTCTAATTCTGGGAAGTTATTGCTTCATTTAACAAAGTCTCTTGCTGCCTAAAGTGTTTTTTTTTCCCCTCTCAAGACTACCACTCTGATTTCTGTCAGATATGCTGAGCCGTGGCCAGCTGAGCTCCATACTGTTTTATCAGTTTGTCCAAGATAGACTAGGACAAACAAATCATGCTCTTCGTGGCTTTTTTCCACTGACCTCAGCATTTTGTGCCCATGTTTGGCCACATATGGTAACACAAGTCCCTGCAAAGACAAAGTATCGAGTGAAGGTGAAAGATAGGAAAGCCCTGCAACTGTTTTTGTGTGTTTTTAAATAAAAGACAAAAAGGAAGTGCAATGGAAGCAGATCTGATGAATAAATGATGATGCACACAGTGTTTGAATTTGAATTAGGTAAAATCTTATTTATTGAATAGCTGTGTACATTCCATTGATTTACTTAGCCAACCCTTGCCCTTCTCTCTCTCTCCCAAACCCACTGAGAAAAGACCTGTCTGCAATTGCCGGACCAGCCACTGGTGGTTTGGTGGATCGTCAGAATATCCATAAAGTTTTTAGCATCCCTGTCTGTCTCTTTACCGACCCCCTCTGTGTACCTGTCATTTAGAGTGTGCAGAGCATGTTGAATCGAATAATTCTGTGAGAAACACTGTGGATGTGAAGCATGTGATGCAAACAGTGACATCATCTTGCCATGTTGGATGTTTTTAATGGCACTTTACTGGAAAATTTGCGCCACTGGCTGTTATCGTGTTGAATTTACTCTAAATTCCATCCACTAACATTTGTTTAATGGTAGAGGATGGACAAAAGTTAAAAAGTCTTGTGTGTTTCAGTTCAACTGGCAACAACAGAGCCCCGAAATTTTACCAAAACAACTTTGGTGGTTAATCAGAGTAAAAAAAAAAAAACCTCTTTGACCTGGAGTTAATCCATGTTTCACAACCAAACCCCAGCTTGTTGCCTTTTGGAGCCTCTGGGCTGAGTCCATTTGTTATATCTTGTTGGAATGTCTACTGGTTTTGCATTTAGCCCCCAATCATTTGCACGAGAATGAGCCAGGTTTTTTTTTTCTTTCTTTTTTTAAGGAAGTTTTTTTTTTTGTACCCTTTGCATGATGGGGTGCAGTGAAAGCCTGTGTGGTGAAAAGAATGTGGGGAAGCAGGGAGGGGAAAGAGGGAGCATGATAAATAGTATCACTAGGATGTAATAATGGTTCCTGTATTGCTGTCCGCTGGTCTATAAAATCCCTTTGGGGCCGTGGAATGTTGGCACAGAAAGAGGAGGTTTTTTTTTTGTCCTTCTTGCCTCTGATGGAGAGCAGTCGAGAATCTGATCCCCCCCTCCCCCCTTTCAACCACTACATATTCTGGCAGTTGTACCGGGAACTATATGAATACACTCAGGGCAGAAGTCGACCATAAAACCCCTCCTATTCCGGTTATATCACTGTCATCCAACTTTTTTTGGACTCTTTGTGCTGGATGTGCCTTCCAGTTAAACACACCAGCTATCTGCAAGCTTTGCAAAGACTTACAAAGCATTGATTTCAGATTTCCCCAAGACAGGCTTTTAAAGATGTAAGAAAAAATCTTAGACATTTTCTTGTGTGTGTGTGATTTTAGCAAAAAATGTCAAACTGATGAAAACAGTCAGTCATGTGTCTGGTGTTTGCTCTTGCATGTATATAAGTATAAGATTTCAACTTATAAGGGTGCCAATTTTTTGAGTGCACACCATTGCTTTGTCCGCTAGTGGATTAATCCAGTTGTTTCAACTCAATATATGTGAATATAAACACATTTTTAACCCTCCAAACAAAATATGCTGTTGACTAACAGCACGTTCTTTTTTACATTAACAGCCTGAGAGACTAACACCAGTTTCTTCACTGTCACCTCCCCCCATGCTTGGGGGAAAACAAAGCTGCTGTGGCTTTGGGATGGACTAGTAAAAATCCAGGGAGCCATGACAGAACATGGAATATGATCCTCGCTGTGTTTCCATTGGGAAATGTATCACTGAGCCTGGAGGGTGGCCGTTTGATATCGGTCCCACGACACACTGTCATACTCTGACAGATGGTTATTCCAGGCCTGGAGCCAGACTGTTAGCAGCTATCAGCACTGATGCACTCTGTGGTTCTTTCCCTCCCCAAAGCAGAACAGATGTATCTGAGTTTTTAAAAAAATGGAGGGAGTGAGCATGAAATTTAACAATCAAAATGCTGCACCCTGTGGCTGGCCTCTGCAAGTTTTTTGCATCTCAGTGTGTCTGTGTAGCAGGATGCTGAGGCGTGGTAGGTTGGTTAGGTAGTGGCCACTGAGGAACCAGTAGTTGTTGACTTTAGCTGTTTATATACTCAGGTGTTTTACTGTGGTAGTTTTTGCAGCTTTTCCACAGTAAAGGCTGACTGCGTTAAGTAGAACTCTTGTGATGTTCTCTGGAAATTTTCTTCTAGCAAACAAAGGTAAATCAACCTAGTGTGTAATGTGCACACACACAAAGCCACCAGAGATAATACAGGGCTTTTGACTGGTATGAGGGCTTCCCCTTATTCAGACATCCTTCCTGACAAATGCGTCTCAATAATACAGTACGTCTTTGATGTGGTGTGTGTGTGTGTGTGTGTGTGTGTGTGTACGTGTGTACATGTGTACATGTGTCGCTTTGTGTCTCAGTAGTGTTGTGTGTATCCCAGTGTGTGAGGTCTACCTCGCCACATCGGACCACCCGATGGACCCCACTCAGCCGACCCATGTGGGCACAGCAGTCACTAAACCTATTGTCAACAACAGAGGCCACCTTGTCCATTTCAAATCCACATAATTCAGCTGTGATTAACTTGTGGTAGTGTTAGGCCTTTGTGTGTGTGTGTGTGTGTGTGTGTGTGTGTGTGTGTGTGAGTGTACCACATGTTTGCTTCAGTTATGAAGTGATGGAGCTGCCATTATCCTTGAGAGGATTACATTTTTTGTTGGATTTATCAAAGAGATGCCAGATAACTGTTGAGAATAACGAGAACAACATGCTAAAGAAAAAATAAAGAGAATGATTTTATGTCTCCTGCTGATGTTGGTATTTTCCTCTGCATAATCTTCTCTCTTAAAGTAAGGAAAACTGGTAAAGTTGATGATGTATGGTTTTCCTACTCATGCATTGCTGTTATTACTTCCCATCACTGCAGCCTGAATTCATACCCTGAACCTAGAAGAACCATTACAGCAATTCTTGGTGGCTCAGCCCAAACCTTTAATTGCATCTCTCTCTGTACATAGAGTGCCTTGGCTCCATTGTACGGAAGCGAGGAATGTAGTGGCCAACTGTGTGGCTGGGATCTTGGCTTCTTAGCCGACCCAAATGGCGAGGCAAATTCCTCGGGCTGCCAAACTCAGCAACAGCACATAAACACACATGCAGTAGTGCAACATTTTGTAGACTCTTCTTTGAGAGGTAAATGAGAAGACTGATGCCACTGTCACGTCTCGGCATCAAATATGAAGTTATAGCCAGCAGCTAGTTAGCTTAGCCTAGCTTAAAACGTGGAGAGAAAATGATGAACTATTCCTTTAAGTTTACATTGCCAATTTCCATGAGCAACTAAATACTAGAAAAAAAACTTAATACCAAACGGCTTTCCTTCCTTCTAAAGGTTTGTCTCTCATGCTGGTTATTCACGTTGTGAGCCACGTCAGCTCATGTATTAACATCTGCTGCATGAAGTTGAAGATTAACAACCAACATAACAGAGAGGTCTGTTAATCAAGTGTGATTAAACATTGACATTTTGTGTCAGGGGAAGGCTTAATCAGACTTGAGCTGTAATTTGCGTTGTTCATGGTCTCTCTGATATCTTTAGTAAATAATAAAATAATAAAAGGCCCTTTTTATTTTTAAATGAAGCTAAAATTAAGGTTGTTTACTGGTACTGTGAGCTAGAAGTGGAACTGAATCCCAGCCATATGAGATAGAGAGTCAACTTAAGCATCTCTTGTTGGAAATGAATGGGAGTTATTGTGACTAATCCTCCGCTGTTAATGAATGGACATTCTCAAATGTAAAAAGTATAAATAACTCAGTTGTTTACTGGAATGATTCATGTTCTTGCTTCTTAACAGGCTTTTATTAAACACAAGTTGATTTGTGTTAGATGGATATTTCCTGTTTTCCTGCCCTTTTCTTATTATTTCCTGCCATTTAAGGCCTGAGGCCGATCCTTCAGCTGATAATAACTCCGTAGCAGCTCACATTTAGTCTGTTTGGGCTGTAATGTCTTTGATCCAAGGCAGTGATACGCTCGCCTGAGGGAGTGACATCAAAGAGTTTTGAAGACTGGAGAGGAGGGAAGACATTAGAGAGGCACGTCTTCTGTAAGCGCTCAACTCGCTGCAGGCGTTTGGCTTATTTGTCCATAAATTGTGGGGTTGGGCATAACGTGGAATAATCCAATTGACGTGGCAGGATGGCTTCATCGGCGGGAGGGAGTGACCAATAAAGGCCATTAGGATAAGACCGGGGACATTCCCTCAGGTGGTGCTCCTCAAAACTCAATTAGGCTTATCAGTGGAGGCTGAATAAACCGTGTCTGTTGCACAGCTGGCCCATCTGAGAAGCCTCTGTCTTATCTCACATGGGCAGGAAATGAACAGTCAAATAGAAGGCAAGTGGCTCAGGTCATAGCCAAAGTTAAATGCTATGGCATTACTCACTTTACTGAGTAATATTTGTCTTTGTGATAAAGAAAGTACAGCCCTGACTGACTCAACACTGAGGTCAGTCATCTGAATGACAAACCATCATGTTTTCAGCTGCAGGAGCCACTGGTCCTGGACACCTTTTGTAATCTGATTTCAGCTGATTTTTTTTAGCCTCTGTTAACTAACAGAGAAACACAGATCTCCTGGATATTCTTAACGAGCTTACAGGTTCATGGTATGGCCACAACTTTAGAATATTTCATCTTTGTTTCTGAGAAATCACTATTTGGATGGATGTTCGAGCTTAAGCGCTGGGCTGCGCTGTATGCATATTTCAAGGTGGAGTAAAGGCGGCAATAGAAGACCGCAGGCCAATGTCATTAAACATTCAAATAAGGATTTGCTTGTGATAAAGCAGTCTAACTAGAACTTTGAGCTATATCTTTCGACTATAGCTCGGGGAACAGCAGCAGAACTACAGCCCCACCTGTTATTGAGCTGATACTGATCAGAAATCAGATAATGATACATCAGCTGACAACATTAACAAAAAGTCTAGATTTATTTAAAATCACATACTGAGCATGCTCTGCAATGGTGACAGCGACAGTGACAGTAACTTCCTTTTCTTATCATCTGACAAGCACACACCATTACCAGTGTATCTACAAGAAGCTAATATCAGCTGATTTCAGCTCTAAACTGAACCTTGACTTAAGAGTGTTTTACCACCAGTGTTTGTTCTCAAGGTCAAAAATGAACCGACAAGTTCAAAATTGCGAAATTGTTTACACTGAAAACTCTACTGGGTGTCTGTACATTCACTGAAGCCCGTCCTCCATCTGTACGTTGTGACTTCTCTGTGCGTGTCATGTTGCCTTTGAGTCTCACATGGTGCAGGTAGGTGGAAACAATGCTATAGATAGACAGGGCATAGGTAGAAGGAGTCCAGAGCTCGACTTTCAGGTGTATTTGTGTGTGTGTGTTTGTGTGTGGATTCCAGTGAAGTCCAGCATGCAGCGCTGCTCTTGGGGTTTATAAAAGGACAAAGGAAGCCCACGAGGTAAACAGTCAGTTGGTCATTTATGGGCCTTGTGAGGGACGGTATGTGAATGTACTCTGAATAAAACACAGTGGATCAACTTTATGATTTTAGCAATCATAGATCACGCCTTATGGGGCCCTTTGGATCCATAAACTTAAGGCCTTACGCTCCTGAAGTTTTTGTGTCTGTGTGTCTCCTTTGACAGAGTTATGTCAGAGGGTCAGAAGTGCATCTTACAAGTAGATCAGGCGACACAATACACAGTGCTAATCCTGCTGGTTCAAGTATCACCCAGCAGCAGGAGGGGGAGGGGGGAGTTGAAAAACAGGATGGGAAATGGAGGGACTGAAATGCGGAGAGGTGAAGGAAAGAAGGGAAGAGTAGCACTTCAGACTTAAATACAGTTCATAGTTTAATTTGTAGGGATCTCGTAGCAAAAGGTGTCTGAACATCACGTGAAAGAAGAAAAAAGGTTAGAAAAAGTCAATAATTGTCTCTTCTTGGAAAAGGTCATGAGTTGTTGGACGTCACAAAGAGCAGGGAAGCACATTCCTGCATGCTGGTGTTTCTTTTCTGTCCTTTCATACTTTGCACCAACTCCACGCCGCTGTGTGAATGGAACAGATGCCTCTCTCTGTGTTGGCAGATGGAGGGATTGTTTCCCCAGTTTAATGAAGGGAGGCTGCTGGAGGCTTATCCCCGGTTACCTTGGTCATTGATATGCTCTTGAGGCGTCCAACGGCATTGTTCGGTGTCAATGGAAGGGACAGGCCCAAAGGCCGGGTGGCGGGTGTCTTGACAGACTGTTTTTCAGTGAATGCGGACAATTGGGGAACTGGAAAGTTTAGGACCTTCTTGCTGAGATAGGCAGGATAAACAAGGACAAGAGCCCAGACTGAGGTGTGAAGATGTCAGTTTTTACCAGCTGCAGAGAGGCTTTCATAAATCTGACCTTACTTGACAAAGTCATAGTGGAAGCAAGCAAAACAAAAACAGGATTTACTGTGACTTCAATTATTATCATATCATTTTATTAAATGGAACCAAGAGCATGTAATGAGCCAAACATAAGCTACATCTGAGCAATGTCTGTTTAATCGAGTTGAAGTTGCAGTTACTAGTCAGCAATCAATCAATCAATTTATCAATCAACAGGAAATTTATTGGCAGCAATGATATTTTCTTTTCAGTCATTTCTCAACGCCCCAATAAAAGCCAAGTATTTTCTGGTTTCTGCTTCTTTAACGTGAGGATTTTATGTTTTTCTTTATCATATATCATGGAAGTTATTAGTTGCAGTTGCAACCCGAAATCCATTAGTTTATTGATTAATTGTGTCACGACCAAATATGATCTATTTCTAGCTTCATGTTTGTCAAAATTAGTTACTATTTTTTTCTTAGTATTTTCATAGTAAGCCCTCAAGTTGTTTTCACAGATTTTTAGTTGTTTTTTTTTGTAAACATAATGCTCTGATTCACTTCCTCTGGCATTGACGTGTAAGTCACATGGTGGATGTTTGACACAGCGAGGCGAAATGAGCTCTGCAATTAAGAGGTTTTCATTAAACAAAGACGAGCTTTGTCTGGCTGTTGGAGGACTCAGAGTCGGACCCTGTGGTGGACCATGAGTCCCAGATAACAGCTGATCTGAACTGTTAGTCACTGGGTTTGTTTCTTTTTTTAAGGTGTCATTGTCTGATAATGGATTAAATTAAAATAAAATATTTTTATCTTACAAGGAGGATACTGACTGAATCCTTCCTGCTCTGGAAATTTCAAGTGGTGAACTCCATTGTTGTTGCATGTGGTGGTGCAATATTAAGTACCCAGCATGCCATGTATCACCGCAGCAAAGATAAATGTCATTTTCCCGGCTTCTCTCCATTAAATCCATTTGTGTGGCTGAGAGCTGCCGGTCTGGCTGCGACCCACATCCGCCACATTAGGCAGAAACATTCAATCACTGATGGAGGACAAGATGGTGACGTGTTCGGTGGCTTTTAAATGGAATGGAATGAAGTCAAAAGTTATGATGTGGTTTTGATTTTTGTTATGACACAACATAACAGAACTGCATGAACGCACATACTTTGAGTTTCTGAGACGATAATCTTGAGCTTTTAGCATCAATATAACTACTGTCTCTTTGTGTGCATCTACTGTACATTAAGCATTTATTGATGTTATTCAATAGTCAGTTTTTCAGGATGTTGGGTTTGACTTTTGTTTGAGTCTGAGTCCATTAAGTATGTGAACACAGTATTTTCCTCTGAGATGATGTTTTGCAGTGATGCTAGGGGATAATGATAATTAATCTTGTGTGTTTTTACACAAAAGAAAGTCTTCCAAAAGCTTCACCAGAGTCCAGTACCTGACCAGCAGGCAGTCACGACTGAATGGACCTGGGTTTAACAAATCAGACAGGCCCTCATTCAGTCGCTGATTTTCATGTTTGCCTGGTTACGTAACCGCAGTTCAAACACTTTCTCTCCTTTCTCTTTGCCACTCTGTGCAGGGTTAGCACATTTTAGTTCAGTACAGTAACAGAACAATACATCGCTTCCATAATCCTGTAGGGGTTTTTTTTATACATCTTAAGAGTGATGTACGGCTTTCATCCTTTGCTCTGTTGTTTGTGTAATGTTTCTGGAAACATTCTTGGATTAGGAACAGAGTGCACTGAGTGAAACTTGGCCTGAATCCCTCTCTGGCTTTGCTTTTTGGGAGAATACAGTAAAAATGAAATATCCCCCCACATCTGATAGTAAAATCAGTGGCTGCCATTGTTACTTCACACTAACGTAAGTCCCTCAGTGTTTGATCTTTTCTTCCTCCTCTGTCTGGGCCTGTTGGCACAGGTCTCAGTCAGCCTGTAACACATGACGCTGTTCAGTTTCTCCTAGTACAAGTCTTTGGGATACAAATGCATATCCACATTTCACCGTGTGTGTGTGGGGGGTTAAAGGTCAGGATTAGCCAGGTAGGGGATGGTTTATTAACACTCCAGGACACTGATGGGGATGAGCATGTTGGCTTCTCTGGGGTATTGATCTCTGGGGCTTAAAAGAAAAGATTTTTTCTTTTGTCCAGGTGAGGTTTTAACAGGTGAGCTAAACATGCCAAAATGTGAAAATTATTTTACAGTAAAGCATACAATTCATTGCATATGCAGACTAAGATTTTTAATCCTAGCTGAATAAAGAATCAAAATTATTGCTGATGGATTTCAAGTTAAGTCATCTAACCTGCTGTTTGGCAGAAAGTTCATGTTAGTGTTGATGTAGGACGAGCATCTCTGTAGTAAAAAGTCTTTTCAGGGCCTTTAAACTAACCAAGTAGCACACAGGGCAGAACGTGTGCTACTTGGTAAGTTTAAAGGAAATGCTTGAATGACTCATGTTGGCATTACGTGAGTGAATAGTCCTGACTCTGATGAATCCACATTATTGTCTGAGTGAGTGTTATTCCTATAATGTGACTCAGCGGGCTTGTTCCAGCACGCCCCAGCAGCAGTCAACTTTCATCTGAATGGTAGTGAAGAAATGAAGAGCCGGCAGTCACCATTTTACAACTTTTGGATTAGGCGCACACACACACGCACACACAAAGACACGCAAGTAGACACACACACACACACACACACACACACACACACACACACAGGATCACAGCTCCCCTGTGGGTTTAAATGAGGACATAATGGAGCAGTGATCCATAACTAGGGGTACTTGTACCCCAGGGAGTAGGCTACCCCTTAAGCACAACTAATTTGAAAGAAATTAAAGTTTTGATTTTAATAAAGGTCCCATATTGTATAAATTGAGATTTCCATGTTTTTATTGATTATAAAGCAGGTCTAGGATCTATATTAATACTGTGAAAGTATCAAAGCCTCAGTCCACAGAGAAATGCACACAGCCTGTATTCAGAAACAGAGTCTTAAAACGAGCTGTCGGGACTTCTGGACCTTGCAGGATTTGGTTTTTCTGGTCCTTTACCTGAAATCTTCTATATTTTTATTCCATCACTCAGAGACCAATCAGCCAATCAGAAGAGAGACTCAGATCCCCCCTTTGATTGGCTCACCAACCTGTATTGAGATGGTTTTTGGTACAGGTGTTGTAACAGAACACTATGTAATTAATAGTGTTAAACAGCATCCACTTTAAAGCCAATTAAAAAGAGCATATGTGGAACATGATAGGTGAAACTACTGTGAAAGGGGATTTACCAACTACTCTGGGTTTGTTGTAAATCAATACATTTTCGTAAGTCTTTGGAAAAGAGACTCTCACACAAACAGGGTGAGATAGGAATGAAAAGGATTATGGGTAGAGTGAATCTAAAGCAAAGCACACAGGAGTCCTCATCAGCCCACCTTGTTGCAGAGAGGAATCACAGTATAAAATGGTGGCCCTTGTTTGAAGCCCCTGTGCAGTTACAATGGAGGATCCCCGCCCCTCCCACTTATATAGGCTACTTTTTAAAGGCAGAGAGGATTAGCTTCAAACACACACACTGTTACTATGCTGAGCACTTAGACACACACAATACCAGGAGGCCCCGGGCAGGCTTTACCACCAGTTAACCCTTAAAATGAAGACCCCTTACAAGACTCAGATGGAAGTAATTATAAGGAGAACTCATGATGTCAACACAACTCAATCTGTGCATGCGTGTGTGTGTGTGTGTGTGTGTTTGTTTGTGTGTGTGTGTGTAGTAAATGAGGATGTTGTGGGATGCCCAGGCATGTTCCCAGTGTGATTTGCGGTCAGCTTTTCTTCTCAGTAAATAGAAGCTTTCATTGGAAAAAAAAAAAAGGGTTGTTTCTGTTTTCCTCTGCTCTATAGTGTCTCTGGTTTTCTTTCACTGCTTTGCTGTTGAACAAAAATCGCCATCTGTCTGCATGTGATCCATTGAGTTATCAATCAGGTCTTTGCTTCAGTAACTCTGCCTCGGGAGCAGCAGGATCCAGATCCACCACTACTCATCTTTACTATTACTATTACCTGTCTTTATTATTAATAACGCCATTACCGACACAGCTGTTCCTGGTCTCTCTCTCTTCTCTCCCCTCTCCTCCCCCTCCCCCTCTTTCTATCTTCCCCTAAACCCAACCGGTCGAGGCAGACGGCCGCCCACCCTGAGCCCGGTTCTGTTGGAGGTTTCTTCCTGTTAAAAGGGAGTTTTTCCTCCCCCCTGTCGCCAAGCGCTTGCTCGTTGTGGGAACTGTTGGGTTTTTCTCTGTAACAAAGTAAGGTCTTGACCTTACCCTGTAAAGTGCCTTGAGATAATGTATATTATGATTTGGCGCTATACAAATAAATTGAATTGAATTAACTGAGAGAAAAGGCCTCAAGATAATGGCCTTCCAGACACAGAAGTAGAATACATTTATATGAATGGATGCTCATGTTGCATTTGTTTAGGGCTAAGTAATGGTTATTTTAATCACTAGATCTGTCACTTAATTGATTAATCTTTTAGTGTAATAAAAAGTTTAAATGGAAAGAAAATCATCTTCAAATGTCTTATTTTGCGCCAAATATTCCATTGAAGATATAAAAACTTAAAATAATCACATTTAAGAAGCTTAATCAGTTTTTATTGACTGATTTAATTTCAACAGAAATTCAACAGCATTTTTTTTTTTATCATTGAGTAATCACAGAATATTTGTTGTTTTTCCTTGATTGAATCACTAAAAAGGAATCAATGATTGAAACTGCTATTAAACAAATTTTCTGTTAATTGACTAATCAATGAATTGACTGCCTGTTTCAGCTTTGCCTTGATTCATTTACTGCCTTATGGGGTTAAGGTGTTTTCAACAAGACAGAAATGTATTTTCCAGTTCTTACACTGTGGATGGGACAAAGAGAAAGATGCAACATCATTTTTTTCCTTTAAAGTCTGCAAGAAATATGATTGTGACATTTGTCTGATTGTGTGAAACATGGAGCTTTGACAACAACAGGGACAGGCTGGTAACATGATATAAAACCACTGTATTTGTAGTGTTTTAATGAAAAACACCAGAGTGGATGAATAACTCGTTCACAAAGACTCTGGTCTGGTTTTGAATGAGCTGCTCTGGAAGTTTAGGACCTGGTCTTAAGCTTTTCTTACCTCGTTTTACCTCCCCGGCCTCTGTTTTGTTTAGGCCTAATGCTGATTAATCAAATGTATGTTGTGTGCTGTAATGATAATTAAGCTGGTGTCTGTGTGTGTGTGTGTGTGTGTGTGTGTGTGTGTGTGTGTGTGTGTGTTAATCCCATTTACGCTGCTTACTGAGCAAATGGTCAATGAAATTAAGTGTGCTAATGTGATTAAAGGAGGTGGATGTGTCTTCATTGTGTTAAGCTTCATAGTGATTAGAGCAACAGTGATGAGTGGGCAGACTGCTGGGCAAGTCCCTTTTTTATGTAGAGCTATTCTCATCATCTTGACTGATAGGTTTATATGAAATGTTAGAAAATAGAGAAAATGTGTCCTGAAGCCACAATGATGTCTCATAAACACAAAGATGAAGCAAAGCAGCAAATAAACACAACCGCGAATAAGGAATTTTTAAAACGTATTTGCTTAATAAAAATGATACCTGCATAATCGATTATCAGAATGGTGACCAATTGGTTTTCCTCATTCTTATTTTGATGCCAGTAACTTGCTACTTAAAGTAGCATTTTTTTTAATAGAGCCCCAGATTAGTCAATTAATTGATTTGTCAGAAAAATAATCAGCATTTTTTTTTTGATAATTGATAATTTATCATTCAAAAACTAGTCACCATTTTGAAGATATTCAGGTTTTAGTAAAATAAATATTTATAATAATTTATTTTCTTCATTTGAAGGCATCACCTTGGATGGGGTAAAATATTTTTCACAGACTAAACAATAAACAGATCATGAAAATAATCATTAGTTTCAGCCCTATTTAGAAGTCTTCTTCACAGTTTTTAAATAAGCAAAAATTACAAATATGAAATAATTCTTTAGTTTCTGAGATGAGAATACTTGCTGATGTTTTTTTAATATAATTTTCACCTTGGGTTCAATTTGACAATACATAGACTGATCAACACATTTCATGATTTCTTAATTTGTCTTATTTTATTTATTAACTAAACAGTTAAGACTTTTACATTAGATTCAAAAGGCCAAGAAACCCAAAATGTGACTGAGAGGAGGGGGGAGTTTGTGGTTGGTCTTGGTACGTGCAGGTTTACACGTGTCAGGATTTCTGGTTGTCTCTGACTGGGTAACCACAATGCTGTTGGTAACTGTTTTTCTGCTTTTGGATCATATCTCTCAACAGTTCATCCAGGGCAACAGACTCCTCTTTTACCAACCACAAATCTGTAGTTTGGAGTAGAAACCTCCATCCAGATGATGGCTGGTTACCTGCCAAAATCCATGGGTATTAGGTTACTGAATAGTAGCTTCCAGGCCTGATTATGTTAGCAATGTGGCTCTATGGAGTGTTGACTGAAGTATCTCAACAGTTATCAGATGGGAAATATCTTGACAGCTGCTGGATGGATTGCTGTGAACGTTTGGTGCAGATGTTCATGGTTCCTAGAGGATGTGTTTTTTTTAAATTATTATTGTTATGGTGATCCGCTGACTTTACCTCCTGTGCCTTGTGTTTGTTTAGTTCCAGTTAGCAAACGTTAGCATGCTAGTATGTTAAACGTGAACACTGTTTTGACCTGAGTAGCTCCTCCATATTGTACATTCCTGGACAGCGTATCCCTCTGACCTTTGGCCCTGTGTCTGGTGTCCCAGCAGGTCAGGGAGACGGAAACATGGATGCCCATGAAAACCACACAGACGGTCGACATGTCGACACACAGGGACGACCTGGAGTCATCTGGAGACTCACTGAACGGCTCCGACTTCGGCTTCACAGACGATGACGAAGATGATGACAACGAATACTACGAGGAGTACGATGACGAGGACAAGTATGACGAGTTCTCTGGGTCTGGAGATGAAGAGACTCTGGAGACGGACAGAGAGTCCAAGCCATCAGTGAAAGTGAGACATTTCAAGATGTAGAGATTTGATTTAAACCAAATATGTGGAATACTGGTAAAGAGCCTTTCAGTCTAAGTGTTTCTTGTTCTTGTGTTCTGCACTTCTTTTATGCAGCTGTTTAAATTCTAATAATCGACATGTTTGTAGACAAAATCAAAACGATTTGATGTGATGTTGGCGCACACTTACTGAAGCTTAGCATCCAGATGCACCTCAGTTTATCGACTGCAGGATGGTGTTTTCAACTTCCTCTCTTCATCCTCAGCCCGACGTGAACGACAACAAGATCCCAGAGGTGGAGCTGCCCGTGCGACCGACTGTGAACGAGGTGGAAATCGTCCAGAAGAGTAACGAAATCCCCCTGCAGAGCAACGATCCAGAGGCCAGCGAGGACTACCCATCCAATGTCCTCATGTCGCACGCCAGTGACGACAGCATCTTAAACAAGACGGAGGTCCTCGCAGGTCAGTACGCGTCCCGAAGAGAGTTGGCTGCAGGTTTTTTAAAAAGCCATGAAAACACACAGCAGGCTTTTGATTCAAGTCTAGAAATGTGAAAGTCTTTTCTTTAATCTATTAAGATGGCCACAAAATCTTCATACAAAGTGTGAGTTCAAATCTAAAGTTAACAGTTAACACTTGCAGCTATGTGTTATATGTAAGAGTAACAATTTTGTCAGATTGATTTGCTCATAACTTGATATCTTTCTGCAAAATTGATTGATTAGAAATATGGCACCCACGTAATTCGTGTAGATCCAAAGCAAACAGCATTTTGTCGGTGACAGTGTGTGATGAGATACAGATACAGGAAGAAGAGAGAGAAATGATTCCAGCAGCAACTGCTTTATTTCCTATTGGTGTCCATTATTCTTTAAAATGTCAGGTAAAAGTGAAACATGCCCTCCATAATTGCCCATAACTTCCATAATAACAGTACATGTCATGGTTGCATCTTCATCCTCTTCCTCCTCCCTTGTTTTTTTTAAAAAGTCTAACATCTGTCTCTCGTCCCTCTTCTGTCTCTTTCAGCTCTGATCGTGGGCGGCGCCGTCTGCCTGATGTTCGCCGTCCTCCTCATCCTCCTCCTCATCTACCGCATGAAGAAGAAGGATGAGGGCAGCTACGACTTGGGGAAGAAGCCCATCTACAAGAAGGCCCCCACCACAGAGATCTATGCATAGACCCCGACCTCTGCCTCCTCCGCCCCCACCCCGCCCTGACCTCACACACACACAAACACACACCTCACTCCCTTAAAACCTCTTATAAACCCAATCAGGGCCAACTCCTGGCCTCACAGTGCCTCATCATCATCATCATCATCATCATCATCATCATCACCATCATCACCATCATCACCATCATC
This sequence comes from Trachinotus anak, assembly GCF_046630095.1. NCBI lineage: Eukaryota > Metazoa > Chordata > Actinopteri > Carangiformes > Carangidae > Trachinotus > Trachinotus anak. The sequence goes on from NW_027273864.1 coordinate 25,122,255, forward strand.
ATGATACCTCCTCACTTTTCCTAAAGTGGAGTGACGCTCGGTAACAAATCAGGAGAGAAGCCCCCAACAACACAATCGATTGACTGACTCCTCCTACCTGATGTATACTAATATTATTGGTGCTCTCTTAACCAATCAGAGGCTTTGTTGGTCATTTTTTTCCCCCTCTCTTTTGGTTTTGTCAAACAAGGAAAAAGGAGCAGTTGGAGTGGACTATTTCAGCTGCTGTGCACCGTTGTGTTTTTATTATTTGTCCCCATGTCAAGAGAAAAAAAAAAACAACACAACTTAGAAACTGAGGGCTCTGAGAACTCAAACTCCTCTCTCTCCTCTTCCTCTCCGTTCTTCTTCTTCTCTTCCTCCACCTTCCAGTTTAAAAACACTAACACTGTGCAATGATTGTTGTCTCTGTATGGTACACATTAACAGTCCAGTTATTTATTTCCCCTCCTCCTCTTCCTCCTCCTCTTCCTCATCCTCTCAACCTGTTTCTTGGACTGAAGCTTCTCACATGACTGAAGCAAATGACTTTTAAGTGAACATTTATATTTGATTTTTTTTTTTTTTTAAACAAACTCCTTGTAATGCAGAGAGATTTAAGACATTTCAGTTTTTTTCGATTAAAGACAGAAGAGTTTTCAGAAAGCTATCATCACTGTAACGCTGTGTGGTTTCATGCTGTCATCCATTAGAACTGATGATAACAATCACAATATCCTGAAATTACACAGAGAAAAGAGAGAGGGCCAATCAAGGGTCAAGAAGTAACTTGCAAATGGTTGTTTCTGTCTTTTTTTTTTTTTTTTTTTATCTGCACAAACTGCTGAGCGAGCACTGACAGACGATTCAGCTCTTGTTCTGTAAATTTTATTAAAATTACCTTTTTAAAAAAACAAACAAAAACACAAAAAGACTTTTCCTTTAAACCTTCTGGCATGTTCTGTATCTCCTCGAGGGGGGGGAAAGTCCCATCTGTCTGGCACGTAGCACCAGATAAGTAAGCTAAACTAATCCGGAAAAAGAATTTGCAAATACTGTATGACCCAGGTCACATAGTCAGAACTTGCACGGTTGCGTAGCACAGCGTTGTCCTTTTGGAAGAGGACTTCAAAAAGGAAGATGTTTTGCCACTATAATAATTAACCGCTGTGCCTCCGGGGTTTGTTTTCTGTTATTACAGTGAAGTGGAACCAGCAAGCTCCTACAGGGTGACACACCTACATTCCACACACACACACACACACACACACACACACACTCTCAGCTCAGTCATCTGCGAAGGGAGCAAAGATTCAACACCGTGTTGACCGTAGCTGCTCGCCCTCTGTCACAGCAATGCTGAAGTTTTAAAGGAACGGCTTTGGGAAATACACTCATTCATTAATTAATTTTTTTTTTTTTTTGGCTGTTTAGACTGACACCACTCTCACGTCTGTGGAGTGAAAATGAAGCTACACCTAGCAGCTGGTTAGCTTAGCACAAAGACTGTAAACGGGTGGAAACGGCTAGCCTAGCTCTGTCCAAAGGGGACCAGCATTAGACGTTTAAAGACAGTTTTATGAATAGAGTTCAAATACTGCACATTGACAGTATAACATTACATTACAGTGAAATTACAATACCTCAACATGACATAGATGCAGCTTTTAACAACACACTGGATTTAGTTTTAGTTATTGGAAAAAAAAAACTGAGTAAAAGTAACATTTTGCAGTTTAAGGTGGCTTCCCAGCTAAATGTGTTTTTTTGTTTTGTTTTTTTTTTTTTACACCTTATGCAGATTCAAAAAACAAGACGGAGCCAGGCTTTTTTCCCCCCTGGTTTCATTCTTTGTGCTAAGCTAAGCTAACCTTATGTTAAACAAGAGACATGAGCGTGGTATCAGTCTCCTCCTCTGTTTGCCAGAAAGCAAATAACCATTGAACTTTTACTTTGACCCATCAGTGAAGCTTCTCACTTCATGTCCGACCGCTGTGGTGCTCATTCTTTGTCTTGCAACAGGTTTCATTCATGGATCCAATAAATGTTATTGATCATTTGTCCATTGGTAAGAAATGTTAAGCTCTGTGATCGGAGAAACTGGTAGTTTTTTTTTTTGGTACTTTCTGTAAGGTTTTTTTTTTAACTCATGGGGTTGATGCTTTCTCAATAAGCTACACCGACAGTTTGTTGTTAGATTTCTGTTTTATTTCCATAATGAGGTCTATGAGCAATCGCTGAAGCCATTATGAAAGGGTTCAATGCTCACATTTCTTAGCTGAAGCTGGCAGCACACAGACTGGTCTACCAAGGATTTGTATATAGTCATTAGATTAAAGAAAAGAAGAAAAAAAAGAAAAATATATTAAAAAAAATTTACTTGGTACTTAGCCACATCCTGGCAACAAAAAATATCTACCAAATATTTAAATGCCAAATTGTTTTTTTTTTTTGTTGTTGTTTTTCTTCCTGTTTTATTTTTGTTTTCCCCGAGCAGTGATTTACTGTAAGTGTAAATGAGTTTTGATACTACCGATGCTAATACTAACTCACCTCCTCTCATTGTTCTCCAGTGTTTTTATTTTTTTCCTCCAGTAGATCAACTTGTTCCTTTTTTTTGTATTAATTTAACTGTCAAATTATTTTATTGCCTTCTTTCAGGTTGGGGTGTTTCCCCCTTTTTAAGCTGTTGTATATGTGATTTTAAAAGTTTTATATACACTAGTTTGAGATTTTCAGAAGCAAATAGTTTTGAAACTTTTTATGTTGTAAAAGTTTCTATTATCTTTTAGACTTTTTTTTTTTTTTTTTTTTTTTGCTTTTGTATTTATGTTTTTTTGTTTGTTTGTTTTTGTTTGTAGAAGGATTGCTTATGTGGTTGGTGTTCATCTCATTGTTCAGGGGATGTGGTGCCGATGAGCCATGTTCTCAGTAGCAGACCTGGGCCAATTATTGGTTGGATTTTTATAATTTGTAATCAAAGTGGAGGGCGATAAATTTGCTAACATGTATTTGGAAATTCATGGTACTGGCCTTCATGAGCTGCAACCCAGTTTGAGAACATCTTGATACTTATTCAAGGCTTTTACCTCCCAAAAAACACATTTAATCAAGAAAACACTGCTACATGTTTCCTCCCAGTGTGTCCACTGGGAGGAAACATGTAGCTACCGTGGATTTGGACATAATCTGTCAACTCAGCAAATAAAAACTGTTTCATTGGGTAATCGGCCCCAGGTCTGGTCAGTGAGCATGGGAGAGATACGTACGTATGTTCTGCTGCTTAATATCACAAACATCACATGTGAATCACCAGTGGAGTGAAGAAGCCAATGAATCATTGGCTTCTGCATGCAGGTTCTGATTTATCGGAAATAAAGCTATTTTTATGCACATTAACATTTTAAAATATTGTCTTTGTCCAATTCTTTGTTAATTTCAGATTTTTTTTTGACTGAGAGTCACGTGGAAAAACACATTCGACATGCTGCCTCTTCTACAGGCAGAAGAAATAGAAATGAAAATGGTTACTTCATTAATAAATGAACACATCGCATCAAATTTTCTTGCATAGACAGTTCTGTTACTGTCAGTCTGAGCCAGGAGGAGTTACAGAAGTAATAAAGAAAACAAGCTTCTACTCCGATGGTAAAGATATGTAGTGACACAGTAACCTAATCCAGCTCTGGCACGGCTGCAGGAGAGTGAAGAGTAAACAGAGAGGCTGACAGTAACACTGGATTACAGGCTGCAGTGTTTCCTGTCAGTCCCTTGTGCGGTTAAAAGCAGTTTAGAGAAGTAATTACAGATTGTAAATACACTGAAGGACTCCTGCTGGAAAATGCCAACCATAAACACTGTCAACATGAAGAACATCAGCATGTTAGCATGATGATGTTCTTCATGTTTTGGGCTGAGTATCATTAAAAAATGTTCAATATCTGTACTGATACCAATACTTTGACTTCGATACAGATCCTTTTTTTTTTTATATACCGATTTTATCCAATCCATTTTAACAAAAAGAAAATTACAGTTCACATTACAGCACAAATTTGTGTTTAATTTTAAGCTCGGTCTCTTTACACACTCAAATGTGTCCATGTAAATAAACAGCCAATCATCAGCATTATTAGATCTAGGGTCCAAGCATGCTTAAAAAAAAGTAGAAAATACTATTTTATCCCTTTCATTATTGATAGCTGATTAGCCTTACTGACATCATACCTCAGTATTCTTTTTTTATAGCCCTTTGACAACAACCCCGGTGTTGGATTTCGTCCATTGTCTCTCACCTGTGCCTTTATTTGTCTGCTGTTTGCTGTCATGGACACAAAGGACAGACAGGAGATGAACTGCAGCAGAAGCTGGACGTGATGACAGGAGAAACTGTGAAGAAACTCTAACATATGATGAATGTACAGATATTCAGGAAAGTAAAGCTTGGAGGGTGGTGAGGTCAAGATATCAAAGCAGTTTTGGATTACATATGATATGAAACAGTCCAGTCTCTTGAGAAAGACAGTGAATCCCTGTTAGCTTCAGGGTCGCTGTTCCGAAACCAACTCTGACCCCTGACCTTTCTGCACAAGAAGAGGATATGAAGAAATGAACCATTTGACGGAGGAAATACTTATCCTGAAAAGATATCTTTTAGTTATTGCGAGAATGAGCTGGTAATATGTTTTATAAGTGTTTTGTACAGTGATGATAATTAGTCATATAAAACATAATTATAAGGGCCAATAAATAGATTAATAAGTAGCAGTACGTAGTAAGCATTGGTACGTACGTATAGAAACACGATGACTATTAAAAGGCTTACGAGAAGAGATGGCGGGGTTTAATGATATCGATGGAGATGATCTAGCAGTGAGTGGCAAACTATTCCACAGTGTAGTCCCGTACAGAGATTTGGTTTCTCACTACTGCATTTTGAAGCAGCTGCAGGCGAGATAAGGCTTACTGACTGATTCTTCCTGTCGAGACAAGAAGAAATAAAAGCAGGAGCTCTGGTCTCTGTTTGACTCAACAGACAGGAACAAACATAGTTGATTTGTTTATTAAAGTTTTGTTTTGTTTATCAAATTTTAAACTGTAAACTTAAATTTCTCCTTGGACATTATTTATGTTATTGGTGCCATGTACTGTGTGCAAGGACCCTGAGGTCACCGGAAACCAAGTTAAATTCCTCGTGTGCACAAACATACTTGGCGTATAAAGTTGATTCTGATTGTGGATCGGAAAATAACTCTGAGAATTATTGACAGAGGCCCAGGAGTATTGATTGTAGTTGTGGAGTAGTTTTATTCTGGTTTAGCTGTGGGACATTTTGCCATCCAGGATTTTAAAACAGCATGCATCACCAGGTTTCAGTAGGAGGTACAGGCGAGTGTCATCTGTGAAACAACAGTCGATATTATATTTTCTAAAAAAAAAAAAAAAAAAGACCATCAGGGAAGCAGTGCCATCCCACTACGGTGCTTCCATCCAATGAAAAGTTGAAGCAGAGGTTGGAATACATGTGGTAACAAAAATAGTCCTGATTTGTGTGTGTGTGTGTGTGTGTATAAGTGTGTGTGTTGTTGACATTCATGCAGAGCCAACAGACAAGCTGTTGCCTGTCGGCCTCTGTGCTGCAGGGAAAAACACACTCACAGGTGACGCCAAAACACTGATGAATACTACAGTGGGCACACGCACATACACACGCACGTACACACACACACACACACACACACACATTCCAGCACAAACGCTGTTCATACATCTTTTACTCTCATTTCACACACACAAGCAAACACAGGTTGAATCATACAGGTCTGAAGGGCAGAGAGAAAACTTTGCAGTAGCCTTCTTTGTTCAAAAACAAGCACTGACGAGGATTAAAGTGCAATTTTGAAATCCTCCCACACCTTTTTAAAACTTTTCTCACCTATTTTTCAATTCTCTTTCATTCAGCTCCCACTACATGCATATTTTATGCTGCTGTTGGGTGCTGACCAGGTAAAGGATGATGTGCTTTACTTCAGGTCCCAGCAGTACTGCTCAGAGAGGTACTGTTTGCTTATTCACATGTGTACACACATAATAATGTGTGTACTGTCCCCCCCTACAATATGGGGACACTGGAGGGACAGTAACATTGTGGGGACTCACCTCCCATCCTGGTAACTGAGGACTAAAGACTGGACCTCACTAAATTAACCAGGTTATTTTATAGATAGTTTGGTTTAAACTTGAATTAGGTTAAGAGAAAGGGTCCTGGTTACTGTCAGGGTGAATATAAAGTCTAACGCTAAAAGTGTATAATCCTGCTAGCAGCTCTGTGAGGCTGTAATTGATCACAGAGGTGCTTTGAGCTAAATGCCAACAACAGCATGCTTACAGTGGCAACGGTAAGATGCTAATGTTTAGCAGTTATAATATTTACCTGGTTCACCACATGTTCACCATCTTAATTTAGTGTTTTAGCATGCTAATGTTTGCTAATTTGCCCTAACCACAAAGTGTCAGTGGGAGTGTCAATAGATTTTTAGATATTTACTGCAGTGTAACTGTATTTCTGGTCTATTACTATTTGTATTTATTTTCATTTTATATATTTTCTTTCAATTTATCTATCTTGTTAAATTCTCATTTTATTCTATCTTAATATTATTCTGGATTTTATTGTTTTTTTTGTTGTTCTAATGCTTTTCTTTGCTAATGTAAAACAGTTTGAATTGCCTCCATGTTTAAGATGTTCTATATCATTTTCGAGTTTGACCTTTTTGATTATAAATCAAAGAACTGGATAAAATAACCTGATAGTGGCATGAGACAACAAATTTGTTCAAATTCATCCACATGGGAACATGAATGTCTGAGCCTAATTTCATGGCAAACCATCCCACAGCTCACTCAGTTTCACTAAAAATCATAAATGTCAACCTCATTTATGATTTGGGGTTATATGAAGAGTCAGGGGATCAGCAAAGTCATTAGGATTCTTCTACTTGGGACCATGAATCTTTGTGAGATATTAAGATGGAGATATGTAATATTTGACAAGCTGGTGGCACTAGTGGAAAAATTGGGAGATCACTGAAGTCAACAGCAGTCATCCTTTAGGGACCATGAATGTTTGAACAAAATTTCATGGATACTTATCAAATACTTGTTGAAATATATCAGTCTGAACCAAAGTGGAGGATGAACCAACATTGCGACTTTTACTTGGCTGTAACAGTGTGTGTTTGTTCTGTATTTTGGATTTATCAACTCTTAACATGCAGTCATCACACATTCTTTTCTTATCTCTGTTTGGTTTGACAATCTTTGGCTTACAGTATACACATATTCACACATACACACCCCCACCTTCACACACTATGTGTGTGTCATTAGGAACATTTATGGGAATTTCCAGAACATGTTGCACCAGGCAACAAATATTTTTTCAGTGAGCTCTTCCATCAGTCCTCTTTTATCCGCTGAACATCTCGGTCAGAGGAACCAATGATTGCAAAAGACCATTTCAACATCTGCTTCTTTATCTCTCTCAATCTCTGCTGCTCTTTGCCTTTATAGAGACAGAAATATAGGCTGTCGTGACCCTGCAGTTTGCCCCAGGTGCTGAATTCAAACATATACAAGGCAGCAAAAATGTATCAAAAGAAATTGCATCAATTTAAATCTAAATAATCTGCAAGATCCTTTGTTTTTTGTCTTTTGCTTTGGACTTCTTTTCTTCCCAGCAGTTAGAGCTACGGTGGGGTTAGTCCTAATTCTATCCTAAAGGCATGGTCATACCAGCAATCAATTCATCGTAATGGAATTGCTGCGATCAGGGGATTCACATGCAAATCTTTTGCATGGTTGCAAGTTCAACTTTGGCGAACTTTAGTATAGACATTTCTGCTGTTGACTAATTACAAACTGTCTTGACCAACACAGAGACAAAGAATCAGAAACAGGAGAAGCTGTCAAACATTTATTTAACCCCAAGTGTTGGAAAATAAAAGGAAAAAGAGAAATTAATAATACTCTTGAACAAACTATGTCTACTTCTTTTCCTGTTAGCAAGCTACTGTATCTACCTCAGAGAGCTACTCAGTAGTTCACCGTGTGCCCTGTGAGTTCTCACTTTGAAACAAAACCATAATGGTTTATTGATTCATACCTTGGGCTGGGTTGCAATAGCTGGTTCCATTTTACATCTGGTTTAACAGTCGGCTCAGATTCGAATGAATCTCTTATTGAACCTTTTATATCTCCTGGGCATTTTTAATTAGCAAAGATCAAACTAGACAAGGGGCAGGTAGCATTAGCAGCTGTCCAGCCCTGACCATTGCTTTTGTCCTGTTAAAATGAGCCCATCAGCAGTGGATTACATTATATTGTAATGTTGATTGTGTGACATGTCTGGTGAAACGTTAGTCTGCTGGTTAATGTACTCTCTCTAAACTGCTGACTGGACTCTGACAAAGACGTTCGTGATGTTCATGAGCCAAGACACATTACTCTGTAACACCTCTCTACAACCGCCAGTGAACTGTGTTTTGGTAGTTCAACAGAGTGGAGGCTCTTCTCCAGAAGAATGATCAGCTGATCAGCTGATCGTTGCTCATTAAATTAGTGGCTAGGTTAGTCCCAGTTCAACTGTTTAAGCAGATCAAATCAACATCCGGAGCTCATGAAGCTCAGACGTCTGGTTCAGGAGCTCCAGTATTTGGATCAAGTGGTTTGTAAGAAATCAGCTGGAACATTCAGTTTGTTCCAGCTGTGTCACAGCAACTGATCAATAATCTCCTGCTGCTCAGCTCATTTTTCTGCTTGGAGCTACAGGTTGTCAACATTAATTGGCCTTGGTTCATTCATGTTAATGTTGATTCATTTGCTGCTGCCAGTGAAAAACTGTAGCATTTCTGACTTCAGCAACAACAGCTGATCACAAATCTTTGCATTGAAGTCATTAACTTTACTGACAAACGATGAAAGATGAGCTTAATGAGACTGAACAAGGGATTCAAAAGGATTCGATAAGTGGATTTGATACTGGTTTCAGATTTGATAAAATACCATCAACCTCTAACCTCACTCAGTCTTTTGAACTTTGTTTTTTATCAATGAATCTAATGAATGGTCTTTATTTGGAGTTGCAGTGTTTTCTAGTTTATTCATCACAAAACAGCTGAGGCGCCAGCTGTAAAGAAGTTTTAGCCGTTGGCAAGGTAGCAACACACACACTGTATATCAGAAGTGTGTGTCTGTGTTTGTGTGTTTTTGGAATCAGTGAACGCAGACGTGTTTCACCACAGCTCTCAGCACCTGCAGCATATCCAGGTCTCTTCATGTTCACCTCCAACATTTGTATTGCATTCAGTGTAAACACACCTTCAGCCGCTCTTTTCTCTCTCTCATCGCTCCTCGTCTTTCTCTCTCTCTCTGACTCCTTCAGACGCGATGGAAGCTGCTTTGCTGATCAGACGTGTTCGGTCGTGTTGGACGTTAAAGTGAAAACCATTTGACTTCAGTGTCAGCGCCATCTGAATATTCCCAGCATCAATTTGACTGTTTTACTTCCTTCTTCCTGCTACGGATTTGAATATCAGGAGGACATAGAGGAGGTGAATGTCAGTAAACCCAGGTAAAGGTTATTAGCTGTTCATTCTTGACCACACTTTTAGGTAAAGGAAAATCTGAGGTTGTCACATCATCACAGTTGATAAGTGATCTGCGTCAGATTTTGCATCAGCTTGTTCACTCCACTCAGTGACATCAAATCACTGCGTTTGGTTTTTAATCATTACCTTGTCTATGTGGAGGTGAAACGTCCTTTAACCTGACACAGGGACATTGTTTTGCAGAAGTTATTGTTGCATTGTGTAATTAGTAATAATATGAACACATTTGTTGTACTTTCCTCCCTTTAGATCAGCACACTGTCAGTCTCAATCCTGAATGAAATGAATGTGTTGGACACAGGTTGCCCAGTCATAGCTTAGCAACAATAAGCTCAGCACAGATTCAAGCTTTTTTTTTTCTTTGTTTTTTTTTTAAACGTGTGCAAGTTTAATTATATATTCTGCATTAAAGTACAACTTTTTAGTTTAATGAATGCACCCTCTAGTCTTGCATTAACCCAACAGAATACCACTGAGTATCTGTCTCCACAGACAGACACCTTGTTTGGTTTCACCCAGTCAAAAGCTGTATAAAGCAGTGATGTCAGCGTTGTGTCATAGGCAGAGCAGACAGACAAACTGAGCCGGTGTGCTCCTCATTCTTCAGTCTTTTACAGGATTCAGCCGGATATTTTCACTAAAAATATTCTCGTGCTAATTGACACTTGTAACACACTGAGCTGCTCTCATATTAGAAACTTCATACACTATAAATATAATAGTTATATTTTGATGTAATTGTTTTGAAAATGCCTGTGCAGAGGGTTTGACTGAGCCCCCTTCACTAAGCAGATCACACAGACTCAGAGGAAGTTGGGGGTCTTAAATCTGTCAGCACCCTCACAAAGGTCAGAGGTCAGGTGACGAGGGATTACAGGAAATGAGGTTCTCATTGCGTGTGTGTGTGTGTGTGTGTGTGTGTTAGACTTTGAAAGCTCATGGATAAGTGTGTTTATGTTTATATACATGAAGGTGCCCCCTAACATCAACATTCATGCTGAAGCCCTTAGATCTACAATTACCTTCATTTTCTGCTCATTATACATTATACATTTTATTTCCTCAGTGTTAAGTCCCACAGACATTATAACACATTATAATAATTAATTAATGAGCCAATTTTTGTTTCTCTCATTAGGCATTTTTTGATTTGACTTTTCTCCTGATTTTAAACTTCTCTTTTACATTTAAACTGACTTTTACATTTGATGGGACAAAATATGAAAATGAGCATAAAGCAGTTTTCACCACAAATATTTTGTGTTTTATGGACAATTCATGAACAAATATATGTGAATCTATTTGCTAAAAACGAATTCAGAGAAAAAGAAATGTATGTAACATTATGTATGTTATGTTGAATTATCCTACAACATCTAAATAAACCAGCCAAAATATACATGACACTGAATATCCATCATAATGAATCATGTGGGAGTAATGTGTTTTCTTTAGTGGATTTCCGGAATAGTGTTTATACATTTGTTTCACTTGATTTTATTTATTTTAATTGTCCTTTGTACAGCGTGACCTGTGTTTAAATGTGCTCTAGAAATCAAGTTGAGTTACGCTGAGTCATCAATTAAAAATCATAAAATTTGTGAAAGACATGAAATGTCAAGCTGATGGAACACTGTCTGTCCTGAGAGAGTGCAGTCATGGCTGTAAACTTTTTCGAATGAGCAGTTGTTAAAACAAATGAAATACAAACAGACAGACAGACTAAGATTTTCTCCACCATGATTGCCATGATAGCAACAAGTTACCATGGTAACCAGCGAAGGATCAGAATAGTGGACTGAACAACATGACATCAGCTGGTAACGAAAAAAAAGAGAAAATACAGAAAAACAGATCTCGCAATCAGTATCAGTATGTTAGATCCTAAAACAGAACAAATATCACCTGTAATAACTCAGATGAAATCGATACTGCATTTCAAACATTTTATGAGACTCTCTGTTTACAACCAAAACTAGGAATTCATTCCCTGGACCTGCCTTTAACTGGAGAACATCAAAGTGAGCTCCTAATGTTAGCAGCAGCAAACAGTGATGGTATGAGTCAGGTTACAATGCGCACCTGGATGGATATGATTAGGTCTTACTAACTACAATGAGCCAATCAGTGTAAAGCATAATGCAAACAGCTGGAGCCAGTCAGCCAATAAAAGGAAGACTTCAGTGCTTAGCCTGAACTGACACTGTGCTTCATTATTGTCTGTCGTTTTGTGGACTAAACAACCGGTCGAAACATCAGAGGATAGACAGCTGACAGAGGAAGTAGTCAGGCAGGGGAGACTGGGGACGGTTGCAAACATTTTTTTGCAGGCGCAATGAGCAGTTATTGTTGCATCTCTCGTGCTATGGGGCAAATTAGCCACATATGTTGCCTATTTTGAACTAAAAATGTTGAAACGTACTATTGTGTGGTCTGCTTTGATTTGTTGCAACCGCCTCCACCCTATCAGCCGTGACAGAACATCATGTGCTAGCTCGACACAATGACTCTGACACATGCTATCCATAACATTTAAAAGTCAACAAAACAATGATTAAAGGTCAGGACAGTATCGCAAAACTACAGCTCCTGAAAAGAATGACAAGAATCTATCTGTAACATCTAAAATAAGCTTTTTTTCAATAAATGCAGCAGCAGATGTTTAATGTGTCTTCTGTCTTCCTGGTGGGGGGAGGATCTAACTGAGCATGTGCAGTATGAGTGTCATCACTTTCTTCTTACACAGAAGAAAAACAGATGATCATGGATTCTTTAAAAAGCCAGTCACTTTTCATTGGCCGTGGCTAACACATTGTATGCTAAAGTGTTAGCACAGAGTCAGATGGATGAAAACTGTCCGTCTGTCTCTGTCTTGCTCTCCCTGTCTGTGCCTCATCCTCGCTGCCTCCCTCTCTCTCATCTCTCCTTGTCATAGGCCACCTTTTGTCTCCATGCAAAAACTCAAATTCCTCCCCGGCCTCTGCCCACAGTTACACACACACAGACACACACACGCGCATTCCTTTGCCCGCCGACAATGAGGCCTTTGTGTTGCACACCGCCTGTGTTTTCATTTCATTTTTTATTGCTTTTGAACTCCTTGCATGGAGAATTTAATCATCTCTCTGCTGGTTCCTGAGGTTGGTTTTGAAAAGAATTTTTTTTGTTTGACGGCTGGTAGTCAGGGAGGCCAGCAGCTGCGGTGTGTGTTCCCATAACCCACACAGACACACACACACACACACACACCCCCACATGATCCAAGGACAAAAGGACTACATGTTTTCGAGGGCACCTGACTTTACTTTTGTTTTTAGTTTCCGTTGTTATCATCGCTGTTCAAAAAGTTTACAGGCTGTGAAAACGGGAGGAGGAGAGGAGTGTGGGAAGAGACGGGAGACAGAAAATAATGAGGAAAAAGACGACAAGAGAAAAAGAAGAGGAAATGAATGTGAACATAAAAGAAGGGAAATTAGCTTATCTGCTCTCTTGCTGAGTTAGATGAGAAAATAAAGCTCTTGTGTCTGTATGCTGAACATGAACCAGGAAGGAAGGATTATCTTAGCTTAGGATAAAGACTGGAACTGTATCTCATTTGTTTAATCCACATGTAAACAGGTGTGTAAAAATTACAGTGTGACCATTTCTGAACCAGCAAAAGTAGAATGAGGTGGGATGACTATGACTATAATGTACCGATCGCGTATGTTTATGCCAATTTGAAATATTTCAGTAATTTCTGAGAAATAGTGTTTCTGAAAACTACATTAACCATGAGCCCTTGTCACTGTTGCCATGGAGAAGAGCCCTGCCAGATGTAAGAATCAGAATCAGTAGTGAATTCAAAAGGCTTCGCATTTACCTTTGTTAACAAACGTCATTAACAAGTGCCATAGCTGCTGAATTCAGTTTTCTCAACAGCATCATTTTAGCTCTCTTAATGTCCAACTCATTTATTAAAGCCTTGTACCTTGGACTTTTTATCAAAGAACCAGGTATTTTTAAGAGTTCTTAATCTTTTGTACTGATGATTCAACCAGAAGAGTCTCATGCTGATCCATGACTTGGGGAGCTCCAGCTGTGTGTTACCTAACAAAGTCTATGGGAAAAATAAATGGCACTTCTATCCTGGAAACACGGACATGTGAAATGGCTCATCTCAGCTCGAGCCTGTATTTTGAGCAGCGTCTCAAATGGTCACCTGCAAGCTCACCCATTGTGTGCGGCTGTGGAAAGAGGCCTAGCTGCAGCACATAACGTCATGTTATCATGTTACATTCAGTCATGGTTCCCACAAGATACATCCTACTTCCTTTGGTGATTGCCTGAATTTTCCTGTAGTGCAACAAGCAGGTCAAAGGCAGCAGCTCGCAGGTCAAACATTTGGCCAGATATTCATGATTCGATGTCATCATCAGGTCAGCACTTACTATATGCACTGACATTCCCATCAGCCTCAGCTGCATTTTGTGTTTAATCCTGATTAGCAAATGTTAGCATGCTAACATAATTGTGAGAATTTAGGAACTTGGGGCAGAGTCAGGCTAGCTGTTTCCCCCTGCTTTCAATCTTTATGCTAAGATAAGCCAATCGGCCCTGCGCTAGCACCATAACGCATAGTAAATGTTGAACTATTCCTTCAAAGGACTAATTATTATAGATCTTCAAATTGTTCTTTTCACAGTGTCCCAAACTACATTCTCCCTGTTTCCCCCCAAAAATCTACACCTCTAAGGATATATACGATGTGTCTTCCTTTAGATTTATAAAAACTTTTCTTACATCAACAGTAAAAAATCTCCTCCATGACAAAGCGTGCTACTGCCTGCTTACATAAGCCACTGCTCTTACATGTCTCTTGCACCAGCAGAGAACAAAGTCAGGTATTTTGATGACAGGACACCTGTAAAGCGCTTGAAATTTTAGCATCTAGTCAAACAAAAAGCTCCTTGAGAGACGAGCGCTCAGTCAGTTAACCCAGTTTCTGACCGAGGAGCTGCATACCTGTGAAACTGGGAGCTCCTGCTCAGCTTCGCCTCTGGCTGTAAAGCCCTTGGTGACAGGCCTTTATGGTCCTGAGTCTTTGAACTCTCCTGCTGAAGAACTGAAAGTATGAAACTGTCGAGTTTCTCTGAGGCCATTTCTCACTTCAGATGTCAGCGTAAGAAAAGCCCCTGAATGCTTGTGAAAGAGTTAAAGACAGTGTGTAGGTTCCCTCGCAGAAGTATTTGTAGTAGTAGTTGTTGTTGTGTTACTGTAGTTGAAGCAATTTACAACTACAGTAGCTTCCTTTGTGTTGCAGCAGCGGCTCAATGTTTTTATGGATAAATGTTTAAGCAATGATTTATTTATCAGTACAGTGAGGCAGGTCAGTAAGTCATCAACATCATTTGCATTTGCCATAATTAAGCTCAAAATCAGCTAACTTGCTGGTCTGAAAGCTGATTTTTTGCTGAGTTTTTGTTGTTTCAGAAACATCAGAAAGTTTATGACCATTTTGAAGGATGCAGTTTGTGGCTCTGTTGGACTCTGCAGAGATGTGTTGTAAATATTTTGTCCACCCCATTTATATCAATGAGGGTATTACATATTAGAAACACTCCTACCTACCTAAAAGAAACCCCCAGCAGACCTAGGCCTTTACATCATAACACTTTGTTGACAGAGTAAAGTAAAACTTCTGGCCCAACATAGGCCTGGGTCCTTGGCCCAATTCTGACCCATATGCCTCCACATCTAGGCCAATTCCGGCTGTTATGTGTGCGCCAGACTTGGTCCAGGCGTAGCATCTGACAATCACTCTATATACGGAACAAGAGAACAAGCATGTGGCCCGAGTATGGGCCAGGTTTATATTGCTTTCTCGCAGTATTAGTTAAATTAGTTTCACTAGCTTTATATTCAAGATATAGCACTAGACTGATTTTATTTACTATAGTGTTTAATGACCAGAAAACTGTTGAGGTATGTGTCCATTAAGGTTTCTTGATTGAGAAGTTATGAAAAACAACTTCTGATACTACAGTAGTTGTAGTAGTTTAGTGTGGAGGTAGAGGAAATACATATTGTAGTTGTATGGGTAGTACTACTCGAGGAGTGATGTTAACAGTAGCTTTTAATAGTAGTTTAGGGGCTAAACGACTCAAAAGACCAATAATGAACAAGAATTGTGTAGTAATTGTTTGCAAATAAAGGTAGTGGAAATATATACACAGACCTTTCTGACATGTTGCCATATGTTATATCTATTGGCTACAAATCATACACTTTATAATAATGTGGACTGCTTTACCAGGAAAACTAAACATTTTCACACTGATAAGCTGATTAACAGCCAGTCATTGGCTTCCATTCATTACACTATGACATGAAAAATCAAAACATGATGTGGATGAAAAAAAATACTCAATCTCTTGACTAGCAAACAGTACAAATTACAAGTGTTCAATATTACTACACCTCAAAAGATGATGTTCGACTGCTGTTCAACTGTGTATCCGACCCACTGAACCTGATCGTACCATAAAATTGTTACTCTAGCTGACCAAAACAGGCTTTTTATATTTCACAGTAAGTTACAGTGTCTTCTCCTTTGTCATCCCTTACAAAACAATGATTTTCATCTGTGCACCAAGGTCTTGCAGATGTCTGTGCGAACAATGGCCTCTTGTTAATATAACATCTTTGTAACCAGAAGTAAAAGACTCTGCTACAGTGTCTCTCTCTGCTCTGCACATGCATGTTTCATCAGCTGAGACACAATGAACCCCAGGTGAAAGCTTGAGACAATATACAATGTACTACGTATACTCAATACTCTGGCCTTGGGCTTTAGTTGAGTGTCATTCAAGTCAATTCAATTTTTATTCATAGTCCAACATCACAGATCTCTCTAATACAAACCAGTGGAGACCAGTGACTGTTAGTTACCAGCAGCATCATCTTTTTGTAGACTGAAGTTTTAAATGTTTGCAGAGTCGTCGTTGTGAATGCAGCTCTCGGTGTGGAGTGGGAAGCGTCTCTCCTAGTTCTCCCAGTAGAAGATGATGAGATAATAATGTATCAGAGCTGTGAGGCTCTGAGCAGCCAAAACAGAGTCTCAGACTTGGAGAGACACCTTGACAGCTTCTCTGAGCTTCAAAAGCTGCTTAGCTGGATTAAAAGGACAGTGTGACAACCTCTCAGCACAGTGTGTGTGTGTGTGTGTTGAGCGAGAGCGTGTATATGTGTGTGTGTGCACGTGATTGTGTGAGTGTAGGTTTGTAGGTTTATGTGTCAATCTGTCTGTGTGTGTGTGTGTGTGTGTGAAGGTGTTGCCGTGGTAACACATTCACACTCTTCAGCAGCTGAACTTCATAATAGTGGAAAGAATTACGGGATGTCTGCAGTGACTCCATCATACAGTCTGCAATAACACTGAATCCACCACAGTTAGTCCTCTGTCACACCTGAGTGACTCACCACCTGCATCTCCTTCTTCTCCTTTATTACAGTTCCAGTCATGAGAAGTGATTTTCCCACCCGTCATTACAAAAACCTACTGATTGATTCCACTTTTATAGATAATTAATCATTTTTATAATGATAATTTGATATGTTGGGATGTTTTCTGTGAATCTGTCATGTTCTTTCTTCAAACCTTTTCCACTTCACCGTCCCTTTCTTTCACCCACCCTTTCCCGTAACTCCACCTCTTTCCACACTTCTCTAGAAAGGCTGCACTTTCTTTTTTTTTTCAAGTGAGTCACTGACTAATGGAAGGTGGATGGAGAGGTGGAGGGGGGCTGTCTACCAGTTGAATGTCACTCCCACCTGAACTTTGGACTTGCTCAGCCCACACACTCACTCCATCCTCCCTCTCCAACATTTTTTCTTCAAAGTGCTAAACAAACACGTGTAAACACACACACACGCACACACACACATGCATGGTACATTAGATGGGAGGGGGAGGCTGCTCTGCCACTTCTTTGGGGATAATTAACATCAGCAGCAGATTGCAGAAACATTTTGGAATGATTTGTGATCAGGTTTGTGATGAACAGGACACATATCGATATCTTTCAGCTAATTCTTGATAGAAAAGCATCTGTTTATGTCTAATTATTTTAATTCAAAAGAGAAATGAAATCACAAAGAATAGACCACTGGTGGTCTCTACCGTTGTTGCAAATACAAAGTGGTTTACTTTTTCCCAACAGCTGTAAGAGGCAAAACATCTGTGGTGACATCACTGATCAGGGTGTGGCTGTAAGCACCAACGGCTGGAAAATTTCAACCTCCTGTACAAACGTGGCTCTCCCATTTTTTCCATTTGGTCCATTTCTGGATTTGTTTTGTAACTTCCAGTAAACACAAGTTAAAGTCTCGGCCCTGATTCACACAGTTTGATATGAAACACACTGAGGAGGTCACTGCAACAAAATATGCCACAGATATCAGTTTTTACAATCAGCTCACTTTGTGTTCTACCTGTAGTTTTACCTGTAGTACTAATTTCTGCTACAGCATCAAGGATTGACCTTTGACCTTTGACCACCGAAATCCAATCAGTTCATCTTTGAGTCCAAGTGAACGTTTGTACCAAAATTTGAAAAAATTCCCTCATGATGTTATGGAGATAATGCATTCACAAGACCAAAACCACGATTTGTGAGCTCACCACGACCTTGACCTTTGACCTTTGACCACCAAAATCTACTCAGTTTGTCCTTGAGTCCAAGTGAACATTTGTGCCGAATTTAAAGAAGTTCCGTTAAAGCATTACTGAGATATCATGTCCAGAACGGGACAGACATACAGATGGACAGCAACTTGAAAACAGTATGTCTCTGGATGGAGGCATAAACAGTGTTGTGATGGATGTGTGGATGGAGGTGTGTGGATCTCCATAACCTGGAAACCCAAAAATCATTATTAACTCATCAGTGTGATTTTTGATTGGTTGGTTGGTTCCCACAGTGTTTTATTAATGATGTAATTTTAAACAGCTAACGAGTCTACGTGTGGACTGATTTATTGAACCTCCTACAGATGCAGACAGTAATATTCTGGAAAAAGGTTTCTTTTGATCATCTTGAGAGGCTGCCTGGTTTAACTAAAACCACTGTCACTGAAGAGACACATAATGAAACACAAACACAGTCACTATGTATATTACAACAGTAACACAAGCCGCTGCTGAGCCTCACTTTCTTCCAGCTTCTTCTCTGTTTTCTAAACTGATCAGATACTAAATGTTGCCTTTGAGTGAAAATCCGTGACAAGGAATTAAACTAAAATATTAAGACTTCAGTTTAGCAGCAGCCCTTCACACAGGGTCAGAAACCTGTCGATCCGCTCTACATCTTTGCTGACCAGAGACATCACTGTCCTCGCCTCGCCTTTCTTCCCACCGCAGCAGGGAGTCGATCGCTTCCTGTTATTAAGTCTGGCTGAGGGTCGCAGGTTAAGGGTGAGAGGTGGAAGACAGATGCAGTGTTGACAAGGAGGAGGGGATGAAAAGAGATAGAGAGAGAGAGAGAAAAGAGAGAGAGGCTCTGTTTACCTCAGTGTGTGTGAGAGAGCAGCAACTGGAGAGAGAGACAGAGGCAATGACAGGAGGAATTACTGAGGAATGATTGGAATTTCCTGAATGGCAATGATGGAGTCTCTCTCTCTCTCTTTCTGTCTGTGTCTCTCTCTCTTTCTGTCTTTTTCCTTTTTTTTTTCATTGGTCTAGAGGGACAGTACAAAGGTACAAAGGTAGAGACACACAATGCATAAAAGCAGATGGACTGAAAAGGTTTCACCTACACTCAGTTGTCAGTTTATTAGGAACACATAGCTAAGACTAATACATTCAAGTCCTGCAATAAACGACTATTTCAGAGAGATGAAGATTTAACTGACTGGTTATTTTGGAGGCTGCAGTTTGCAGTGCTGTTGAATTGCATTCTGTTATACAAACACATGTTTCTATTATCTGACAGAAACAGCTTTCTGTTCAGTTCAACAGCATCATAAACTACTTCCTACTGTCATCCTGTAAAAAACGAGTCTATAGGTCGTCTGTGCAGCAGGTTATTATGACCCATAGTTATGTTTTGTTGTTAGACAACATCTAGTGGTCATAATAATTACGACAAAGGGAAAAGTGCGATGATGTAGTTTATAGAGCGACAAAGTCCATGTCAGGAGGAGGTTGTGGTGAATATGACACAGGAGAGCGGTGTTCAATTCCCATGTGTAGCAGCTTATGTCGCTTATTCATCAGTGACAAAGTGATGGATAACACTATTATTGTAACCATGACAACCCAAATCATCCTAAACCTAACCAAGCCATGACCATTATTATAGTAACCATGGCAGCGAAGGAAGTTACGCCACTTTCGGTATAATGTATAATGTTTATTATTGTTACCACGACAACCACGACAACCAAAGTCTGGTGCACACTATTTCAGGGGACACTCCTATGGGTCATATCAGAGGGCTATATGGTTGTTCAGGTTGGAGGACTCGTCCTTTCCTTGTGTCTTACCACAAAAAAGATGGTTCTGGTACCTTCTCTCTCTGTGGGTGTATTCAAGGACACTGAAATATTCAAGCAGTGATGCCATAATGATGAAATCCAATTAAAACATTTTCACAACACTGATGTTTGATTATTATTTTCATCTGTGATTTATCATCATTAACATCAGTGTCATGGTTTGTGGCTCAAACGTTCTGGATGTCAGAGTGTCCTTGATCTCAGCACTACTCCATGGCTGAAAAACATGGAATTAAACAGGTGAGTGAGCTTGAATGGAAATGAATAAATTATTATATTATATTATTGTATGAAAGGACAACAAGAAACTGTCAAATTCAAATGAATTATTATAAATGTATATTTTAAATCAGCATCTTTGACAAAATGGTTCTTCTTTCCTTTCCTCAAAGGTTGTTGTTCCCTGTCCTCACTTGAAACTGATTCCCCTTCTGTGAGTTTCACCTGTGAGTGAGTCCATGTGAGCCGGTTCTCAGTCATAAGTATCATATCATAGTTTACTGAGGCACTGGAGCAGGCTGTTAAAAAACAACAACGTGTGGACATGTTACGCCTCCTACATTGTTCTCCAAATCAGCCTGAGCCCTGGGAGGATCGTGTTACATGGTGGTGTGACCTGCCAAGCAAAGTACAATGAGAGAGTGCACAAACACACAACTACACCCTCATTCTCACCAAAACGACAACATACAAAAACCCTTGTTTGTTGTGTTGTGAGAAGCCGGATACAGGTGCAGGTGGTTTTACACAGGTCTGACAGTTCTTGTCTTTGCTCCTGAGGGTCAACATGAGTTTCCCTGCATGGAAAACCACTTTTTCTAGCACAGATGGCAGCAAATTCTTCCTCTCTGCTCTGCACAGTCACAGACCAGGCCAAATGATGAGCATCAATCCTCTAATGTTATACCAAGATGTCAGTGCTGTCTCCCATGTTGAACTTCCAGTGTAAAAAATAACTTATCATTCTCTCCAGACATGTTTTAAACTGTCTAAAAATATTCTGCTGTGATTAATATTTTGCTGAATATGATTTTCACTCATAAAAACTGTGGCTGAAGCACATCTACTCTTACTTAGTCATTGAGAAATCTGGATCAGGTCTTGTGCCCCGCCCACCACCACTGCTTGTGCGCTTGGCGAATACGTGAAACAGTAGCGAGTATCAAGATGGTTAGAGGAGGAAAGTCTCAGTCTGTCTCAGTTAAACCCAGACTGAGATCAAAATCGGCGATTAGCAGACGTATCAGAACAGGCAGCGTAGTTAGCATCTTTTATTTGTTTATGTTGTTTGTTAGCTTGTAACTGGCAGTGGCTGACACAGTGTTAGTGGTTGTGCTAATGCAAACTCGGGCTCTCTGTACTGACAAGGTTTCGGGCTTATTTTGCAAGTTGACAGGATTGGTTCCCTAGCTTATATGACCTATGGATCCCTTTCTGTGTGAATCTGTTTTTATGAGACTGTCATTAGTTCACTGCAGTTCAAGTCATGGTGCTGATTGCTTATTTTGCTAGTGAAATGTCTTATATTATATAAAAAACATCATATGGAAATTAACAAGGTAACAAGGAGGGTTTATTTAACTGTGATGTTAAGGGAATAGTTGGAGTTAAATTTACTTTCTATGATCCAGTCATGACAGTAAATCTTCACACTAAAAACTATAGTAAATGAATCATCACAATTGGGGGATTTGCTTGTGGCAGTAAAGGTGTCAGTCTGCTTTGGACAAAGGTGCTCTCCCTATCATTATGCATCTGAACCTGCCCCCTCCCTCAACGTCCCTCAGGCTGCCATCTCACAGGTTTCGCAACTTTCTAAAAACCCACCCGCTTCATCTGACTGGTCAGGTGTGTCGGGGTGTGAAAGTAGACCACACTGAAAACCTTCCAGAAGACGCTGTCTGAAAATGTGCACCATTATCCACATATTTGAATAATTATCACCCCCTCCCTCCCCCTCGCTATCACTTTTCATCCTGCCTTCAGAACACGGCTGGAGTTGGATACGTCATGCAAACTAGTTATTTTCGGGTGGAGGACCTGTCCCTTACGAGCGTGGAGATCTGGGTGGCGGATGTAACGTGTCTGACATGTCATGCAGGAGACCAGGCTCCCTTTCCAGCTCAGACCTGGGCTGCAGTCGAAAAGTCTCTTTTGCTGAGGAAAGAAGCGGCAGCCATGATAAGAGCTGGTTGAATTTTCTACATGATAAGAAAAAGGAGCTTCAGTGCTTCCTATCTTATCTCCTTTAGCATAGGAAACACTGGACCTTTCTTTATGAAAGGAAAGGAGAAATTGCGTACCCACAACTCCTTGCTGCAGCAATTATTAAAACAATACACCATTATAGACATGTTATCTTATTTTAACATGTCAGTCCTGTCTGCTTTGTGTTTGTGGTTAGGAAAGGAGTATTTATCGTCCATGTGTTATACATAAAGTTGGTTTAAGAAAAACAAAAAAAAACTCTCCGCAGCACAATTTTCTTTTCCTAGGTCCTTGTGAGTTCTCCTTCATGTCTGTCCTTGATCTCAAGACATTTTCCATCGAGGTTGAGGAGAAGTGGTTGGGAAGGAAGATTATTTAGACTTTTTGACTGCAGCCATGCTTTAACATTTGATCATTTAATCATTTTTTTTTCCTTAACCAAGTGTCTTCAACCACCTTAACCATGACCTTCCTTAACCATAACCAGACGTTAGCTGCCAGGTGTAGATATTTTAGAAAGAAAGCATTTCAAAAATGTTGCATATCAGGTTTTCTTTGCTTTTAGTGGTCATAGCAGGACTCTTCTTGGATAGAATCTGAACATGAATCTGAATGACTCTTATTCTGGTGTGATTTTGATATAAATCTGCGAGCATGGCCAAGAATTGAAAAAAAGAATTGACCTAAATAGATACATATTCATCCTGACATCAGCACATGAAACTCAACCATTTTAATGCTGATATTTAGGTTTTCTTTGTTTCCTCTTTCAGTCTGTGACAAACCACGGTGCTGAATTCCTGATCTGACACACAATCTCCTGCAGAAATGCTGAGATGTGTTTGACAGCCTGTGGAAGAGGAATTAGACTTTTGGGTTGTTTTTTTTTTCTGTATGGGTCAAACTAAATCAGCTCCATGTGTGTTTGAAGGTACAGTAAATCCAGCACCCTGCCCCCGGGTTGGTTTGAGGGAGGGTGGGATAAACGCTAAAGCTGACTAAAGGCTGTTCAGGAGTCCCCACCCTCAGGGGAGACATCAAGCGGTAAAGTCAGCATACTTCATGTATGGAGTCAAAGTAATCTGACTCCCTCTCTTTCACTCCCTGCCTCTTGTTTTGTTATGTGCGAACATGTGTGATAATGTAACAGCATGAGTCCACATGTGTGTGTGTTTTAAATATGGGTGTGTATGTGCATTTTACTGTGTCTTTCTAAGACATGAATGTAAATATGTGTTTTGGGTGTTTTAGGTGGGAGGTCATTATAAAAGCTAAGTCCAGTTCAGCTGGACTCACTGCCTCTATTGGTTTAACCAGTTGGACGGTCGCTTACTGTTGTTGGTGTGTGTGTGTATGTGAGTGTTTGTGTGTGATGTGGGGATTTCAACAGCTAAAAGGCAGCAGACGCTGTTACAAAGTCACAAAATGAACTATATTAAACACACAGTATGTAACTTCTGCCACTATGGGTCCCTCAGTCAAAACAATAACAAAAGGTGACGTAGGTAGCAAGGGATCATGGGATCAGCTTCCCCTGGTTTGGATTCCTTCAGTGTCAGTGGTTCAGGAGGTTTTTACGTGGAGGTGAATCATCCACAGAGGTCTCCTCCTCTCCAAAAACAAACAGACCAGCTGATTATAACCAGAAAAAGACTGAATAAAGCAGTTTCACTTCAGAAATCAGTGATGTCATCGACCACCTACAGCGGACACAGGACGTTTCGGAGCATCTCGGAGCTGAGCTGTCTGACGTTGGCTCGGCTTTTTTTGTCTGATCCAGACGTTGGATGAATAAAATCCTTCAACTCGTTAAAATATATAGTTGAAAACGACCAAGGTGTAAAATGCGTGTTTTAAAAATGGGGTTTAAAACTGGATAAAATTCAATTTTGAGCTTCTGGCAGACAACCTCAACACTGCACATAGAGGATATGATGTCATTGACAAGCGACCAAATGAAACTGAGCCTTACCATGATTACAATCACACATTTCTGTGGTTTGATAATTGATGGAAAAAAATGCACACAACTCAACACACAATATAAAACAGGTCTAGCTGTTTTAGACATTTTAATGCTGAAAGGTTGCTTATTATGTCTTTAACCAGCCATCCAACAATCACTCTTTGGGTTTGTGCAGGTCTAGGTTACTATAACAAAGAGACACCTCAATTTATAAAATGAATAATGAAAAAAGACACTTTAACTCTGTTTTGTCTGTTCTTCCTTCACATCAAGGTTTGAGCTTCACTGTGCAGAGTGGTGTGTGTGCAGAAGGTTTCTTTGTAGCGTTAAAACCCGGGGCTCAGTGAACCTGACAAAGAGGGAGACCACACAGGATATAACGTCATTTAAACAACATTTCATCTGAAACACAGGTAAAAAGATAGTGGTCAGTGTGTAAGGCAGTGGTGCTGTTGTTGACTGTGTGGTGGTGTGAAGGCAGAACCAAAAAGTTAGATGGTGACGTGAGAGGCCCAGCCTGTCCAGCAGCGAGACTACCTCCACCTACAGGAAATCTGCAAATGGAAAAAAGAGGGACAGCAGAAGGAGCAGTGACAGAGTCAGAGCCTGTCACAGTAGGTGTCCTTGAAACTAAGGGTAAGACACGTACGCACCAGCAGGGTTTCGTGACTCTAACTCTGACTTCTGTAGAGCTGTTCAGAGCTTTATCACCCTCCTCCCCTCATCAACTAATATTCAAACCAGGCGTTTAGTGTTTTTCAACTATCTCTTAAATCATCAAGACTGTTGGTGGAAAGACTGACAGACTCTGGCCTCTATGATATTCTGTATTGTGCTTTTGATTCCACATGAAATCTGCTGAGATGTGAAGTGCGCATTACTTTGCATGACAGTAAATTAATTAAAAAGGTCAGCCCGCTCTCTGTCCTTCCTTCTGAGTCGAAGCTTCAGACCTAGAGCGGCTGGGAAGGGATGAGGATTAACCCAAACTCTGAGCTCCACACTCCCACCACATGCAGAGCTGCCTCATCAAAGAGCCCGTTGAAGTCCTCCTCAAAGCTTGTGCAAACACCAGCCAGCGCCAGGAAGAAAATCCAGCCGCACCGACAGGAAGTGGAAGCAGACTCCAGTGACGTGTGAGAGACCTTTCCTCGTTTTTCCCCTGAATACAGCAAATTCCTCTCAACTGGGTCAAACTGCTAGAGTGTCTCAGTGTGTGTGTGTGTGTGTGTGTGTGTGTGTGTGTGTGTGTGTGTGTGTGTGTGTGTG
Organism: Trachinotus anak; assembly: GCF_046630095.1. Lineage (NCBI taxonomy): Eukaryota > Metazoa > Chordata > Actinopteri > Carangiformes > Carangidae > Trachinotus > Trachinotus anak. The sequence continues at coordinate 25,147,881 of NW_027273864.1, forward strand.
CTGCTAATGTGTGTGTGGGAATTAGAAAAAAAAGTGTGATCACGATTGCATTTATTTTGCATTGAGAATGTAGATACCACAAGATACTTCAAACACTAGAGGTTTTTCTATCTGTGACTTTTCTTGTGTTTTTGAACAGATTCAGCACTTTCCAAAGCTGCTTTGAAGGATGCATTCGAGGACCAATTGTGTCACAGTGACATGACAAAGTCGCCCCATTTCAAAGGCTGCCTCAAATGCAGAACTGCGTCCTTCATTCCACAGGCAAAGAAGAATCCAATAGGTGGATCTCTCGCAGTCCAAACTATCCCAAGATTCACTATGTGCCAGTGATGAATCACTTTTCAGAAAGAGAACAATTGTGGACTCAGATGAAACAGTAGTTGAGGATTAATAGGAAATCCTCCATAGACAATAACATTTCAGTTCAGCCTTTGTGTACATTTTCAGAAGGCTACATGCCCAAGGTAGTCTGTGCCCTCCGAGGGATCCAGCCTCTGATTTGTCACCTCACATACTCTCCCCCTCGAGCTTGTGAACTTACTGACTCTCTGCTTACTGACTTATTTGCAGACTTTGACTATCTCTGCTGCTTCACCTTAAACAGAAAGTTCACCTGATTTCAGCCTCTGCAGATCAGCTGACACTTGAAGTCATTTTTACTTTTCAGCTAAAGCGCTCCGATGTCACGGATGGATTACTGAACCGGCTCACCGGACACTGGCCTGGGGGGCCAGGAGGTCAGGTCACAACCATCCCAAAGAGACACAAAGGGACCATGCAGAGACTCGAATCCTGCCAGCTGGTGATCCACTCATGACATGGAAATAAAGAGACATTATTGTTCTTGTATTGCAGTGTAGAGTTAAGTTAGTTCTAGTGTTATAAGTATAAGGAAATGTGAGATCAGATTGTTATTTCATTCTAACATGACCTGATTTAGCTGCTCAGTTTGCCGTTTACCTTCACGAGAGCAAAGACTTTTAGGATGAAGACTAGCCAGTGTGTCTGGTGAACGATAACGAGTTTGTCTGGGGTCACTGGAGTGTAAACTTCCCCAAATATGACTTGACTTAAAAGTGAGTCTGGTATCCAACCACAGTCTTAAGTATTTATAACATTCAACTGTTTCGGTTTCATGACAATGAAGGGTTTGGGCTTTGTGCAGTAGGCTGGATACTGTTAGAGAAAACCATACATTTAGTTTCACCCAAATTTGAAAAAAGCTTAAACCAGAGACTCATTGGTGTTTTTGCTTAAAGGTGATTTAAATTATAAATAAATGAATCATCAGCTTTAAAGCAGATATTGTTTGTACATGTGACACTGCTGTAAAGTGAAGAAGAGTTTTAGGATTGAACATTTTAGAGGTTAAAGAGTTGAAATAACTCATTAAATTAAACATTCTTCTCCTCTGATAAGAAAAGAACAGGAACAAACTCTGACTACACACAGGATCCATTCACAGCACAGCAGGAATCTGTCTGATTCCTGGCAGTTTTCATCATAATATTTACTTCTAATGAGGCTGTGGATTAAAGGGTTAGTCCACTCAGGTCCTGAGTGTGCAGCAGATCTGAGCACGTAGCATGAGTTCAGCCTGAGAAACAGCACTGAGTTGTTAAAATACTGGGGCTTCAGTGGAGCGGGGTGTTGTTGGAACTGGCAGAGGATGAAATACAGATTGAGTCATAGATCCATGAGGCTGAAAGTTTATTAGAGACTAAAAACACTGAAAAGTGGAAAAACTGTGCCAAAATTCAAGAATTCAGAGAAATCCTTTCTAGGTTCTTGCAAGAATCTGGATCATATCCAGAGATTTTTTGATGTGACATCTTACAGTCCTGTGATCGGAGCGTGTCCAGCCCAGATTTCATCATATTTGGGTCATAGTTTGAAATATCTGGGCAACTACATCCCTTGATTCTGGGGTTTTCACAATGTTTTTAAAGATGAACCCAAGTGACTTTGGTGATCCTCTGATTTTAACTCCAGCGCCACCAGAACGAATGTCCTGATTCATCTCATCTCAACATCTGTGAGAGGGATTGGACACACATTTTGTACATTTTGTATTTTGTAGTCGCTGTCTACCAATACCTCTGATGTTAATTCACCTCTGTGTCAGATTTATTTAACTTGCAATCAGAAACATTAAAAAAACAGTCACTGTGTTTAATAATAATAATTTTAATAATGATAATAATAACAACAACAACAAACTTTATTCATAGAGCACTTTTCACTCAAGAGATGTAGCTCAAAGTGCGTTACAATAAGAAATGGAATAGTACAATGAAATAATTATGAATGAAAAAAAGGACAAAAATAAAGTGAATCTTGAATTTGTATAATGCTCTGTGTGTGTGTGTGTGTGTGTGTGTGTGTGTGTGTGTGTGTGTGATCTTGACACTCACAGAATTGCTTTTGACTCCTACAAATTCCTGTGAGTGGACAGAAATTTGGGTAATGAGCGTCTTCCCGTCAGCATTGACTTATGAGAGGTGGAGCGGGCAGTAGCAGGGGTCAACAAGTCTCTGTCACTACAGATTTAAACAGTTCGTTATTAAAACTGTGTGTTTACATTCAGTTCTTCACTCTGCACTGCACTGGTTGAAATTTGTTTTACAGTCTGGATTTAGTCACATTTTACTCATCAGCTTTATTACTGAAGCATGAAGCTAAGAGGAATCTGCTGGGATCGATCAGTGATAATTATGCTAATGCTGTTTACACCAATACATACATGTAGGTACATGGAGGAACAGGAGGTGGAGATGGGGAATAAAAGAGTTATAATAAGGGAATTTATACTGGAGGTATTTGTATCAGGTATCTATTCTGTTATCACAGGATACAGTTGGACCAGAACAAAATCTGAACCATCAATTAATTTTATTTCTAACAGTTTCTGCCATCATAAATTTTTTATACCCAAGATTTTGGGCATTTACCATCATCCTGTATTATTCACACATAAAACGTTTACATCCTTGCGAGTACATGATGAACTCTCACCTTTGAGAAAAGCCAGAAATAAGTTTAATATACAAATACCCTGGTGGCAGCACAATGTCAAACTTCAAGCAATGGTTTCCCACAGATTTGGTTCTCACACGTCCAAACTCACAGACATACAGGCGGAAGCATGTGGAAGCATTTAGAGCCGGGAGCCCCAAATCACCGTGTCCTCTGTCACCCCCCAAACACCTCCTCAGGAGGGCTGTGAACCTGGGCAGAGGGGTCAGGGGTCAAATACAGGGAGGGTGAGCCCCGGGATGTAGTCCAGGCCTTCCAGAACCATACAGCAGCCGACGAACATTATTATCAGGTACACATTTTTTTATATGTGACTTTATGAGAAAGTCGAGTGGTGTCGTCCTGAACCAGCTGCTGTGATTTGTCTCCATAAAGTCAATGAAGCATTTTGGGATTAGATAACTTCCTAAAACTAATTTGATCTCATGTTATTTAATAAAATCTGCAGCAGCTGACAGGATGTTAAATCATAAAAGAATGGCTGTATTATCTGTATCAGATTCAGATCCCACACCCACCTCCCTCCTTTTGGCTCAGATGGCAGAAAGTCGTTTGGTCCGCCAGACTGAAATATATCGACAACTATCTGAGGTATTGTGGTTGATTTTTACACCAACATTCATGATCTTCAGAGGACTTGACTTTTCCTCTAGCCCCACCAGCAGGTCAGAGTGTTCACTTAACTTGTGAAAGGTTTCAGGTTTTGTCAGATATTCACGTTCACCTCTGGATGAACTGATGACCCCTTAACTTTCCATCCAGCCAAAATTTGAATTTTGATACTTTGATTTTTTTAACAGACACCTGCAAAACCAATGACATTCCCATCAGCCTCAGATACTTAACTATGTGTTGAGTGCTAGTGAGTAAACGTTAGCATGCTAACACGTTAAACTAAGATCACTAAACATCAGCATGTCAGCATTAACATTATCATTTAGCTCAGCTGATGAAATTCTGTTGATAACACTAAAAGGTTTGTAATTTCTATGACTGAACAGCAACTTTGTCAAAGGCTATTGCAAAAATATTTATTTATTTTGTGTCATGATGTGAACCAGCAAGCCTGGTTTATTAAAGTAAATATTAAAGTTATTTTGTAGTGAAAATCATCTTTAGGAAAAATAATTTGGATTTATTTTGGTAATGTGCAAAAAACTCACATTAAACCAAGTTTTTAAAAGTGACTTTTAAAAACCTTCATTCTGTGAAAATTAAAATCAGAATGAAGGAAAATAAATCAATGTTACATCAGTGGTAACGTACAGGTAGATTTTTTCTTTTATTATAGTAAAGGTAAGCGAAGAGCTAAAAAAACTCACAGCAAGTTCATTAAGACTTACATATTAAAGGCACTTTATCTCAACAAGAATGTGGGGAGTCTGTGAAAATAAGAATTTTAAACTTGTATTGCACCGAAATATGAAGTGAAGCAAGTAATCTGACATCCATCCCATCTGTCCATACCACAGATGTCCCAGCAGCCCCTTACAGGTAAAACACAGGTGTGCAAAGTAGAGCTGAAACAACTGGGTTATTATTATCATTTAAGTCCTCTTCAAAGCAAAAACGGCAAAAACAAATCACTGGTTCCAGCTTCTCAAATGTGACATAACCACATATCTTTGGAGTACAGGTTTGGCAAAATCACGTTGGAGGTTGGGGTTAGGAAATTGTGATGGGCATTTCACTGATAAGAGACAGTTCCTCGCAGCAGCTGGAATCTGAAAATGTTTGGCATTTTTTCACTCGTTTTTTGTTTGAAAACAATTCATTGATTATCAAAATAGTTACCAATTATTTTTCTGTCAGTCGATTTATTCATCAGTTGCTCGTCTAATTAATTTTGGCTCTAATGACAATGAACACAAACCTGATCTGATCTAGTCTGGTGACCCAGCAGTCCAGTTACTCAGAGCTCAATTTCAAACTTCAGGTCATGTGACACCCACGAGCCCAAAAATCTAATTCAGCATAAAAAAACAAATAAAAATCTGACAATTACGAAACATTAAAAAGAACCAGAAAGGGCACCATTAAGATTGTGTGTGTGTGTGTGTGTGTGTGTGTGTGTGTGTGTGTCAGTCATGGGTGGCCTCTGAGCTGCTTTAACCTGATACCTCAACACATGTCAAAACAACAGGACAATTATCAGAACAAAGTCATGTCGGCTACTTTTCAAACATGTTTCTAATTAACTACAGAAAAAACTCACATCTTACTGTCTCAAGCCTCCATATGGAGGTTCACCAGTCTCATAAGAGTGCTCTCTCTCTCTCTCTCTCTCTCTCTCTCTCTCTCTGTCTCTAGTAACAGTATCTCTCTCTCCCTCTTTTCTTCTGTGACATTATAGGAACCTGATCTGACATCCTGCATTCCTGTTAACAAAAACGAAGGAGATGTTATGAGAAAAAGCCAGAAAAAAAAACAAAAACAAGAATCAAGATTCTGGAGACATTTCTATCACTAAATCCATATTAATATGAAAATAATAAAGAAATCCCAAATCAACCAATAAAAACATCCCGTTGTCGGCAGCTACAAGCTTTCCCTGAAACAATGCTCCCGGTTCACATGTTTCATATTTGTTTGGTAGAAATGCTCTGTGATGACAACAGCTGGCAGCGATGTCTCTGGACTGTTCAGTGTAACTGAAGCATCGTATTCAGCACAGGAGGAAATCTCCAGACATAACACAAAAAAACTGTCAGCATGGATCGATACCACTCAGGGTAAAAATGAGAAAATCAACCCTGTTTCGATACAACTGCAACAACAAACGTGTTTTATAGGAAACATATCTCTGGCTCGGTTGTGTCCAGAAGCGACATCATTTTTGATTGGATGAAGCTACATTTTAGAAAAAGGTGGTGGCTTTGGTGGAATGTAAAGAAACATGTTGTGCCTGAGGTCAGTGTGAACTTTTTCTGTTTTGAACCGAAACCAAAGTGGTTTTGTAGCCCGAACCACAGATGGGTTCAAAATGACAAACAATGAGAGAAACTTTATCAACTGCAAGACCACTTTTGAGGAAAACCATCTTGTTCGCTTCACCATGGAGGTTATGTTTTCACCCGTGTTTGTGTGTTTGTTTGTTAGTTTGTCTGTTTATCCGCAGGATTGCACAAAAAGTACTGAACTGATTTGTACTGAACTTGGTGGAGGAATGGGTCGCAGGCCAGAGAAGATCCTGTTCAATTTTGGGGCAGATTCGGATCATCAACTTTGAATTTGATTTTTTTTTTTTGCTGAAGTTTGCCTTCAGGTTTACTCATGTAACTGTTTCTACGTGGGATGACCAGGCAGATACATGAAGAGTCTCTAAATGCAAATATGCAATAAAATGTGGATAATTGTAGACAACAGCACTGATTGTTTATGAAAAAGTGACAGCTCTGACTGGGTCAGAGAGACTCTTCTTTTTGTGCTTTCAAACTTAACATATCCACACCTGAGTGAAGAATCTAATTTCAGACTTCAGAAAATTTCATTTGAGTCCATATCCATGTCTACCATTATTGTCAGTTTTTTAATTTGTTGGAGTTTTCTGCTGGTTTTTTGACACTTTGGGGAAGTAACCTCTGAACGACACTCATCATCCAGCATCCAGTGGTGTGTCCTCTGCCCTCCCCCTTTCTCCAGCAGGTGACTTGGCACAGCTGTCCCTGGTTTCACAATCAGATGTTGGAGCATAAAGGTGGAGAGCTGGTGTTTGAACATGATTATTGATACCAGTCTCCAGTTGGTGTTAAGTTTGGGTTTTGTTCCCCAGTGCACCACTGTTGATTTTCAGTTGTCGTTTTGCAATTATTAATAAAATTCCTTATTTTCCTTCTTAATCTGTTTTCTGGTTTCTTTTGTTTTGCCCGGATCATCCTCGTCCCCTGGACCTTTACAGAGAACGTAACTTAAAAAAAAAAAAATCAAAGCTCTATATGCTCCTGCCTGACTTTTGTTCTTTTGCACGTGTAAGAAAGTTTGTGTTAAGTTATTGAGGTGAAGAGTTTGTTTATGGCAGCTGAAATAAATTTGAAAGCAAAGGAGGATATAGAGAGCAGGTGAGCCGGCCAGTCCTGACATGGCCTTGAAGGCCTCACATCCTGTGAAGGAGTGTGTGTGTTTGTGTGTGTGTGAATGCATAAGTGTGTTTGTTTAACCACCAATCAAGTCTATTTTCTGTTTGCATAATGTGAAACGGACCCTTTTGATTGACTCCGACTCTCTCTCTGTTTTCTTTCATCTCTCCAGGCTGCCATTCATCTCTCATTGTGCTCCTCACACTAGGCCTAAAACAACCACTGACACACATTCAAATGCACAAACACTCATATGTTTTTTTTCCTCATATTTATCCTCTGTTTGTTGACTGTATTGAGAACATTGTGAAACGTGTCTTGAGTAAACGAGAGCAGCAGAATAGCTTAGAAATAGTTCAGAGTGTTCCCACATATATTTACCCAACAGTCGCTCCTGTCCTGTATCGACACCGGGAGACTCTTAGGTCTGTATTGTTCCATCCAAGTGAAGTTTGATCAGATTGCGCTGGACAAGCTAGATTCAGATTATCATACTGTCAGTTACTAAGTGACAAAATTAACTGTGTACAAGTAAAAGATTAACCACTTGACACTTGTTGAGGTATATTTTGAAGGAGCTATTTATGAGTATTGCTATTGCTACATAGCCAGCGTTAGCATTAACAGCTGTTTACTTACCTTACTTGCCGTTAATGCTAACGTTGGCTATGTAGCAATATCAAAACTTACAAATAGCTCCTTTACTGAGCGCCAACACTGGACTTTCTAAAGGTCCATGGTTATGAAGGACTTTGGTTACCAAGACAGAAAAGCTTCCTTAGCTCCACTCTATTTTTATAAGGTGCAGTGAGTAAGAAGTTTAAAATATTTAAAAATGCTCAGACCTACTCAACAACTTGGTTACAAGTATCGTACTCATGTGTACAGTACCTGTGCATCGTGGATATGCACTGATGTGCTGTACATATGAAAGTAATCAGATCAGACAAACTGGATTCGGGTTCCTGAGGTACAGTGTTGAATAATGGCCAGGAGTGCTTTTGCGGAACACTATGTTATCGCAGTGAAGTTGACCTTTGACCTTTTGGATATAAAATGTCATCACTTGATAATTTTAATAATTTGTGTTCCCTCGTTGTTTGATCACCAGATATCACCAGTGAATGTGATCAGACTATGAGTGATGTTGGTGTGTGAGTGGTCAGTTTCTCCCTGATGGACATTTTCAATAATAATCATAAGCTGCTATCAAAATGAAACCTCACTAAAGTCTCTTAAAAACAGCTTTAACTGCACAAAACGTTTTCAGCTTGAGTTAATCATTTAAGTTTTAGTTAGTTAGTTTCCCTTTTTAATGTCAAAATAAAAGCCATATGTTCTGCCTCCATTGGTCTTATAATTGTCATAATTTTTATGAGTTGATATCTCTTTGCTCACAGTATCTCAAAATCTTGATTGGTTGTTTTTTAGTATTTTAGTTTTTAGTATACAAACAAGGACTTAATAATACCAGGTGTAATTGCAAAGACCTGTGGGACTGTTTTTACTCAGATAACATGTCTAGATAATAATCCCAAACTCCAGATATAAATGGACCCTGTACTGGTAAACAAGCCTTGTTTGGAACTGTGGTTTTTATCTGTCATGGCATCACATTATGATAAATGAGACACTCCATGAGCTGCCTCAGCTGCAGTGTGTTTCCAGAAAGCTGCAGAGAAGTCCCCAGTGGCACTCAGTGGTTTCTCTGTGGTTTCGTGCTTTTATTCTGACACCCGAGAGAGCTTCTGTGTCATGCATGAGTTTATTTCTCTTAAGGGGTGTTGCTGCATTAAAGAAACTCGTCAACACAGCAGTGAGGATTGAGTTAGACTGTGGTGGACTTGACTGTGGATTTCCCCCTTGTCTTCTCACATCTAAGAAAAACAGCTGCAGGAGGAAATCGACAGAAACAGCACACATCAGATTATCTGCCTTTACAGTCAGACAGGAAAACACTGGAAAATACCCGTGTGAGTGTAAATGCTGCTGCTTCTTTTTATTTTCATCTAAGGCAGCAATCATTGTGATATTAGTTTGGTAGACAGAACATGTGCCAGCTGATTTTACATGAAATGTATACATGAAATTGACGTGTTACATATAATATTTCTGTCAAGTATGCATGAGACACTATTTACACAAAAATAAAAGACATTTTATTGACATTTCAAACATCATCAGACACCTGTTTTTCAACAGAGCTTGAATAGGATTATTGGGCCTTAAAGTTGTTTACACAGAAAAAGAAATTTCAGAATAATTAACTTGTTAATTAAATTTTTTTTTATTAACCAAATCAGCATCAGAATAACCTACCCATCAAAATACAGACAAGAAAAACTTCAGTTGAAAACCAACTTGTTTGTGCCTTGATTGGCTGACCCATAGTGCTGTCCAGCTACTGGGCTTATTTGGCTAGCTGGCTTTTTAGCCATGTCAGTCGTAAATGAGTGAGCTGACAGTGACACAGGTATCAGGGCTTACTGTTTTTGATTGATTAGCTTAGAGACTAATCACAAGTCAGATCTTTGTCCTGGGTCGAAGGAAACAAAAACTACTAAACTGCTCACATTTGGCCTCATATTTCTCAACCTGCTGTATCTAGTTGAAATTAGCCTGTTGGTACAACAACCTTTGCTAACACCTTTGGGTATAGGCAGTAAGATTTTATTGCGATGGTGATCCCAACCCCTCAAAAAAAAACTTTTCTCTGGAGAGCGGGCTGACCAGGGACAAATTCCCGGGCCACTTTTTTGCTCCCGTCTGTCTCCGGTTCATCACCACAAGTGACGCTTATCACAGCCAAGTCTTCATTTGATCCTTTATTATTGTACGAAATAACATCATCTCCAACATTTTTAAACACGTTGTGTGAATTAGGTTTTAACTCTGGAGCTGAGATTTTCAGCGTGTCAGTGTTGATCAGAAACAGATACACCCCAGTTTGAATTATCATTATAATTATTATTATTATTATTATTATTTAAATTAGGATGCTTCATGATCATGCCCAAAACAACGACTGTGACTTTATACCATATGACCACCAATATACAGTATACAGTATATTTTTCTTCGGTCTCAGGTTAGGCCTCAGACATTTCAGGTTATGTGAAAATCTCTGTCACAGTTTGAACATCTGCGTCATGACGTGAAGTCATGTTGTTGGGGAGAGGTTTGTATTCTCAGATACAGTTTGATCGCCTGTATGTGCCTCTCTTTGGCAGGATTTTGCCACATGATTTTAAATATAATTTATACCCTTTGTCACAGGCACCACAGTCATTTTTCACCTCTTTTATTGCTTCTAAATGATGTCTACTGACTGAAATAATGTAAACTTCCTGGCTACCTTGGCTGCTCAATTCCTAAAGCAGATTATTCCTAAACCAGATGATAACGAGAGACCGAATGGGAGCGATGTGCCGCAGAAAACGTGAAGGAGAAGGAGAGAGAGGAGTCCAGAGATTTAGAAATCACTGTAAACACACAGCTGTCATCAGGGTGAGAACAGCTGAGTGCTTCCCCCTCCTCGGACTCCATGTTTCCTTTAGGCAGCCCCATTGGTCCAGAACAGGTTTGATTGCTTTCGTTGTTTCACTGTACAGATCTTTTTCATCCCTGGGCACCGAGGAAAACGAGACACACCCTAATGAATCATTTCAGGGTCAAGCAGCAAGTCAACTGTCCAACCCAGCAGAGCAAACACTGAGCTGTGACACAGTGGGGAAAAAAACACATGGGGAAATGCTGCCTCCTGGTGGTCACCTCTGACAGCTGAACGTTAAAGAGCTGCGGACAATGACCCATTAACACTATATTGTATTAAACAATTAAAGTGACATTTAGGACATTTTACTAAAAATTCTGCACTTTTATGCACAAACTTCAGAATAAAAACTTTTTATGAAACTTTTTTTTGTTATTTTTAAACCGTGCTTTCATAATGCCTTGCAGAAATGTATGGTAAAAATATAATAAATTGATTAATCGATTGATTGATTTTTTTTTTTTTTTTTTTTTTTTTGTAATTTAAAAAGTTAAAACTGTGATGCGGGTTCAGAGTAGACCCTGGATCATGATGATAAAGACACACATAGCACCGACACTTATGGATATCAACAGGCAGTATGGCACGATGGTCAGAGTTATACATAAGAGTTCATTCATCAAGTGCATTAGTGAAACAAGCAGACTGTGCAAATGAGCAATCTCCAGACAGTAGTAAAACTATCTGCTGTTTAACAACTGAATAGCAGCAGGAGCAAAGGAAAAACAGGCACTCTAAACTGACAACCTGAGGGCAACAGTTCAAACTCTGTCCAGAGAGGATGGTCTTGGCACTCCAGAGGTGAAGTAGCCAAGCAACAATTAAATATTAAAACTGATTCAGTAAAACTTCTATCAGAGAGTCATCTTCTTAAAGGAGACATTAAAAGAACTTATCTTCATCAGGAAAAAATGTCTCTGATGGACATTTTTTTTGTGAGGTTTAAAACACAATTTATTGGCAGGTAAAATTCCCAGTATTTATTCCTGTCCTGCAGCACATTGTCAACACCTTTGATGCTGGTTAGTACAGGACCAGGCGGAGACTTTCTAAAGCTTATTATCATGTCTTTAGTTGTTGTTTGGTATGTTGTCCGAGGTTTTTGCTGCACAGATTTGTAATGGACTTTATAATTAAGATTTTTTTGCCTTCAGAAGACGTGAATGTGTGAAAAACCAACTGTGGATCACTAAAGAAATCTGTTGTATGTCATACTCCTCATCAGGGATTCTTAAATGTTTTATTCTCACACCAAAAATCTACTGTGTCCCAGGAGCCCAAGCTCATCAGTGCAAAATAAACTGTCGACTTCGGTCAGTAAAGACAGAAACACAAATTAATCATCTCATTGCATGTTCAAATTAAAATTAGACCTTAGAGTTTTCTAACCAGGTTTGGGCTTAAAGGTAACTCAGGCTTGGGTGTGGAGTGAAGTGACTGAAACAAAAGAGAAAAGGCTGTTAAAATATCCCACTAACACATCACTGAAGTCATATAAGCAGACAGATCTTTAGATGTTAGATGAACCTTTAACACCTGTTGTCAGTTAATGCCGAATTACACTGGAAAAACAGCTGAATTAAACAGCAATGACATTTTCTCATTAAAACAATTGTCTATCTTGCCTACAGCTTTGATGTGGTTGTTGTCAGTAAACTGGAGAGGAAGTGTTGTGGTTTCCTCACTGAAGATGCACCGTGTCTCTTTGAATGAACGTCTTCAAGTTTCCCCAGAAAGACTCGAAACACGGAGAGAAAAGTACCTGAATGTACACAATACTTCATTTAAATTTTGAGATTTCAGCTGAATTCACTTTCAAACACGGAGTATGTGTGCTCATTGAAGGTGTGTGTGTGTGTGTGTGTTTGTGGGTAAAAGTGAAAGATTTTTACTTTTACCTTTCACACTGCTATGGTTTGATAAACACAGGCTCAGTGTGCTCTGCTGAATGCTCATGCTGATGTTAAAATTATCAATTGGCATCATCAAATGTATTGTTTTTTAAATTTTTTTTATCACAAGATTATATTTTGTGTTTTCCAGAGAAGTCTACATGAACAAAATGTGCAAAATTATTGTATCTGTTTTATTTTTCATTTCCTGTACTTTTTTTTTTAAAAGAAAATAACACCTTATTTCTGCTACCAGGAGGCGCATGTGCAGCGATAGCTGGGAACCTTCTGATGAGAAAATTAAATTTCTTATTCCCGCTTCACCGATGAGAAAAAAAAAAAGTTTAGACAAACCACAGTACTGTACTGTGTTTCTGTCACGTACGAAGTAAAACCACAGAGAATGTCACACACTGAAGAGAGGAGCAATTTTCTCATAACTTCCTGTACGTCAGTCAACAATTTACAGTAGGTAGGGTTGCACATTAAAGGAACAGTGCAACATTTTTTGGGATTATTCGCTTCCCCATTGATGTTCAGACTGTAAATAAAGGGAAGCAGCTAGCCTGGCTCTGCCTGAGGGGAAAAAAAAACCACCAGCACCTCTAAAGCTCACTGATTAATTAAATTATAGCATGTTTGTTTAATCCTAACATAATAGTTTTACAGATTATGTATCTTGGCTGGAAGCAAGAACCAAGAAATAGTCTGAAACAAAACCCGCCATAAAAACAGACCTTGTCATTTTTACAACCTGTTTTTTGAACAGAATAAACAAACTGGATATGACGTGTTTATCTCTGAAGACAGTTAATGTTTCATCATTTATTCATTTCCACAGTGTGATGAATCATACACTACATTGTTCTGTGTGAAGTCTGGCCAGTGAGCAGTAATGATTCTGAACACACTTTGCAGCTTAAAGATTGTGGTTTTAGCTTTTTAAAGTCTTTCATATAGATATCAAATCAATACCCACACATTTTATGATTAATTATATCCCAATGGTCGTTTCTTGGCTGGGACTGGTAACATCCTACTGTCCCTGCTGGTAGAGCAGAGCCAGGTTATCTGTACTTATGTTTGTGTTGTGTATTTAGTGTCTTTAGTACCAAAATGTTAAAACTGTTCCTTTCAATAGTTTTTAAATGAGTAAAGAATATATACACATTTACTGCCCCATTTTCATGTGAATACACCATGAACTCGTTGCTTTTTGGAGTATACATGTTAAGTAGAGCTGAGTATTTCTATTAATAAGACACTACATATGTTGTCCTTCACAGGACAAACATCAAAATATGTTTGAACAGTCGAGGATACAATTACACCCAGCCACATCTCATATCATGTTAACGGCAGTTTTTATGCTTCAGTTCTCTACAACAGAATTTACTTAATTTTTTTTATTTTAAAGTCGAACGTTGGAAATAAGTCATTAAAGTGCTCAGAAAAAAATGGAAGTTGAAACTTCCACATCACATCTCCAAGACAATTGGGGAAATTCCACCTGTTGAGGAAGATCATGTGCTATGACCAAAACCTCCAGAGCTGCTACTGTTTGGAGGTTGTGGTGAGATGAGCTCAAGACTTAAATGTCAGTCTCAGAAGTTTACTGCTTGAAAAAGGTGAATGTTTTTATTACTACATTCACATTTTGACCATTTCATTCTTTCACTACATATTTTAATTTCCAGAGTGTAGCATATTAAAATAGTCTCAACTACATTAACAAGTAGCAGAGATACCAGATATATAACAAGATACCAGCATATAAACTGCTGTGCACCACTTGTGTATCTAAATTTATTGAAGAGACAATGACAACTTCTGCAACAAAAACATTTTGCGTCTTTATTGAAGGAAATGAAATGCAGACAGGTGACTTTCAAGGTCACAACACCACAAACATAATCACACTTGGCATCACAAGTTTGCATATTCCTACTGATATCTCATTCTGCAAGACCCTGCCCCAAGAGCTTTGGCAACTTTATTTGTAAACTGAAAATTTAATTAAAAAAAAAAAAAAAAGATCCATGTAGCACAAAAAAGAAGATGAAAATGAAAACTAATGAGAAATGGTTGTCGGTCATGTGTTCCTGTCAGTTAAACAAGGGAAAGGCTCAAACGAGGGGGGCAGGAAAAAATGGAAACATTTTAACTTGGGTTAAAAATCAGAAAATGTTGTATATTTTAAATTACAACTTTCATGCCTGATTCATTCTTCTACCCGATAGTGACAATCCTCTGAGGCTACCTTTTCTCTAAAGAACAGAAAAAATCCTCTTTATTATTTCCTTATTTTATATTACAATAATAATAATAATAATATTTTTTTTAAGTGTACATCATCTCAGCCATGTGTGACATTTTCTTGGGGATGTATAGATAATACTCCATGTAACCAGAAAGGTCCTCTATTGTGATGTCGTCCACATAGCCTCGTGCCTGCTCTGAACATGAGCGAGGAGAGCCCGACGACAACGGTGGTGATGGCGATGAAGGCGACGAAGACTGGGCAGCGTTACTGTTGGTGCTGAGAGTTCTGGGGGCGTCGTCGTGATTTGGCAGGCTCCTCTCGCACTCTGAGATGACATTGCGGAGCCCCGTGAAGGAGTACACCTCCACGCCATGCCAGCCCTGATGATGCAACTGACACTGACATTCAGCCCCCTGCCTGCTCTCCTCCTGGGAATCTGAACTACTTCTCTGGGCACAGGAGCAGGGCATGTGGGGGCCGTCTGCAGAGCGGTGGAGCTTAGACAAAGCTCCAAAGTCAGCGGCCTCAGCTGTTCCGGATTTCCGAACTGCTTCTAGTCCAGGATCCGCTCCATCACGGGCACTTTTCTCTGGACCACCCTCCTCACTTGACTTGACATCCGCAGCGCTTCCCCCATCTTGCCTGGATGATGTCGCAACAGTAGTGACAACACTGTGGATCTCTTGTACAGATGGCGAGGAAACCAAAGCTCCAATACGTGTCTCATACCCAGCACAAGATCCAAAAACCAGAGGGGAGATGTGGCTGGGTGTGCCTGAGGAAGAGAGCTCTTTCTGGGCTGGGAGAGCTGCAGAGGAGGCCGTTCTTCCATCGACCACAGGATGTGGCTCCACGGGCTCCGGCACGACCAGGCGCTGGTGCTTCAGACAGCCACTAGGGGTTGACAGTGCAGAGGCTGCAGTGGTGCCGCAGTAGGTGAACTTTGGGGGGTGGAGGATGGGGGACTTGGATCTCCGACGCCGCTGGGTTCTAGATGCTCCTCTGGAAGTTTTCCTCATACAGCTAAAGTTGGAGACAGAAGAGAAAGAAGAAGGACAGAAAAGGATGGGGAAAGAAATATTAATCATTATCTTACAAAAAAAAGTCCATGGAGATAATCAGACGAGCCAACACTAAGTGTTTAATTATTGAAACCTATGCACTGTGAAACAACAAAACATAAAAAAATCTCTTCTTTATCCTCATTTTCTGCTGGAAAACAACGAAACTGCATCACAGCCAACATCTGGTGAGGAGTGACACAGACAGCTGGCTGCTAAAATCATTATTTTGGTTGTGACATTAACCTTCAAATTCCACATAAACACAGTCTAAAGACAAACCACTGTGTGATCGGCATTTTTGACATTTAAAATTAGGGATCAAAGAGAACATCAGAGACAAAATGTTCTTCAATTCACTGCTGCGCAGCCCTGGACGCTCAGTGGGAAGTTAAATCATTGTTCTGTAAAAGCTGTTTTCCCTGTATACACTCAGATATGTCAGTCTTGAAACCGACTGGGTTTTATTTTTAGGTGAGAAAAACACCAGTTTATTGAGGACAGGAGGAAATTTAACAAGCTTGATGTGGATGCATTCCAAGAGGCAGATTATGCCATTATCTATCCGCCCTTGTGCACTTTGAGCAGTTGTGCCTGCTCCTAAACAGCTCATAGGTCAGTTTTCAAAAGTCTTTACAACATATTCATGGTACACACCCATGAGATGTGATTTCTTAATTACACCTGACCATATTTATCTGCACGTCAAATGATCTTTTCTGTGTATAAGAACTCAGTGTTTTGTACAAATAAGATGATGATAATGTCAGTACATCAAGTCTATCTTGTTATGTCTAAATCTGCGCCTGAAGTGTAATATGAGTCACCTACAAATGGTATGATATGTAACAATTTCCATCCAAACAACCCAAAAAAAAAAACAAGACTCAGTGATGTAAGAGGCAGCTGACTGATCACACTTGTGATTTGTGTCTTTTTCTCCACAGTTTGAAAATTAAACCTCCTGTTCACAAGATGAAGCATCTACCAACTGAACTGTGACCACCTCAACCTACCCATGCCAGTTGTCCTTGGGGCAGCTGAGTTTGGGCTTCGCTCCACTGGCATCAAGACAAGGCCGTGATGCTACTCTGGGTGCCAGCGCCTCTGAAACACTCACAGCTCCAAGCACGCTGGAAACAAGAGAGAAACATACAAACTTTTAGAAACTGTTATCACAGCAGGTTTGCAACTCACTACCCTCAGTATCAAAACACAGACACACAAACACAAAGACATACACATCAATACTCTGGCTGTCATTTGCTCATCAAAACCTAAACATGACTAAAAACTGACTGCCATGAGGATGAGCCTGAAATTTAAATATTAACACATGAAAAAAGTTGCAATGACAGACAAACAATGCAACAAGATACGCAACAAAGAGTGTGTCACCAGTTCAGTCCTGCCTTTTACTGAGGGGAAGTGAAACATCTTCCTTATATGGGTACATAAATAAAGATGGTGAGTGAAGTTGCCATGGTTACTATGGATCTTCCATGACACAGGGTTAAAAAACACTTTGGACGAAAGGATTTTCATGATTTTTCTCAAAAAATCTCATAAGTAGTAGGACTGACCTGTATGCCTCAAAGCCTTGACTGTTACCATGGTAACTGAGGTCCAAATTGATATTATTATTATTATTAATATTACATATGCATTACCACAAAGAACCCAAATAGAAGAAAAAATAATTATTCAATGTCATTCATCATGCAGGAACATTCATTATTATTAGTGGTTCTCAGACAAGGACACTTAACCTTTGTGATCGTTTTGTGACTCACAAATCCCATCTAACAATATGGTTTCTTTATGTATCATTAACCCTTTTATCATAGAAGAAAGAGAACCAGCTAATTTTCACATTTTAGTGGCAGAAAACATTTAATTTTACAGATCTTTTGGTTAAAGGGTTAGTAAAATGATTACCCAACCATCAGAATTAATATTCTATCCATCAACTAATTGTTTACTCAAATTATTGTTTCCCTGTGGAGCCTGCAACTCAGACGTCACTCCAGGGAACACAATGTACAACTGTGATTGTATGTATATGATCATTCTACTGGTTATGTTTAAATGTCATGAAACACCTAAAACTATTCATGAAGCATGACTTTTCCAAAAAACTTTGGGGTTTTAATTTTTTCCCAAAACTTTTCTGGAAATACCTATTTTCCAATTCCTTGACTTTTCCAGGATTTTCATGACTAAAAACCCTGATGAAGCCACTAGCCAGCATGCACAGCATAAGGTGCCATCAATTAGAATTTCTCCATAAGAATGGCAGAAAACAGTCAAGAAAGCAGTGGCACAGTCAGTGCTACAGTTATCTGTTATTTACCTCTCAGCATCAACCCTCAGCTTCTTAAACGCCGTCTGCAGTGTCTCCTCTTCACAGTCCTTCCCTCCTGCCTCCATGGTGGGAGGAGGCCGCTCTGACCAGCCACCCAGCTAAAACACACACAACAGTAATTCAGCACTGAAATAACTCATAATAATTATTCAATTGTGGGCTATTAGTTGACTTCTGGGCATTGAGTCAGTTATGTTCTGTAACACATGGCCAAAGTATGAAGGCAGAAGTAAGGGATAAGGAAGGATTAACAGACTAAATAACTAGTCATTTCAGATGATCAGTCATTAGTCAATAAAATACCAGACAAATTGTGGGAAATACCTCTCACAGTTTCCGAGGAGGCGACATTTACATCTGATCATTTTGGCACTGTTTTCTTAAAATCACTATCCTACACCATTATTATATTGGCAAAAATAACTGCAGATTAATGAGTGGCTATAATATGACCTGTCATTCATGCATCGTGTCAATGACAGACTAATTGTAAAACTAAATTAAATTTAAAAAAAAAAAGATTAATCGTTTTAGTAATTTTTGATGTAAAAAATGTCAAAATCATCTTCTGATTCCAGCATCTCAATTATGAGAATTTCATGCTTTTCACATGTATCACCTGTATACTGCATACATTTTACTCTTTCGAATAAAATAAGACATTTGAAAACATCTCATCGGGCTATGGTAAATTATAATCGCTATTTTTTTTTTTTAGATTTACTGACATTTTACAGACCAAAAAATGAAGCGAGATATGAATTGATAGTTTTCGTATGATAATGAAAATAATAATTAGTTGCAGTCGTAGTTGAGGGAACAACACACACATATATTTGCATGAACTGTTACAATTATCCCCAGTAATCCCACAACAAAACCTCAGCGACTAGATTCGGAACCACCGCTTGTAAACAGCGAATTTCACAACCTCTCCCACCCTCTTGGCTAATGCTAGCAAGGCTGTTAAGCTAACAGACTAGCTGCCAGCGGGAAACCGTTTTAAACGCCTGTAAATAGTTTAGAAACCTCCCAACACAAGTGATACTCACGGTTCAGGATTTCCTGGTCGCAGTAAAGAGAGATATACCCAGGGCATAAAGGGTGCTTCCCTCGCAACAGGCCCTCGGATGTTGAGTAGCCAGCGAGGCTATCGTCAGCTAAGCCAAGCTAATAGGACCGAGCGGCTAGCTTGAGAGGCTAGCTCTGTGCGACTGTCTTCGCTAAAAAAAAAAAAAAAAAAACACGACCTGTGCCTTTAGGGGAAGACTGCGCACAGATAGCTACACTCGTCTCACTGTGTCACTCACGAATGACTAACAGCGGTGAACACCAACAGGCATGAACAGCGCACACTTTGAGGCCCGACTCCTGACTTTTCTCCGTGAGGTCCCTTGTTTACAGTCGAAACAGTCGCAGTGACTCTGCAACAACGCTCCGCGCTGCTGACGTCACCAGCCAAAAAAACCCACACTGACGTCACCCCCCCCGCCCCCCCCCCCGCTCACAAATTATGAATTTACCTTTATATTTCACACAGCAGCTGAAACAGACTTAACACAGTAACATTATACGCTTTTCATAGTAATGTTTCAGATGTAGTTTGTAAGCCAAGGGCATTGGGTCTGATTAGGGGGCACGGTATTACGTCACTGTTATATAACAGGCATCCAGACAGTCTTGTGCTGTGGAGAACAAAGCTTGGCACAGAACATTGGATCCATATGAGAACTTCTCTGAGACACTTTTCTGCCAACAGATTAAAAAAAAAAAAAACATAGACTCACAGAAATATAAACATTGTCTATCAACCCGTATACCACTGACAATAAACCAATTATCAATCAGTGGTAGATTTGTTTTCACAGTCAGTACATATTCCACACATACACATACAGATATGCACAATGCATTAAATATGCACTTGGACACACCTACATATATACTTTCATGGACCTGCCAAAATGATCATGGTTATCAGTATTGTTACGGTTTGTTAAAATGTGCTATGTTGTTAAATTATTTCAATGTACAACCTCTTACCAGGAGACCAGAGACTTAAAGTTTCCTTTGAGGTCGAGTTAGGATAGAGGCATCTCTGTTATTACACTTACACTCATTTTTATTTTAAATGAGTCATATCAAGGATCTGACTCACTAAACTGAAACTCATTGCCATTTCAATACAGACTGCATAGGGAAGTATGCCACACTCACTATAACCCACAAGTGATGAGAAGCTGTCACAGGACCTTTGTTTAAAGTCTCGAATTCCAGCTGTTTAATCCTGGGATCTTTACACCAGTTTACATCAGTTTACAGATTGCAATTATCAGAGAGAGCAATTATCTTGCAGCGGCATCATTTTTTTTTTTTTGCCTACACTTTAGCGCCCTCTGCTGATCATACATGGACACAACATTTTCTCTACTGAGGAGAAAATGCAAAAACTAACCAGTGAAAGAAGTTAAAAATGTGTATCATATTGTTGAAGTGAGTTAAAGCATAAAGAGACAGATCGAGCTGCAATGCCTCTTGCTTAGTTTAAAAGCATGTTTATGTGCATAGTTTACATGCACACCACCTATGGAGGTGGTGGAAACCATAGGACAGCGCCTGAAACATGACAACACTCCTAATAATAGAACCAACCTAAACCCAGATCAGATATGTGAACTGCTGGACATCTGCCTAAACATCACCTCTTTCCAGTACGACAGAAAGTTCTACAGACAAAAGGATGGCAGTGCTATGACCTCACCAGTATCTCTTATTGTGGCAAAAGTCTTTGAAATGAAGACAGGTGTTAAATAAGTGCAGTAAAATGCAGGGTAGAAGTATAAAGTGACATAAAGTTAAAATAAATGATTATTCTTACATTACATCACTGTAAAGTTGCTAAAGGAGCTAATTATAATTATTTCATATACTGCAGAGTAACATGAAATTCCCGTCATTGATTAAGTCTTATATCCTAATCCATAATTTAACCTCTGATTATTTTGCATTAGTAATCCAATCTGTAACAAGGAACAAGTCACTATAGCAACTACAAAGTATTTTTAAATTATGGTGCTTCTACTTTTATCTAACCACTGTTTTTTTTTTTTTTTTTATTTCACCACCGCCTGGTTTTCTCTATAATTGAGTTGAAATTCAAACCAGATCCTGTGGTGATAATTCGACTCACACAGGTTGAAACTAAATGATTATAATAACTCAGTATAGTAATAGTTGATGTTTTCTCCCTCTATACGTGCAAATAGTTGATGAGAGCACGAAGCGGCTCTGAACCAATCAGACGGCGCCAACTGGACGTTGTTCCCGGAATGTTCTGCCTCCGTCGAATCAGAGGAAAATGCGTGGAAGAACACGGAAACAATCGGACTTTTTGACCAATAGGGCGCCAGCGTAGTATGACGTGGCACCGGAAGCTCGTACAATCGTTACACTTTACCGGCGTCTGTAGTGTAGCGGCGGCGACCCATGAGACACACGCAGGGAACTGCTCTGCTTTAGCCCAGGTTCAGACGTTCATCCACCCGAGTTATTTCTGCCGAGATGTTGTGTTTAAGTGGGTTGTCGGTGGCGCTTGCTCTCGCTCTGGTGCCGGGTCCCGCTGAAGCCTTGAAAGAAGGAGAATGTGAAGGTAGGTCTGTCTGTTAGCTTCAGTAAGCTACAGCATCAGCTGAATGGCTGCCTGCGTTCACTACTAGCAACTTTTTTTTTTTTTTTTTTTTGAGATGTTACAAAGAGGAGAAGTAATCCCACACACACCCCTGGGGGTGTATGTGAGATGCTGAATACGGTGCTGATGGTGGGAGGTGGTTCGAAGCGGCGGGGTAACACATTCATGTGATGCTGACAGATTTCCATAAAGGATGCTTAAAGGGAAAAGCTAACGTTAGCAATTTTCTGACTTTTGGCATGAAGTCGTTATTGGTCACAGGCTCAGACCAGCACACCAAAACCCACCTGCAGATACACCACCACCACCACCACCACCACCTTAGCTCCAGTCAATGTCTCTCATGTGTTGGCAAACACTGGGGAGCACCAATCTCTCTGAGAAACAAACTTGAAAAAAGAGGAAACTCATTACAAAAAAACCCCCAAACTATTCTTCTGAAGATGTTGTCAGATCTTTTACTTTGCAGCTCTACAGATCAAAGTACAGCATTCAAAATGTTACTTAAGTGAAAGTGTCATCCTCAAAATATACACGTAGTACCAAAGGTAAATGTACTCATTGTGCATTTTAGTCACTTACTGTTTCTACGAAGTTCAAACTGACTGAAAACAAAAAGGGTTTGTCATTTTTCTCTATTGGGATGATGTTAAACTAGATAACACTATCTTCTCCCTTCAGTGGTTGTCTCTGGAAAAAGTTGTTTAATATGCGTTTTCTTCTCTGTTCCAGTATGTGTTGCCTTCCTTGGGAAGTTTTACCAGTCATTAAAGGACAACGATGTGAAGTTCAACAGTGCAGACATCGAGAAGGCCATCATCAAGACCTGCAAAGACGCTAAGGGCAAAGAAAACCGCTTTGTGAGTAAACTTGGATTAGTAGATAGATTTTTTTTTTTCCCCAATCAAACTAAACTACTTATTATTTAACAAGGTCCAAAATGTGAGGGGAATGAATGTTTTATGTTTGTTCTTGATAACAAGTGCTGATGTGGCAGGTGTTAAACTGCTGATGCCCAGTTAAAGTATGAGTTTGTGGTTTTACTGCTCAGGTGGGAACAAGCAGGAGGATGGTGTTCACAAAAAGCTGTTGTACACAGTTGTTTAATTTTTTCCACCAACAAAACATGTCATCATTCAGAAAGGGAAAAATAAGCATCTCTAAATTTTGCTCCTATGTTCATGTGATGTTCTTCCCTTCACTAATGACTGATAACAGTCTATGATCTGCTCTTTTTACAATTTCCACGAGGAACTGTACTCATGTACAAATAGGCAGTGAGAGTACTTGTAGTAGTGTTATCTTTGCATGCTTTTATAAGAACATGCCATATTGGGTCAAAATGTTATCATAGTTGTGTAAAATATCAAGTAAGTGAAATGGATTTAAGACAAGTTTTAATATGTCATCTGAGAATACGGGCAGTGATTTCATTCAAGGGAGCTGCAAACACTATACACACATATGAAATAGTAATTTGATAAAGGCACGTCTGGCCCGTAAAACAAATAATACACAAACGCTTAAGTAGAAACAGGAAAAAAGGAACAATGAACATCACATTAGTGGGCCTGGTAGTGGCTGAGTGTAGCTGTATCTGAGTGAACTGCACTGGCATAATGATTCATAGATGTGCGTAGGCCCTGTTCAAACTTGTAAGATGACTTTCTCATCAGGACATCAAAGGTATCGGTATAGAGTATCTCGGTCACATCTCTGGCTCTACATGAACCAGACAAATATACAGAATGCAGATGTGTGCGGTGGGTGAATGGCCTACATGTCCTGGAAATGTAGTGAAATAAATGCTCTTCACACTGCTCTGCCTCCATAACTTTAAGCCGTATGGGTGATCAGTAGAGCAGAAAGCAGTGCTGTATGTATTGTTGAGCGGTTGTTGGTCTCACACCTGAAGAGTAGATGTTTCACTCACGCTGAGCAAGTTTCACACTAGTTGAACCTGAACTCTAGTGCCGACTCCCACTCCACCTACAAAAACCCAAACATGCAGTTTTTGCCTACAGGGCTTCACCCGTTGTTCTGTCTCGTGTGCAAATAAAGCAAAGCTTGAAGCGGCTACAGTATAATCAATATATTTATATTAACAGTGAATAACATGACGATTTGTACGCAAAAGACACGTGATTGATATTTGGTTTTACTGTTTGCAGCTTCACTGTTCTGGTTCACTGTCACTGCTAAAAAGCCACCGTCCACTGCTCAGCATCAAACAGCAGCCAGACACAGTTAGTGACCAGCTGGGGAACACAGTGGGTGGAGCATTTAGCAGCTAAAGAGTCAGATATTTCCCCCAGGGACTAGACCAAAAGACCAAACACAGAGCTTAAAGAGAGGAAAGACTGGACTGAGATTCATCAGGTGGACGCCAACACCCCTCCACATGAATCATCATGTTGCTGTGTAACTGCTGTTTGCTAACACATTCACCGCATCAATGTAAAAGGTGACGATATGTTTGTGTTGTGTTCTCAGCTTGTTTCTGCTGTGGTCAGAAATTCAGTTATTGCGGGTTTAACGTCTTTCTATGCTACTGATGTTAAAATTCACAATATACTAAATATAACTTTCTTTAGGGAGGTGTGCAGATCAATCTCATCCTGTAGTGGACATGATTGATATTGTTCTGGTTTCGGTGCCTCCTCTCACTCTTCTTCTGCAGTTTAAGTTGGCATATGTCTGCCACTTTCACACAAGACCTTTCTGGTTAAAGTTCTCAAGCTGCTAGTCGGGAGTTCAGGGACTTGCCCTGATCAGTCAGAGAGTGAAAAGGAGTAAGTGTGGGCTGTGTTGAGTTTGTTTCCAATTTTGTGTTCTTTTGTGTCCCCTGTAAAAACAAGAAAATGTAGCAAAAACACAGTAACTATCCTACTATAATGTTACCGGACAATATGCCGAAAAAATTGTATTGCGATTAATTTGGCAGATACCGTGACTGCGATATGAGTCATGATTTCAGCTGGAATTATCGTTTTTGCATTTCATTTAAACAGAAAAAAATATCAAAATAATGAGGTAAGCTGGGGGTGTCTCTGTAGCACCACAATGCTTCATCTATGGTCTGCTGTGACACATTTTACCTTCATCAAGAAAAAAGCAGCTCCTGTGATTTGGACGTTTTCACTTGGCCACCTTGAAATTTTGATAATATTTGGATTAATAGTTCAGCCCTTTACTATAATATTAAGAACAAAATTCTCTGTCTCTTTGTTACTGTTTATAATTTTCAAGGTCCATTTTCAGTCTCAACAAATCATACTTCATCATTTATTTGTTTGTGAGCTTTGTCACACTAATGCAGTCTAATCCAGCAGTCCTGCAGTAAGTCCTCCCACATGATGGTCATAATCTTCAGAGGTGTTGATTCACCTGTGTAATTATTTTTCTAATATTATTTCCAACTCATTTGTATCAATGAGGGTTGAGTCAGTGATACAGATGGATAAATAAAAGATGGCTTCCTAAACAGTCCACTGTCAAGGGACAGATTTAACAGTAGTTTAGCTTTAGAAATCACATCTGGTGTATGATCAAACATCCTGTCGTGGTTCCACATCACAAACAAACTGCCACAGTTCACGTCGAAGCAGACGGAGACCACCGAGACCCTCCTTTTCATTCCAGTCGAGTCTGGCTGTGGTTGTTAAGCTTTCAAACGCACCAGACTTTGTTTTAAGTGAACCAAACAGGTGAGGTGTGAAAGCATCACGCATCTCTGGCTCTACAGCAGAAAGCCACTGAGAAAGCTTCTCGCCATAGTTAACCCGTACAAACAAGATTTCTTTTTTTTTCTTGTTCTGCGTGTGTAGTGTTACTACATCGGGGCAACAAATGACGCAGCCACCAAGATGATCAACGAGGTGTCCAAACCGCTCAGCTACCATGTTCCAGTGGAGAAGATCTGTGAGAAACTGAAGAAGAAGGACAGTCAGATCTGTGAACTGAAATACGGTAAGAAGGACTTTTATTTCTACTTTAAAAAACACTCAACACTGAGCTCCAGTAACACATGCTGAGCATCGTATGAGAAATAACTGCTTAAACCCTGCAGTGGTATTTCACTTATTCATTTATGGAGACAGGAGAACACTTAAAATGAATTGATACACACTGAGCACAGTGGTGTAAGAATGTTACATAAGTGTGTATGAGTAAAGTAATGAGGAACGGTTAATTGGCTTTTATATATAATGAAAATGCCTTTTCATTATTCCGTTGTTGTTTGTGTGAGTGATGTGTGTAGACACTTGCTGTGTCCTGGCGATGATGTGAGTGAATAAAAGGATTACATTTCATGAAAATGTTTTTTACTTTTAATTCTAAAAAGGATTTGTCAGGTTTTACATTTAAAGCTTTTCCCTTTCAATATTTTGTTGTTAAACCATTTTACGACATTTCTGTTTTATTAAACATGAGAGACACAATTATAGGGAAGTTTCTGAAGTGTGTTAAATGTGACAAATGTGCAGGCAGACTCAGATCTTTTTCATATTTTAAGGAGGAAGAGAAATGAATACCCTCCACTTTAAGTGGTTAAAGTACATTACCACCAAAACATGACTTTAAACTGTCCTACATCCACACACAAATCCATGTCCACATAAAATGACGTTATCAATAAAAGCTTTACCATTGCGTCGCAAAGCATGGCTCCCGTCGCCTAGCGACCTTGGCAACATGTAACTTTGTTTCACAATAACTTGAGGTTTTAAGGCCCTTGGTTTTAACAATTGAACCATTAGATGTTGAACTGAGCTGAAACCCAATACTTGCATTTAAAAGTGTAATCTTCAGGCTCTCTGGTGTTTGTTGCCATATTATCTTCATTACCCAAGTTCAATGAATCTTGGGATAGATTGGGCCACAAAGGATCCACCCACTGGAGCTTTCATTGCCCAGGAAAAAAAGGCATTTGAAGGGGCCTTCGCGATGACACAGTCTTGTGGAGCCGCTGTGACAATAACCGGTCTTGTAATGCCGCCTCTGAAGGATGCTGCCCCTGAACTGGGACACAGCTGGAGTGTGTCGTCGCTGCTTTACAAAACTCAGAGCTGTGAAGCAGAAATTATGACGTGTTGTATATTTTTATGCCGTTTGAAATATTAGAAAATAGATCCACATATATTTTGTTGGGCTAAAGGCTTTATGTGTATAGGTAAATAATAGGTAATATGAGCCCAAAATGAATCCATACTGCATTTTTAATCTCACTTTAATTAATGGATTAAACAATAAACGTATACACAAGTTTAAACTGTTAGGCTTCAAGCTACACCTCCTGTTAACTCGTGTGAAAATTAAAATTTCTTAAATATGCCTCCACCGTCTTTAATTTTAAACAAGCGAATGAATTAATCAAATATTAAACAGCCTAAATAAGCCTCCAGTCTGTGTGAATGCAGCTCCTTTATACACAATTTGATGGCAAGTGCTGCGAAACAAATGATTCTGTGCTGGAGGAATCAAAGTTTGATTAATTACTGCAGAAAATTGTTGCTTGTGGCAAACTAAAATCATGTCCATTTCAAAGCTGTAGTGATCAGTGTGCATGTAAAAACAGCGCCTTAAAAACTATCTCCGTCCAGACGAGCGTTTTAGCCTCCTATCAGAAACGATCTCCGTCCACACATCACACCTGAAAACACATACATACATGACTGTTCATGTACACTGGGCATGCGCAAGCTGGTGTAAACATGAAGTGAAACATGATTGTCTACTCAGCAGGTTGATAAGTCACAAAATACGACGAGCGAGGAACAACAAAGACAGCTGTAGCATTAAAATGCAGAATTTAACAGCACAGCAGCTGCTAGCACAGACAACAAGGTCTGGGTCTGGGTGCCCACCTCATCATTTCCAAAGGTCTCTGTTTCTTCTGTTTCGACGTAACCCCAAAGTTTTCAAACTAAAACAGGTCTAGCAGCGTTTTGAAAAGTCTCTGTTTTAGGTTTAGGAAAACTCAGGAGTTGGGTGGACGCCAGGCGTAAATATAGCAAGAGATGTGTTTTAAATCTATGCGTATTAGTGTGGACGTAGCCTCTGTCTGAACTCTGTCTCCTGCAGCCGCTATCAGCCTCTGACTCCTCTGGACTTTCTTCAACGCTGGCCGAGACAGGAATCATTTCCTGAGTCAAAGCTGATTTAAGGATTTTACTCCTAGGCCTTAAAGAGGGACCACATTTTAGCCACCCAGGGAGTCTTTGGCCAGATAGGACTGATTTTTAGTTCAACATTGGAGGCAGAATTTAGGAATCAACTTGATAGAGTCCATGTGATGATTTTCTTTACTTGTGTGTCTCATGTAGACAAACAGCTGGACCTGACCACAGTGGACCTGAAAAAGCTTAAAGTGAAGGACCTGAAGAAGATTCTGGAGGAGTGGGGCGAGTCCTGTAAAGGATGCGCCGAAAAGTCCGACTTCATCCGCAAAATCACAGAGCTAATGCCCAAGTACGCCCCTGCAGCCGCCAAGGCACGGACAGAACTGTAACCGTACAAAAACAAAACACAAACAACCACACAACTTTGGACTTTGACGCGGACCAGACTGCTATCCAGTGAGGAGGACCAGGAGCAGAGGAGGGGGTTTAGTCTGACATGTTTGTCCCAGTCTTTTTTTTGTTTGTTTTTTTTTTTTAAGGGTATACACTCACCTGGTAATTCAGAAGCATAGACGTTAGTGTGTTACATAAGGCTGGAGTCCCATACTATACCTTTAAATCAAGTGTGGGGGGAATGAACAGTGTTTGCTGTCATGAGATGCAGGGTTGGGAGTTCATTCATAGCAAAGGAGCACTGATTAAAGGGGGAATCAGAGCACTGGGAGCAGGTTTTCTGCATATGTAGTCAATATGTTTCACATCAAGTTGCTTAGATAAGTGGCATTTGGCTATATTCTCCATCAGTGTCAGCACCCTTAAAGGTGAGTGTTGCTGTTCGAATGCACCTCAGCAGAGCATGTTTGTTGTCCGCTGCACTTCCTGGGATTTCACACTCGATCCAGGATTTGAATCTGCAGCCCGCTCCTCACAAACCCGCCTCTCCCAGCACGACAGGATCTTAATGCCAGGAAGCTGTTTGGAAAGTCATCACATTTTAATGAATGGGTTAAGCCTCCTGTAATATTGCTCAACTTAACTGCAATTCCCACGACATCCTCTGTAGGAGGATGAGTGCAGCGTCCCACCCATACCGAGACTTCAAGGAACAGTTTGACATTTTGGGAAATAGACATATTTGCTGTCTTGCTGAGAGTTAGATGAGAAGATCTCTCTCAATCTCATGTCAATTATATTATGACAATTATCCACGCAGTGAATGAGCATATTTCCCACAGTGTCAAGTCTTTGCTTCAAGGCCTGAGTTAATGTCCGCTTCATTCAGAAATCCAAAACTTCCCCCTTTTAACCTCCACTGTAGTATCTTTATTTCATTGTACTGTTTGCAAAGTCACCCATATTCCAACCCAGAGTCCCAGTCAAACAAATGTGCAGTTATTTAAAAAAAAAAAAAAAAAAAAAAAAAAAAAAAATTGAAATAAACTTCTTGTTTTTTTTTTTTTCCTTATTCATGTCACTTGTTCGACTGACACAGCGCTTCATGGCCTGGTCACAACAAGTTAATCTTCATTTTCATAGAAATGTTTTTTTGTTTTGTTTTTTTTTTTAAATCCAGAAATGGCAAATAATCTCCCTCCGTACTGACGCAATCAGCAGAGACACAATGTAGTGAGGGAAACAATTTAGCAAATCCAGGTGAAAGTGCGTTCATTGTGGGGAAAATAATAGACCTGTTTAGGGTGTAGATTAAAGTTTGAGGCAACACTGGCAACAAGAAAGGACCAGTGGACATTTAAACCAAGCTACTGCGGAGGGCGTGGAGTGTGGGTGACTCTGTTACTGTTTGACAGAGGAAGGTAAACCAGTGCTGTCAGCAAAGTAATAAATATTTAGGTAAGATATTTATTGAGGATTTATTGATCTACCTTCTACATCTCTTTCATTTCTATATGTGATTGTTGGTTTCCTGTTTTGTTTTGGGGCCTTTTATTTCTGACACTGCAGATGGATTCTGTACTGCAGCTGTTAAATGTAGTGAACATCGTAACACATGAAATACTTTACCCCTCAGCCTCTCCTGTTGGGGTCCCCAGCAGTTTAATCCAATCAGGAATTGGATTGTAGGATTGTTGCAATTTAAAATGAAAACAAGAAAATTCTTTGGGGGTTGAATTGACTTCAAATTTGATCCTACTCACCCACACCTGTGTCACAAATTCAGCTGTGCAAGAATATTTATGGTCCCTGAACGTAGGGAAATGACTATATACTGTAATTTTTCTATCACATGTTGCAGTGGCAGGTGAAAGTGAAGCGGCCTACATCACTGGGTCTCCCACACCCCTGGACTTTCAGAGAAGGGATAGATATTTTATTGTTTGATGTAAGCAAATGGTGTGTACTTACAAAAATGACTTGATAAAAGATGTGTGATACTTGATAAGATTTGATGGGAAATGAAAACTTAAAATATGCTGTTGTTTAATGTTGACCTTTCATGTAAGGCCCAGTCATTTGTTACAACTGTACTATTCTACTTTTTCATTAAAATATGAAAAACTCCAACTGGAGCAGAGGACGGTCTGATTTCCTGAGACATTTTAGGAGTTAATTCAATATGGAATTTGTTTAAAAACTAATTTCAAATAGTTTAAACTAATATTTGAAGGGAACATCTGGCATTTAAATTGTGCAATCATATACTGTACTATGATGTTTAATATATACTCATATATATACTTGATGTGCCCCTATAGTAAGACAGTATGTCAATAAAAAAAAACAAACTAAAATATAATGAAATTAAATGCTGCTTATGATGTTTTGAAACAACAGTTTTGATGGACCACAGACTTTTACAATCAATGTCAAACATTACACAACAACGATAATCTGGAATATAAAAAATAGTCGTCACAAATTGATTATAAATGTTAGTTAGGTTATAAAATATCCTGAGAGAGTGTGGTGCTGTGGCACCAAGGTGGATCCTACATTTGCAGGAAATATGCACTATATTTATCTAACAAGTTACTTTATGAATTCATATTTACATACAAACTGTATCATAAGCTTCAACAATACGATACATTGTTCAGAATAATTTACCCAACAGTGTGTAAAATAGTTCAAATTATCTCCACCTCCTCCGGAAATAACATTAAATATAAAAATAAAAGCTACATTTTACAGATTATACTTCTTTAATTTTACTTTAACTATTGAAGGCAGGTCTTTAGTAGTAGTATTTTTAAAATCTGATTTTGTTACATCTACTTAAAGGATCTCAGTACTTTAACCATTATAGACTCCATAATAGAGTCTCTCTATTTCCTGTAGGATACCAGTTTTCCTGTCACATTAGTACCGCATTAATGACCCGCCTTCTTTAATTTTCCACAACACCATCCATCTAAATACTTTGAAACATTTTCTTTCTCTTTATATACCAATTTTTATTCCAACTTTATTTGCTAAATCCAAAGTTATACAAAACCATGACAGACAAGGAAATAAAAAGAAAAGAAAACATGCACTGATTATTAAGGTCTTGTAGATAATAATAGTCCTAAAGGCTTTTTTTAATTTTTATTTGTCCATATACTTCTTCAAGGTAGTGTCTCATTTTACCACATGGATATAAAACCTGGCATTAAAAAAATATCATGTTTTTTTTTTTTTTTTAAATAAAATTTTAATTGAATCTTGGTCCCGCAAAGCATTTCAAATACACGTTTCGCGACAAAAATGATAATAAGAAACATTCATACATTTATAAAACAAATGTGTGTGTGTTTTTGTTTATTCTAAAATTCATTGGCGTCAAACATAAAGCGTGACACGTCATGACGGCCGCCGGGGTTGCGTCTTCGCAGTCCCCGCCCCCCACAGGGAAAGCGCACATTCCTATTGTCCAAGATGGCGGCGTTGGTGCAGGTCCTCTGATGCAGACATGTTTTTAAACGAATTTATCCCTTTTTATCGACATATATGCAAATACTCAGCGTTTGGAGTGGGAGCGTTTCTTTGCCGAAGCTGTCTACTGCCACGTTATTATTGCTAACACCCCAGAAATTCGCTTCCCGGGCCGGATTCCCGTTGCAGGCACCGAAAAGTTTGAGCTCCATCATCCTTTGAAAATGAAAAGGCAGGCCGGGAGAGAGACTAGTCCGTCCAGGGCCATCCCCAAACGGATACGGGAGAGGGAACGGGAGAGTGCGCGGAGGGAGGAGCTGCCACCGCCGCCGCTGGCTCTGCTGCTGGCGGAGAGCCGGGGATATCACCGACGGAGCCGAAGCAGGGAGCGAGAGAAGCCGCGGCTGAGGGAGGAGCGGGCGGCCGCCTTGGAGCTCCACCACAGACATGAGCTCAGCCTCCTCGGTCGTCCGCCGCTACGGACCACAGCGGCGGAGCTCCCGGCGGCCAGGCCGGGGACTCTGGAGTACAAAACGCTTCTCATCAGCAACCTCGGCTCGCAGGTCTCGGACGAGGACGTGGAGGACGCGCTGTTTCATGAGTTCAAAAAGTTCGGGGACGTCAGCGTGAAATTGTCGCACACGCCGGAGCTGGGCCGGATCGCCTATGTGAATTTTCGGCACCCGGAGGACGCCAAGGAGGCCAGGCACGCCAAATCCTCCAGGTTAGTGTTGGGTGATCGACAGCTGAAAATCGAGCCCATGTACGTGAGGAAGCGGAGTGTCACGCCGCCAGACGTCGGTTATTTACCTCTGCACGCACCGTACCCCTACAGACAGCGCTCCCTCTCCCCGCCGGGGCCCGGTGTCAGCAACATCAGGGACCTCAGAGCCAGACATTACGCCTTGGAGACCCTGGGCCTGAGCAGAGAGAGGGAGAGGCTGTTGGATTATTATGGTATGCTGGATGAGAGGGGTCGGCCCTATGGCTTCCCTCCAATGCCAGTGGTGGAGGATTTAAAACCTGAGGATGACCAGAGGGCGACCAGTAACCTGTTCATTGGAAATTTGGATGGTAATGTGACAGAAGCAGAACTGAGGAGGGGTTTCGACAAGTATGGCATCATTGAGGATGTAGTGATTAAACGGCCTGCCCGTGGACAGGGTGGGGCATATGCTTTTGTGAAGTTTCAGAACCTAGACATGGCCCACCGGGCCAAAGTGGCCATGCAGGGACGGCTGATCGGAGGCAACCCGATAAAGATTGGCTATGGGAAAGCTAACCCTACCACACGGCTTTGGGTGGGTGGTCTTGGACCAGGAAACTCCCTCGCTGCTCTTGCTCGGGAGTTTGACCGGTTTGGAAGCATAAGGAATATCGACTATGTGAAGGGGGACAGTTTTGCTTACATTCAATATGAAAGTCTGGACGCTGCACAGGCCGCCTGCACCCAGATGAGGGGGTTTCCTTTAGGTGGCCCTGAGCGGCGTCTGAGGGTGGACTTTGCTAAAGTTGAGGAGAGCCCCTCTCGGCCGTTTCCCCCTGGCTACCAGCCCCCTGTGGCACTCCCCTCCCACTACGACCTCCTCGGGGAGACCTACAGCCGCCATCGTAGCCTGGAACGAGAACTGAGGGGAGCCAGGGACCGCTCATCGCCGCCCTCCCACAGCCTGCTCTCCCAGAGGGAAAGAGAGAGGGCTGTGCTGGAGAGAGACTATCCCACCAGCCCAACTCGAAGCCTGGAGAGGAGAGCGGGAGCGGTGGAAGCGTTTGGGAGGAGTGGGAGAACAGCGAGGAGTCGCAGCAGGAGCAGGGAGCGGTGGCTGAAGGAGAGGGAGGAGAGGAGGAACAGGAGGAGGAGTAGAAGCAGGAGTCTGTCCGCTGATAGGCAGACAGAGGAGAGGGAGAGAGAGAAGGAGAGGGGGAGGTCACGGGTTCGAGGTCCGGGAGGCGTTGTCTCTCCTGATGTGAGCCCAGACCGAGCACGGGTCCGAGCACCTGACTCCACCACCGAGCCAAGAGACCACTCCCCCGACAATGGTGTAGCGGGACGCCACTCTGCCGCCAATGAAGAAGATCCACCTTCGGGCCGCCACCACAGCAAGAGGTCCTCCAGCGTGCATCTCAACAACCATCACCATCGAAACAGCGAGGTCAGCTCTCCTGCCATCCACACGGACACGCACACCTCCTCCCCTCCGAGCACGCTGTCAGAGTTCGCCCAGGCGTCTCTCTCCAAAACGTGGCACGGCTTCTTTGCTCTGAAGAACAGCAGTTTCCCCACAGACCTGTACATGCTGGAGGGGGGGCCCTCGTTCTTCAACACGGTGATGAAGGACAGCCTGAAACTGCAGAGCCAGAACCAGCCCAGCCAGCTGAAGATCGCCCAGAGGCTCCGCATGGACCAGACCCGCCTCGACGAGGTGTCGCGTCGCATTAAACTGGGGCGGCCCGACGGGTTCGCCATCCTGTTGGCTCTCCAGGGCCCCATCGACCGCCAGGCCCCCGCTCCCGAGCCGGGACTGCAGGTGCGCTTGCTCCGCCACCTGGTGACCTATCTGAGGAACAAGGAGGCAGCCGGAGTCGTGAGCCTGCCTGCTGCGAAAGACGGGGGGCCTGGGGCGATGCTGTACGCCTTCCCCCCAGGAGAGTTCTCGCAACAGTACCTGCAGGCCGCCAAAAGGACTGTGGGTAATCTGGACGAGGAGCACATGGTGATTGTGATCGTCACTGACACTAACTGATCATTACACTGAAGAGTTCACACATGTACAGACGCTTGAAGGCATGCACACCCACACCGTGCGAGCTGAGAGCAGACTCGCCCGGTGACTACAGATACTTCCATGTTTTTAGAAAAAGATGCGTTTTATTGTCTATTCAGTGTCTTACAAATGAAACACAGCATCAGAACACTACATCTCTTTTACTCTCTCTTCCTCTTTTATTACTTTATGTCTCCCTCTCTCTAAAGTTGAATTGTTGTCACATTCGCAGGTAAGATTTTAGACTTGGGTTTCTGAGGGGGTTGAAGGTGGCCTGTAATGAAAAACACTTAAAGGAAAGAAGATGTAATAAGCCTGCTGCACACACAGGCAGCACTGTTGCTCTAAGTCTAAGCTGTAACATATGACACTAAAACCGAGGGGTTTGTTTATATGCTTGTTTACTTTATCTGTCTTTTTTGTTTTTCTTTTATTTGAATTTACCAGGTTGTCCAGTATATCCAATATATGTGGAACTAGGAGGTTTTATACAAAGTGATTGTACTGTAACTGAATGGGCCGAGTCCTGGCTCAGGCTACTTCCAGTTTGTCTCCACAACTCGCAGGTTGAGACTGTTGTGAGTTTGTGTGTTGTTCTGTTAAAAGCACCAGCCAGCACGGCCAGTAGTGGCAACAGTGACTTTCCCTGACCCGTCCCTGTGACTATATACTTTACATAGCTAGTGTTTTTATCAATCGAACCATTCCAGTTTCTTCTTTCATTTTTGAAAGGTGTGAGTGTGTTTTTGTCTGTATTGCATGCAGGAAAAAGAAAAAAAGTTATATTTTGTCTGTCTAAAAATGTATACTTCCCTTTCAGTACACTGTTGTCACTCGGGACATGTTCAGCTGTTACACTGGTGCAAGGTCTGATGGTTTTACTGGTTCAGGTTTTATATTGTAAACCGACTTTTATTCAGTTTTAATACATCAATCCATCCGTCTTCTAATCCATCCACCCTCCTCTTTTCATCTGCCATCACCTCAGCTTTAAAACATGTCTTCATGATTTTAGTCCCACTTCTGTTCTCCTTCGTCTCTTAATGTGAACATCATTTACAGGCAGTTTTAGTTGAGTGAAACAGTTGTGTTTTTGAGAAATTTGAAGAATTGATGTTATTTAATTAGCTCCAGAAACAAACAACATGTTCCAGTGTTCCCAAAATATTGGGATATAGAATATAAATATAACAGCTCCAGAGTTATGTCTTAAAGGTCCCATATTTTACTCTTCTCCTGTTTTCTTTAATTGAATTGTTGATATCTATAAGAAGATATATTTGTGGTTTGAAGAACCAAAAATCATCTCAATGTCGTTTTACATCTCAGGCTTCTCTCTGGAGCTCTAGTAATAATAGGTTGGGGCTTGGCTTGGAGCCTCTCTTCTGATGTGCTTGGTTGTCACAACTGTTTTATTGTGACATCATAAAGTTACAGAAGTCCTGACAGCTCGTTTTAAGGCTCAGTTCCTGAATACAGGCTGTGTGCATTTCTCTGTGGACTGAGTGCTTTAGTACTTTCATACTAATAATATAAAACCTAGACCTGCTTTATAATCAAAAAAGACATGGAAATCTAATTTCATAGAATACGGGACCTTTAAATACTAATTGAAACTTCATTTAACTGAAAGTTTACAACATCTATGTTAAGCAAACTTTTGTGCCAAGATAATATTTCAGCAAAATAACAGATCTTTTCCACCCAGATGATATAGAATGAAAATGATATAGAGAGTTTAAAAAAAGTGGAAATTTTTGCATTCTTGTTTGTCATTTCTGTGACAAAAGAAAGAGTGTTGTTACTCTTTTACAACATATTCACACAATTGTTGTCAGATGATTCGTTTTGCACCAATATAATGAGAATGTATGTAGTTCATATAGAAGAGGTGAGAGTTGTGAAACCTCATGTCGCCTGGGTGGTGGAGCGACAACTGTCATCACACACTGTCGACCACTTTTACTCCCTTTGTTGTTTTACAAAAGCCAGAAAAATGTCAATGATGTTAAATCTTATGAGGAAATTACCACAGGTTTTTACAGGGGAGTGTAGTAATATCTTTCAAACTGAGCAAGAAAACACTGTGTGTGGTCAGTGATGTAAGGATTCTTTTTATTATTATGATTTCCCATCATCTGTTTACAGCTCAAGCAGCAATCAGGACAGGACAAGCTGATAATTCTATGTAAAATATAGAAAAATCACATTTGGTTCTAAGATGTAAAAGTACTTAAACAATTACTTTCATTATTGATTAATCTGGCGTTTCTCATTGTCATCAATCAGTCTGTTAATTGTTTTGGTCCATAAAATATCAGAAAAAAGCAAATTCTGCCCAAACAACAAAATAATATCTTCAAAATTAATGTTTGGTTTTTTTTTTTCCTAACCTAAAATCCAAATCTGTTGTATGTTCAATTCACTGTCACATGAGACAGTGGGAAGTAGCAGATTTGTTCGCTGGGAAGCTTGAAGTAGGAATTTTTGGCATTTTTTGCTTGAAAAAACCTCCATAAATTAATCAAATAGTTGCCAATTACTTTTCTGATGATTGAGGAACTGATTATTCAATAAATCATTTAAGCTCCAGAAAAGAAAAGTTTTCCTAAAATGTTAAATACAGAAAAAAGTATTTAGTAAAAATAGAAGTAATGACATCCACCTATAGCCAAGAACAACTGTTTTAAATGGACATCTTACTTCAAAAGTCATTTTTCATTCTTTAATTCTGTTATATCAAAGAAATGATTTCCATGTCTGTGGTCGTCTTTGAGTTACTGTCTCTGATTTTCAGCAGGATGTATTGTACATAATGTGGCTGTAATTCCCAGTGGTGGAAAGTATCTCAGTACATTTACTTTAAAGTGGAAATCTCGTAGATTTTCATCTAAACAATTGTCACCATCACTGACACAATGGTGATTGAGCCAGTCACCTATTGGTGACATTATATAGAGGTCAGTATAAAAGATTGTTAAACTTTGATCTACGAGATTGCTACTTTAAGGTTACGTCTTTGGTTTGCTTACTTTTCTATTTCTGCTTCTATAAACTTCCACTACATTTCAGACAGGAATATTGTACTTTATACTCCACTACATGTATTTGACAGCTGTTCTCGCAGGTTGTTTTCCATATTTAGCAGCTTATTTATTGTACAAAACATATGCTCATCCTCTAAAACATGATGCAGGTCATTTTAGTTTGGAATTGAGTCCTTGAGGTTTTTTTTTTTTTTTTCCTTAAAAAATGTGAAACACATTTTCCAGGACAATGAGAACATTTCAGCCAATTTTCAGTGTGAATCAGCTTTTTCAAAATTTGCTGTGCAGCAGTTCACCTCGCTCTCTACCGGGTCAGGACACACACTCTCTCTTGAAGAACATTTTAAAGCAAGTTGATTAAGATTAAAACGGGTTGAAATATTCTCACGACACTGCAAAATAATGTTTTCATGACTCAGTAATAGACAAAGTTGCTTTTATAAGAAGCTTGTTAAACAGCCCAGCTCTTTAAAAAAGTAGGTAAAATCAGCTCCACCTCCAGCAACAACATAGAAAACTGTTCTCACCTTAATGCATCAGTGCTAATAATCCTATAACATATATCATATATCTGTTGATGAAACTGTTCAGTATTTGTTACTTTACTTACATTTTGCTGTTAATATTTTTCTGCTTTCCTGACTTTTACTTGTAATGGAGTATTTTTAAATTGTAGTGTCACCGTTTTCACCCGAGTAAAGGATCTGAGTGCTTCTTCCACCACTGGTAAAACGACTGTTTTCACACTCTGTCTTGAATGCCTTTGATTGTAACACTATAGCAGGACTTCACTTTTCTTTTTGTTGTGCTCACTGCTGCACTCACTGCATCATCTTGCTGTTCTCATTTTTTGTTGCATCGCTACTTGACAGAAAGTTGCTCGACACAGCGTTTGTGGGTCTTGGGCTTGAACACGTTTGATGTAGAAAAATTCAGAGTTATGTCCTGAGGAAAACCGACCTTGTGAGGCTGAAACTGCAGGTGATTGCGTCAGAGAAGAATACCTGGTTAAAAAGATGGATCACTGAGACTGTTGCTGAACGCTCATCACCACATCGTCATATAAATATAGCAGTTTTGTACAATGTACCAGTAAAGAAAATAAAGAGGTGAAAACACAACTTTTTCTATCAGCTCTCCTCGACGAATGATCAGTTGTGAATAGACTGTTTTTCCCATCTCATCTAAACTCATGGCGTGCTGTGTTCTGACCGATACCGTTACACAGAGCAGGTGGAGTTCAAATCCATGACGACAATCGGTTTTTGTACACAGATTCCCTCTTTGGTTTTGTTTTTGTGTCAACATAGAAACATGTATTCTGCATTAAAAAAAAAAATGTAATAAACATTTTATGCTCTTTGTAAGACTGGATGGAGTGATGTCGTTTTTCTGAGTTTCTTTCAGTACATTCAGTTATATATTGAATTATATTCACAATACAGCTCATTTTAATTCAGTGTTTAATGCTGCGCATCGCATATACTAGGTTGTTATATTGGGAAAAATACCCTCCAAACTGGCAACAACATCTGACAGTTTTAAACTGGGGATCATATGCAAGAATATCTTTCACTGTTCTAAAAACCTTTTAAATGAGTGTATCATTGGATGTTATAAATTTCCCTCTATATGTAGGCCTACAGTTAGATAGGTTACTCCAGTGGTACCCAACCCAACTCGGCCCTCCAAAGGGTCACTGGAGAGTGGTCATGAGATGATTAATAGTATAGGAGAGAAGAAAAAAAAAAAAGTTCTGATATTTGTATATCAGAAATTTGTATATCAGAACACAGGCCAATGGCAAATGTAAAAACAACATGCACCGGACAAAAATATCGAATTCATAGCAAATCATCCAGATCTGCTTCAAAATATATGCATTCCTTCTCTGGCCCATGACTCATCCCTGCACCAAGTTCGGTCCAAATCAATTTTATACTTTTTGTATAATCTTGCTAACAAATACACCAATAAACAGACCGGTGAAAACATGATGTAATCAGCGTCAGTCAGAGGAGGTCACTCATCTCAGTCAGTCAGTTATAATCTGCCCTTACAGTGGGCAGTAATGTAGAAAATTAACATAAAAAACTTAACAACCAGCGATGGAGGCCAACAAATGAAGTGGGACATTTAATATGTGGCCAGGAAGGAGACTTTGAACAGAACCATGAGTCTAATTCGACTTCTTTCTGTCTTTTTTCTTGCTTGTTCCTTTGTTAAATGTTCTCTGTGGCTAGTTGTGGGTAGATCATCTGCCCGCAAGATGAGGCTGTTGTGTAAGCTGTGATGTCTGCAGAGACAAAGTCGTCAGGGCTTTGATCAATCTAAATCTATAGTTTTTTAATTTACTGGTTGTTCAGTCCTGTTGAGCCTGTGCAGTAGCTCCGCTGGCAGTTGCTTATTGAAATTTTACTTTATCCTAGTTTTATTTTATGTTGTGTGTCATAAAGAGTAAAGACACTTTGTGTTAGTTTCTGGCTCTTTGTGGCCAATTTGTGTCACTTTGTGGTTCGTTTTGTGTTGTTTATCTGAGCTCTGTGACTTTGTCATGTCTGGTTTTATCCAAACATGATGCTTAGAATCGGGGCCAAACATCTGGTCTCATCAGACCAGAGAATCTTGTTTTTCAGTCTGAGAGGCCTTGAGGTGCTTTTTCATAAAGCCCGATCGGTGGAGTGCAGCAGTGATGGTTATCCTTCTTGAAGTTTCTCCCATCTCCACACAGGATCTCTGGAGCTCAGCCAGAGTGACCATTTGGTCCTTGGCCACCTCTCTTTCCAATGGCTTTCTTGGCTGATTGCTCAGTTTGGCCAGGCGGTCAGCTGTGGGTGGAATCCTGGTTGTTCCAAACTTCTTTCATCGCAGAATGATGGATGCTGTTGGGAACCTTCAACGCAGCAGAAATGTTTTTGTATCGTCCAAATCTGCGCCTAGACACGACCCTAGCTCTGAGCTCTCCAGGCAGCTCCTGTCTTTTGCTCTGAAATGCATTGTCAGCTGTGAGACCTTATATAGACAGGTGCATGCCCTATGTCCAGAGAATTGAATTTACCACTGGACTCCAATCAAGGTGTAGAAACATCTCAAAGATGAGATGAAAGAACAGAAATGGGAGGCTCATAAACAGAATTTCAAGTGTCACAGCAAATTGGCTGAATACTTATGTCAGTGTTATATTTAGTTTTTCATTTAAAAGAAACTACAAAAATTTCTAAATAAACTTCTCATTATGGGGTATTGAGTGAGGGTAGATCAATGGGGGAATTATTAATTTGATTACTGTAAAACATTCAGAAACAACTATATCATCGATACATGTTGCAAATCACCCTCAGGGTGTCTAGATGCTCAGTACAAATTTCAGCACAATCCAGTGAAAAAATAAGCGATTGATGAGGTTAAGACAACACAAACAAAGACTAGCCATAATTGTGAGATTTAGCTGTGAGGGCTAAACTTCAAAAATTCATTACTAAAGTATTTGGAGCAGAGCTATAGGATTTCTCAAGGTCTTATGAATTTAATAGAAGTTTTCGCATGAATGTTTAAAAAAAAAAATCCAAAACATGAAGTGGGGGGTCCTTGGTGAGTTGATAGAATGACCCATTGGACTTTTATGTACATGAGAGTTCACTCATACTTAACTTTATTCTGAAGTTTGTTCTGCATCAGACAGAATCTCTGAAATCTATAGAAGACAAGCAGGATTTATTAATAAACACTTGTGCTATAAAGAAGATTATCACTGTATGTAACATTATCACAAACATTTTCACTATATATGATAATGCAATCTGAAATAGAAGCTGAGAAACAACCCCCCCCTCCCCCCATTCACTGCCCAGACGTCTGATGAATCACCTCTGTGATACTTTTTTTTTATGAATGCCGTTTGTGGTGTTGCATTGGATTGCGTTATCCTGCAGCGGTGTTCACATTATTGTGTCCACTCCTTGCGTTTGACACTGTTTGAGCCCATTACCCCAACACAGGGCGTCTCTTACCACAATGGGGCAGCATAGGCAAAGGTAAGGAAGCAGTGATGACTCAACCAGCAGGCTGCAGTTACTTCATCTCATCTCTCCATAACAGAGGA
This sequence comes from Trachinotus anak, assembly GCF_046630095.1. Taxonomy (NCBI): domain Eukaryota; kingdom Metazoa; phylum Chordata; class Actinopteri; order Carangiformes; family Carangidae; genus Trachinotus; species Trachinotus anak. The sequence continues at coordinate 25,189,727 of NW_027273864.1, forward strand.
CTGAACTTAGTCACACCCTGATGTCAGATAAAACGGGTTCATTTGCTATTGTTGTTATCTAAATAGTTGGAAAATTCAATTTGTTTTAATTAGTTTTTAGTTGCATTTTAGTTTTTAGGTCATTAAGTTTGACCAGTTAAATGCAAACCAGGGCTTTTGAACAGGTTGTATGTACACCCAACTCTCATCAGTTCAGATAAGCTAAGGTGGACCAGGTACATTTATTTTACAGCAGGAGAAAAAGGTAATTAGCATTTCCTGCAAACTAAAGTTGTCTCTCAGTTGGGTTTTGTTGCTTAACAGTGTCTGTGTGCTGACACTGGTCGACTGCTCCTCATGTTGGTTTTAAAAGGCAGATTTATGGGTGTTTGCCTCTTTAGTTGTATTTGTGACACATACAGAAGGAACACAAGGTGATAATGTTTCTTAGTATGAGGCTACAAGCTTAGAACAAAGCTGTTTATTGGCTTTATTTTGAGTGCAGTTTACTAAAAGGACACAAGTTGTGTAACAGAGACCAGGGGTTGTATTACTTCGGTAAATTTGTGTGTGATTGGCACAACATGAGTTAACTGAGCGTTTTAGACGTTCTTGTTTTAGCATTTGGAGTTTGCAGATTGAGATTAAAGAAGCAGACAGTTTTAAAAGAAACTTTAATCAGTTTCACATCTCTCGGCTCACATGTAGATCTGCTGTGTTGCAGACTAAAGTAAAATTTTTCTGCATTTTGACCAACAGTCAACAGAGGTGCAAGTTAAGCTAATGACATGATTATGTAGTATTCACCTCTTTCTTGAGACAGGCCCAAGCACCTGCTTAAAGGTACAGTTATGTTATGTCTTTGTTAAATTTATCAGCACTCTGTTCCAAAAAACAACATGATAGGATGACTCTGATGCTGGTAATGAATGAACAACCACATAAGTGGGTTTTTTTTTGTTTGTTTTTTTTTTGTCAACCCTGTGCTACAACCCATAGAAGTGTCTCCTGAAAAAGTGCCACAACGACAGGTGTACTTGACCTTGGTTGTCATGGTTACAAACAAGCACATGGACTGTACTGGGAGCATTGTACCTACCTTTGTTGCCATGGTTACTACAATAAAGGGTCATGGCTTGATTAGGTTTAGTTACTAAAACTACTTGGTTAGGTCCAGGAAAAGATTTGGGTAAAAATAACTCTGTCAACAGTAGGCGATCTTGGTTGTAATGGTTACGAATATAAAGTACTACTTTCACAATGGAATCAAACCACACTTTTCCCTTTGCTTCTGTCATAATTACTACAGCCACTAACAGCAAATAATTGTAGCATGGAGATGTATTGTGGCCATAATTTTGTGTGATATTTATTTTGCATTATATTTATATTTGGTTGGTTTTAGGTCAATACTAATTCATTTACATGGTCTTTGCTCCCACCCAACTTCTTACCTGCAGCAGGATGACTAAAATGGCAGCTTGTAGCTTTCAGAATTTGTTGATGTCGAACACGACAATAAACTGATAAATTTGATAGAGTTCATTCTAAAGTGCAAAAGTATGCATCTGTGTGGCTGATTATAAAAGGACCCCAGAGTCAGAAGCAGAAAGTTCTCTGCTTGGTGGAGGAAACTTCAACTTAAAGTTGATATAAACAGAGTCAGCTATGAAGAGGGGACAACAGAGGTGTCACTTATTGCAGAAGCTTAACTCCTTTCATGATGATGACTCCTTTCGTGATACTATTTAATGTAACTTTTATCAATCATTCATTGAAAGTATTTTCACTTTCCCCTTTATTTGCTGGTTTAATGGGTCATCTGTCATCTGTAAATGACAAGAATAGCCTAAATGGTATCGTGAAAGTCTGTTCAAAGATAATTGGAGTCCAGCAAAAAGACTTGCGCTCCCTTTGGGAGAAAAGGTTGGCCCAGAAAGCAAGAGGAATTATCAGCCTGTTCTGTCTGGTGAGTTCACTGTAATGCCCTCAGGCTGGTATTATAGCGTACCCCTTAGGAGAACGAACCACTACTCCAAGTCTTTCATTCCCTGTGCTATCAGGCTACTTAATGCTGCCAGCTGTCAGTTTAATGCCTGTTACATTTAAACTTTTACATTAAGTCATTTATTCTATTTATTTGAATTATTTAGTTGCTTAATGAAATCTAACAAATGTGTATTTTGGATCTAATTATTTACTTTTAACCTAATTTCAATTTTTTCTTTCTTAATTTTTAATTTATTTATTTTTCTTACTGCTCATCGTTCCCTTGTATTGACCCATGTGTGTTAATCTATTGCCTCTGACATATAACTAGTTCGCCTGTGAGTTTTGAAGTTGCGTGTTTCAGCTGCAAAGGATTTTCCCTCCTTGGGATTAATAAAGTTGTCTGAATCTGAATCTGACAGGTAACATGACATTCATGACATTTGAAACACACTTGGCAGACTTTGTGTTCATGTGATATTAATGTTTATTGTGTTACTCAGCTTGGTACTGCTGTGGAAAAACCAGGCTACTGGTGGAATCAATAGACTAAACTCAACTCATTAGAAGACCTACGGGTGATTCAGCGTTTCCCCAGTGTGTGGCCTTTGATTATGAGAACTATTGGCCTGTGTTTTTTTCTCATTATCTATCCTTCTCTTCCTCTCCTCTACCGCTGTAAACAACCTCGGTGTCTCCTGTGCACACTGCAGCCTCTCCTCTGTGTGGTGGTGCTGAGGCTGCTACAGCAATACAGGCAGGAAATGGAAGGCTGATGAAATATTAATGTGAAATCATGGGAGGTCCAATGAAATCCATCAATGGGAGGAATAAGCAATGCCAGACTCGCCTCCCCAACTGACCCCGCAGAAAATAACAGGAAAGTGGTGGAAATATAGAATGTCAGCAGGTGGTTGAAATGTGGACATTACTTTCCTTAATGAAAAACATAGATGCACTTTATAAAAGTGAAGTGTGTTTTGAATAAATATTCCCAGTAACACACCTTTTAAATGAAATGGAATGTATTTTAAATTAATGGTCTATTTAGATGCCTGAATTACTCCAATGTTTTCACAGCTTTCTTAACTAGATCTTCCGAGTCTGGTAGGAGGTGCAGTTCCCACTTGTTTTGGGTTATAACAGTAACTCATAGAACTCAACTCGACCTGGAAAACGAGAACTCCCAGTGGGGATTAAATGTAAATCTGTATAGGTTATTAAGATGACAGGAATGAAGGGGAAAACAAAACATTTCTGTTGCACAAAGTTATGGTTTTTTTTTAACTCTTCTTAAATCTCTACTTGTTTGGAAACACTTTATTTAGCACATAGACATAAGACACACAGAAACATTTATAAATGATGTATAATGTGCTGCAGTGTAGTTGTAAGTAGATATAAAGTGGTTATTAATGTGCAGTAGTTGTTCTAACTTCTCTTATGAAGACATATTTAATATTATTACAGCTGTGTTTTCTATATTGTCATTCATCATCTGTGTATGCAGCAGCCTTCACTTGGAAATAAAACTAGGAAAATAAAAAGATTAAGAAATAAAAATGCATTAAAAGACAAAAAACAAAAATATGAGTGCAATTATTAGCACCAACAAAAAGCAGAGGTGAAGTTTAGCCTGTTTTAAAAAGTATTCAGAGTTGAAGTACATCTAAGATCTTTAGGAAGTGAGCACAGCTTCACCCTGTTTTCTTTTAATCCAGACTGATGACCTAAGAGGTCTGGAGGGTTCATGGTGTGGAAGTAAGTCAGAGATGTACTTAGGCCCTAAACCATTATGTGATTTATATTTTGAAGTCAATTATTTGAGACACTGTTAGCTAGTGTTCAGATCTGAGAACTGGTGCAGTATGTTCAGTTTTCTTGGTCTTTGTTATAACTCTGGCAGCAGCATTCGAAATGAGATTTCCTTCTTTTTAGGATGGCCTGAGAAGAGATTAGCCTAACCTGGTGGAAGCATGAATTTATCGAAATCATTTTTAAACATTTATCCTCTAATTCTTGTAATATTTTTAAGATGATAATCGACCAGTTTTTGTAATAGAGTTGATATGGGAGTTAAAATTTAAATTAGTGTCAGTGATGACACAAATATTTCTGATTTGGTTTTTAGGCTTCAGACAATGGGAATTGAAATGTGCACTAAACTTTCAATCTTCCTGCTTTCGCACCAAGAACAATTATCTCAGTTTTGTCTTTGTTTAGTCAGAGGAAATTAATTAAGTGGATGTGCCAAAGACGTGCACAGGCACAGTGGTTGGTCAGCATTCAGTAGGAGCACTGTTGCTTGTTGACAGAGCTTTGCAGAATTAAGTTTCATCAGCATAGTTGTGATAAGGGATATCGTTCTTAGGCATAATTCGGCCTAGTGGGAGCATTTAGAGAATATGAGAGGTCCCAGAACTGAACCTTGAGGTACTCCACAATTCATGCTAGCTTGCTCAGAAATGTGGTTGCCAGTGGAGACAAAATATTATTTTGCAGATAGGACCTCAACCAATATAATGCCTTGCCAGAGAATCAAACCCAATTTTCCAGTCTGTGTAGTTGTATTGAATAGTCAAGTGTCAAAAGCAGCACTGTGATCAAACTGCTATCAAGGTTAAACAACCTGGGACGGGACCATCGCTCTTTGGTTGAACTGCTGTTACATGTCACAAGCTAACAAGACTAAGAGTCTACAGCCATGCTAGCAACTCTGCGAGGCTGTAAATGCTAGTTTCAGCTTTTTAACATTCTGACAGTGAAAAAGTGAAAACTGATAAACTTATAATATTACAGTGTTTTGATACTTATGTCATTGGATAACCAGAATAGAACAGAACGCCCCTGAGATGCTCTGAGGTTTAAGTGGTTCGGCTCTTGTAACTGATGCAGTATCAGCAGAGATTGAATAAAAATCTACCAGAACACAGAATCAATGGAAACCTCTCTATCTAACCCACATACAGATGTCAATAGGCCTCTCAGGCAGCTCAGCTTTCCCACATTTACATATTGTATATCATCCTTTTCCCAACACAGCAGAAATGCACACCGGCAGACTCAGACACAGTGGTTTCCTCTCTCATGTTTCCCTCATCTGCTGCTCTTGTCTTTTTTTCCTGGTTTCTCTTACCGCTTGTGCTTTGTTGAAGTTGCCCCCAGTTCTTGTTACAGCACATTTTTGCGGCAGGGCTCCATGGATAGCAGTGTTTCTTCATATCTGAACAACTGTCGGATACATTGCTGTAAAATCATGTATTTACATCAGAGGGGAGAGAATTACTCAGATTATTTTATTTTAATAAAATGTGAAGTACTGAAAAATGCCCCCTGTAAAATATTGTATAATTAGATTATCATATACTCTGTTATATCATTTAACAGATATCATATAACAGATACTCATACAATAATGTGTAAGCAGCATTTTGCTGATATTGTTTAGGTGGAGATCTTTTATATAGGATTGTGATTAATGGTTATTTTCATTATGGATTAATGTCGAGATGAATTAATGGGTTGGTTGTGAAAATCAAAAGAGAGTGAAGTGAATCATATATTTGAGGAGATGGAACCATGAAGTTTGTGGAACTTAGCTTGAAAAATAACTTTATCAAAATATTTGCCAGCTCATTTCCGTCAAATGACAATCATGTAATCGTCTAATTGTTTCAGTTGTCCTTGTATATATGGTTAATTCCTAACAATGCATCATTTTTTGGCTGGGCCACAACAGTGGGGCCGACCGACTCATCACTGAGTTGGTGTTTCTGGTGCAAACAGGTTCTGTTAGGGGAGTGTTTACGGTGCAGTATTGCTAACAAAGCACATTGTCGCTACATTTAGAGACTTTTTTCAAACAGACTGGGTACGTGACTGGACCATGTTCGGATGCTGACCAGGTGGACCTGTAAATCTCTTGTTAAGGGCAGTCTATTGAGCTGCTCTGTTTTCCCGGCTGCTAGGGAGCTACAGAGAAGCAGTGGAGTGCTTCCAATACACTGAGCCTTGTCTCCATTACGGCAAATAAACTGAAATCTCATGTCAAAACTTTTCTCACAGGCATTTTATTGATGCTTTCAGAACTGAAGTTCATCAGCAGACTGATGAACTCCTGTCTTATGTCATCTAGCTTTGGCAGCTGGATTGTCAGAGAACATTGTTAAGAGATTTTAGTAAATAAACCAACATCAAACTAAAAGTGAGGGGAAAAAAGCAGGATGTCGAAAAGCGAAGGGAATATATTACCTCCATCCCCTGTGGAAATTAAGCTGTTGGTGAGATCTAATAACACCAGAATATACACCTGCTTCTGTTCCTGACATGGCTCTGCATTTGCTTTGGAAGAGGCGCCTGTGTTTCACTAGGAAAACTTCACAACCTCACACACTCCCTTACTGGAGATGGATGTAAACAAGTGTCCGTACATTTGTGAATGGGTCAGGAGAAGTAGATGCAGACAGTGGGAGACTTCTTCAGAGCTGAGAATGCTTTTGAAGTAACTTTCCTTTGAAACGTCGCTCCAAGCAGAGAGACAACGTGCTCCACAGCATGGTGCACAAACTGAACAATACAACAGATTTCTAACGAGCCCTGAAGAGGGGTGAGTTTACTGCTGTCTGCTGATGCCAATGAATGCTCACTAAATATCACAGCTGTCTGTGGTGCAGAGCAGGGGATGATGGAGGACAGAGAGTAAGAAACAGAAGAGAGAAGATAGAAAAGAAGAGGTGGATGAACAGGACAAGGTGTGATGAGGTCAAGGAGGAGGAGAGCATTATTTTTGGGATGACGATGAGGAGGAAATCAGACAGACAGGAAAATTTGACAAAAGAAAGATAAGGAAAAAGTAGAGGAGGCTGCAGAAAAAGAAGAAGCTGGAGAAAGAAAGTGAGGAAAGCAAGGAGGAATATGAGGGTGGACAGAAAAAAAATAAATAGGTAAATAGGTAAAAATCTAATAAAAAAGTGAAGATAGAAGCAAGTGTAGAGGAACAGAAGCAGGATTAAACAGAAACAAGAGGCAGAGAGGGAAGATAGGAGGAGAAGGATGAGGAAGAGGTGGGCGGACGTCTACTGATCAAAGGATGGAGCAGAAGGAAAGAAAATAGAGGATGATTTGAAGCCTGTGCCAGAGAAGAAGCGGAAGAGGGACGGGGTAGAGGGAACATTAGTGGTTTGAAGCAAAATGATTTGAAGTGAAGAGAGATCCAAGCCGATCTGGGCCTATTTTAATGGGTCAATATTGGCAACAATAAATCTGATCCAGGGCTGATTATTTCTTTATTGTGTTTTGTCCACCGCAGCTTCCTGGTGTTGTAAAGCTGTTCTCCTTTACAGCACTATGACACTGTGAGTGAAAATTGGTATATGTGAAAAAAATATAAAAGTAGATACACCGCTCTCGTTACAGTCTGCATTTATTATTGTAACCATGACAACTAAGGTCCGGTACGCCTGCTGCCGTAGGGGCGCTATTTCAGGACACACACCTACGGGTCGTGTCAGAGGGTTGAAAAAAATGACCTGTTTGGTTGTTCAGGTTGTAGGAACCAGTTGGTTTCACCAGTATCAGATGTTACTAATACATTTTGTGAACTGGATATCAGAACAAAATATAACTTGTCTGTTTTCACATTTGTGTACTCTCTGCATCCAAAGATCATTTGTGAGGGAAGAAGCACCACTCCTAACCACTGTGCTTAGAATTTTTGTAGTTCCAACACCTCCAACAGAGTGATACGTCTACTTTAGTAAAATCTACTTATTGCATCACGTCAGTTTCAGGAGTCAAATTCTCCCCTTTAAACAAAAATTTTATATCATATATGTAATTCAAGGTGATCAACTTAAATACCCTTAAAAAACCTTGTACAGAGAGATGGAGTTTGTATAAGCACAACCACTAACACTGCGACAACCTGCCAGTTGCAGCTTAGCAAGCCAACACACAAGATAAACAAGTAAAAGATGCTAACTACGCTTACAGTTGATCTGATATACCTGCTGATCGCTGATTTCGGTCAAAACAGGCTCCTCATCTGACTAAATCTGACTGAGGTTCAAACAGAGTCTCTGGCAAGTTTCCTTCACCAACCATCTTGATACTCTCTGCTCTTAATGGAACCTAGCATAAGCAGCGTTGGTGAGTGGGGCACGAGGCTGATCAAGAAGTGACTTTTTAGTGTGGAAAAATCCATCCGAACAAAATATTAATCATAGCAGAGTATTTTTGTATACTTGAAAAATGTGTCTGGAGGGGAACTTTAATAGCTTTGAATGACCTCCAGAATTTGGATCAAGCGCCATGTGAAAGCAATGTGTGCTAAATTTATCATCATGGGAGGATGTGGTAGAAATGGCCCTTGGGGGGAAAAAAGCTTAGATATAAAGATTTGGCAGCAAAGGCAGAGAAATGTGGTTGGAAACCAAGGGCCCGTGCAGTGGAAGTTTTTGGTGGTGGGTAAAATCAGTTTTGTTTCTGTTTACTTTGCTGGAAAGGAAAGTTTAGAGTCTAAAAAAGCAGTTAAAACACGTAGGTCTGGATAAGAAGAAAGGTACCTTAATGGGAGTGCAGAAAACTACAAATGTCAGCTGCTGTGGTTGCAGTGAACCAATGACAGTCTCATAAAAAACAGATTCAGACAGCCAGGGATTCATAAGTCATATAACCTAAGTAACTGATTCCATCAACTTGAAGGGACAGAGGGAGGGCAAAATAAATCCCATTGCATTAGCACAGCCACTAACACTGTGTCAGCCACTGCCAGTTACAAGCTAACAAAAAACATAAATGAATAACTTTGCTGAGTCTGGGTCTGACTGAGGCTCAAACATGTGGCAGAGTCTTTTCAATGTTTCCTCATCTAACCATCGTTATACTTTCTGCTCTTTCACCTGTCAATCTGGAGCAAGCAGTGGTGGTGGGCGGGGCACAAAGCCTGATGCAGATTTCTCAATGAGGAAGTAAGTGTAGATGTGTTTTCAGCCCCAGTTTTTATTTTATTTCTTTTACTTTTTATGTGGGAAAACCATGTTAAACAAAATATTAATCATAGTAGAGGATTTTTACGGAGTTTAAAACACATCTGGAGAGGAACTTTAATACATGTATTTATTTAAACTCAGTCGTTCTGTTGTGTTCCTTTGAATAGACTGGAGATCCAATGAATTGTGAAGTCACTGCTTCTAATATTAGACTGATCATACTAATCAATAAATTCACTTAGCAAATTTCTTCCCTGCAGTGGGAAGTGGTGCCCCCAATGAACCTTGTATGCTACACAGGTTACACTTAGTTGAGTGTGCACTGGCCAGCTGTGCCATTTAGGTTAACATATAAATTGCACTGGAGTGAAACCCAATTTTAAAGACTCAGATTGAGGCTGGGCCCAAAACACTCGATCAGGATACCCTTTAAAGAGAAATTAGATTAGTAGGTTGGGAAGGGATGAAGAGGTGAGAAAGGAGAAGCTGAACAAAAAATTGCTGCAAAAATCAATCGGAGAAATAAAAGGATTACTTTGGATAGAGAAAGAAGAAGAGGGAGTTGAAGAGCTGATGGTGCATGAACATACAGTGGTTGAAATATTTTGGAGTGATGTACAAGAAAGATGATGAGGAGGAGGAATGGCAGGGAGAGGAGGAAGGAGGATGACATTTGAGCAAAGAGGGAGGGATTATTGGACGGGCTGGTGGGAAGAGAGGGAGGGGGGATTATTTTGGAAGGAGGAAGATGAGGAGCACAGTGACAACAAGAAAGCAAGGGAGGAAGGGGTACCAGGAAGAAGCGAGAGGAGAAGGCTGATAGCTCACAGCGTGGCATGCCGAAAAAACAACACAACAGATTTCTCACCATAGCTGGAGAAGGATGGGTCGAGCCTCTGATGAATGGTAGTTAAATATCACAGCTGTCTGCAGCTCCGAGGGGAGGAGCTGCAGACAGAAGGAGAAGATGGGGAAACAGGGAAAAAACAAGTCAAGGCAAAGACTGGAGGGGGAGAATTTGAGTGTGATGTTCCAAGCCAGAGCAGAGCGGTGGCTTCAGAGGAATAAAAAAAAAAAAAAAAAGAGGAGATGGTAAAGTGAGACGGTTGGAAAGTGGAGGAGCATGAGAAATAGGAGGAGTTGGTTATCAGGAGTAACCGGAAGGAGTAGGAGTTGGTGAACCGCTTGCTCACAGCATGGTGCACAGTCAGAACAATATGAGAGATTTCGAACCAGACTGTAGAGAGACACAGTAGCTGTTGATGAATGGTGTTTAAATGTCACTGCTGTCTCCAGGATAGGAAGAGGAGGAAGAGGAGGAGAACAAGGGGACAAGAACAGAATGTGTTAGAGAAAGTGTAGAAGCAGGAATGGAAGCTGTTGAATAAGTAGTGAATGGATGGCTATGTAATTATGTAGTAGTTATGGGTCTTTGTTATTAGTTGTTGTTGCTACATGGGCATAAGTGATACAGTCCAGGTCAAATATTGTGATATATGATATTATTGCAAAGCAGATATTATTGATATTATCGAATGTCGGTCCAGTCCTGTTGCTTTGCATCTTGGCAAAAATATCATGTGACAATCTTTTTGGGTTGAACTGCACTCTAGGAGCACAATCTGCATCCTGTTTCCACTCTAATTTCATTGTGAAAGTCCTGACCAGAAGTTGTAATTTTTATCTTTCCGCCACTTTTTTCTTTTGGACATTTGTCTAACGCTATTACTCACCCACAAATTGTGTCATGTTTAGTTCATATGGAGTATTTGTCTGGACAGGGTTGTTATTTATTTATGAGGTGCTATATGCAAGTGCTCTGATTTGAAAGTTCACTTCCTGTGGGCTAGCTGTTTAACAGTTAACGATGGTCTGGTGAGCAGCAATTGAACTTTCAAAATTAAATATCTAAATATAGCACCTTTTAATCACACTGTCTATACGATTCATCTGAAAAGTAAATCATATGCTGTAGTAAGATCATCCATGATATGAGATCATCAGATCGCCCACCTCTGGCTTACAGTGACAACAAAGGCAGATTTACAATAGAAATTCTCAGAAACCTTTGAAACAATGGGTCTTTGATAAGACAAAAGAAGCCTCAGGCAACAGCTGTTGATTCATGATGTCATCATCTGTAGCTGGCATTAACGTGCCAGCTACATATCATATTGGTTAAAATTGGCTTTGTTATCAGCCAGTCATCATGCTAAAATACAGATGCTTTTGCTCTTGTGTTTAAAGAAAACACACTATACAAACTCTTAGTATTTGGAGCGACCGACAACAAGTTGTATTTGTTTGGAGTTAACTTTTTTGTAACCCCGGATTTTTAGATTGTGAGTCCACTGTTGAGAACTAGTCTCAGTGAGTCCAGTGTTTAAACTTTACGCCGGACATGCGTTGTGAGAAGGGGTGGGGGATGGGCTCCATGATTGCTGAACGAGTCGGATCAGATTTCTTGCAGGTCTGAAATTTTGGTCGGCTGTCTGCAACCTGAACAGCTCCACAGTCAGATTTCTGCTCAGAAATGTACTTCTGATGCCACGTACACTTGCAAACAATAAAATGTTCTCCTTTCAACGCAACATGAGTCTGTGAACAGTTGAATTTGTAAGATAGTGAAAAAAGTGGCAGGGTCAGCTATTATATTAACACGTGATGACAAGTTCACAGAACTGGCAGAACCACGCTGCTCTCCATAATGCTTCATTATACCACAAATAATAGCTGTTGAACCATTTTCTACATTTATGAAATTCACCCGAATATATTAGAGTATTAAAAAATCTTTCACAGTTGTCGGTCCAAGAGAAAGCACCCATATACTCATTAGCTCAGCATGGGGCCTTCATGCAGTCTAACAGTGTTTTATATGATAAATAATATGCTCACAGACGGTGATAAATACAGCATGTCTTCATTTTCACAGCAGATATTTATCTGTTTGCAACCACAGACTGTATATAAAAATAAACATTGACTCCTCGTCTGAAAAGTGAAGCCAAAGCTGAAGTGCCTTAAACCTGCGTTCTATCTGATGACCACCAAGGGATGACTCCAGTGGTTGCAAAAAGATGTCAGATTGTATTGAAGTCTATGGGAAAATATCTCTACTTCTTACTTGATTTATTACTTCATTAAACGTTTTACTAATGAGTTTATGGTCTCAGTGGCTAGTTTCAAGTCTTCTTCAGCACAACATGATGTTCATTTTTTAAATTATGGTCCGCCACACATTCTCGCCTGTAAAATGCCCCATGTTATAAACTCTTTGAGGTTTCATTTTCCCATGTGATTAATAGTTATGTTTTTTTCCACTGTGGACCACTTCAGATGTGTCCATGTTGTATGTAGTTGGTATCTGTTACAGCTCATGTCCCTCAGTGTGAACATAAATACCTCCTAAACAGAATCAAGGTTATTAAAACTAAAGAAATAATGAAAACTAGATAATAAAAAAAAACCCAAAAAAACAAAAAAACAAAAACAAAAACAAAAACAAGGCTTTATTAAAAAAAAAAAAAAAAGAAGACACTAACAAACATCTTTTTTTAGTTGTCTGTTGTGGATTGTCGTTCCTCTGCCCTCAGTGAACACATTTTTTAAATGGTTTGATGTTTCCTTGAGTTTCTGTACTTTTTTCAATCTCGCCCCTGACAAATACTCTACAGGTATATCACCAAAAAAACTAAAACTAACCAACCTGCTTTAAAAATTAATCAGAACTAAGCTGAAATTGAACCCAAAAAGTCAAAACTAAATAAAAATTTTAAACTACAGGAAAATCCAAAATTATTATAACCTTGACAAGCACTAAGTCTTATCTTGAAGGCTGGTAAAGTTGATTTAAGAGATGTGTGATAAATGTAGAGTGTACAGCTTCTTCTTTAGGTTGAGTTTAGGCTGGAGGCTCACACACTCACAACCCTGCTCTGCCAGTTGCCAGAGCCTTTGTTGTGGGGGAACTAATATCTTGGCCCGAGGTCGCGGCTCAGTGCGGCAGATGGTACCTTAGGGGAGGAGCTGCTGGTTCATGAGGGCAAATATCCAGCCTCCCATAATCCACCTAACTAAGTGCTTCACCTACTCTCTTCTTACTGCCGCTTTTTGCTTTATGTCAAATCTCCTCTTCCTTCTCAGTCCCACAGTAATAATCAAAGAAAAAAAAAAATCCTATTTCCTATATTTTGTCATTAAAACCATTCTTTTCTCTACCAGCCCCCAATACTATCTCCCACCCCTTGAATTAATTATCTGTCTATCCATTTATCTATTCATCTCCAGTATCTAGCCATCCAACAGTCTCCCCATCCTTCATGCAGCCTATCGCCTTCCCCCTGTCTTTTTTTGCCCTCTTCTCAAATCCTATTATCTCCGTGTCCTCTTCTCCCCCCACAGACCCTTCAGTCTGACCTGAGGACAGCTGTTTGAAATCCTGATGGCATCAGAGAAGACACACCAACAGCTCATGTGTCACGCACCTTTCGTAATTCTGAGGGATCTTAGCAATAGACTCATGCATGTAACTGGTAAACCATCTCAGTGTAGCTGAGGCTGCAGCTGAAGCTGATGGAAATGTCATTAGGTTTGCAGGCATTTGGTCATCTCTGGAGCTCCACCGACAACAGGTCAATCAGGGTCCAGGGGGGCTGAGGGCAGTGCTGCTTTGTTGTGACATCACAAAGTTACAGATGTCCTGATGGTGCGTTTCTGAATAATCAATATTGGACCTTTAATTTGTGCCCTCCTTGTCTGTATTGGCTTAATGGCACCAGACCGTAGCTGAATGATACAGGGTGTTTGAGGGTGGTAGTACTATTTGAGCTCCATCTTGATTTGCTCAACTCGCTCATGGACATGCTCATTAATTAGCATTTTCTTTTGCTGATTTTCTGGCAATTTAGTTCAATTTTTGACTGACAAATATCGCAACGAAATTTTATGGGAATCCATCCAGTTGCTGTGAAGAAATTTCACTCAAAATCACAAATGTCAGCCTCATGGTGGTGCTAGAGGGCTGATCCTGCGGGGAACATGAATGTCTGTACAACATCCCACCGTATATATTTCGGTCTGGACCAAAGTGCTGCACTGACCGACACACTGATGCTGCCACCAGCACGACTGGAACTCTTGTGTGTTTGTGTGTTGTCCTCTGCCCCCTCTGCTACCCTTTAGGGTGTGATGGATGATCCTTGTCTCCAGATGATATCTAAAAGAGCTTGTCTCTTTCTCTCTCTCCTCCCTTCTACAGCATACGTGTCTGTCTTTGCATCTATAACTTGACATTTGTATACCAAAGCAAATGTCACATGTAAGTAACACCCACTGCTGGGTGCCCCCTCCCAAACAGGAGCATTTTGAAGATGAAGCCATTTTTCCTGGGCTGCAGCTGCATCAACTTTTAACTTAGTGAAAAGCAGCAGGCAGCCTGAACTGATGCATCTCTGAGCCTCTAACCCACCCCCCTTCCACCATTCCTTCTTCACTTCTTCACTTCTTTTATTGCAGCAACTACACTCTCATATGCCCTTTCCTCCTCCTCCCCCTCTTCCTCCTCCTCCCTTCCTCCTCCTCCTCTGTCAGTCTTGATGGATAAGGTCTTGTGATTACCTTGTCAGACCTCTGGAGCATCTGCCCCTCTGGGACTGTACTGCTTTGGTGTATTGTGTGTGTGTATGTGTTTCCACATCTCTTGTGTGTGTGCGTGTGCGTGTGTGTGTGTGGTGTTGTGTCTGGCCTCCAGAGTTGATTGGATTGGATTGCATTTACAGGCAGCAGGGCTGGATGGATGAACAAGGCACTACCAGTCAGGCCAAGCCCTCCATCCGTGCCGAGCACAGACATAAGCTCTCTCTCTCTGTGTGTGTGTGTGTGTGTGTGTGTATGTGTGTGTGTGTGTCCCTGTAGGTACCATGTCCTTTGTCTTTTGCACACAAATCCAGATGAGCACTTTTTTTTTGCACTCTGTGGTCAAAGTTTTTTTTTTTTCTCCACACTGTGCATTTCTAACAGAAGACATCGCTCCGTCTCTTCTAACATATTTGTATTGACTTCTTGTTCTGTCACTGTGGGAGTGAGTTGAGTCCTCTCATCACTGACAACCAGCCTTAACTCCAGTCCGGAGAGCTGTTAGCTGCTCACGTTTGAAGCAGCTGTTCATCACAGTGCTGACCTTCTTCCGCTGAGTCTCTTAATTTACTGCTGTGTATTCTTCTGCAATCAAACGACTCCACCCTGATTGTTAGTGCTGGCTGTGGCCTATATATGTGGCTCCCTTGGCAAGATCTGATTATTTTGTGAACTTGAAAAAAGGACAGACATGGAGACAGGAAGCAGATTGCTTGTGAATGATTTGGCATGTGGGCTCAGAGGGCAGAGGTTAAGGTCTGTATTTGTGGAGTCGTAGCTGGGAAGGAAGGTGGTCAGGTAAATCCTCTCCTGATCTCCTCTGAGAGCTGAATAGTCTTGTGAAAATCTGGTCTTGGACTCACACAGAGGGATCAGTGGCTTCTTTCTTTCTTTGCAAACAACAAGTCATGAGGAAATCAGTGATTGTATCGAATCTACCTGAGCATGTCCCACAGTGAATTCCCAGTCTGTCTGCTCCACCTGACTTATCATCTCTCTAAGTCCTTTATCCCTTCTGGTGACCACCTCCCCACTCCCCCATTTTTTCCCCTTGATGTTTTTACATTTTGCCTCTTTTAGCTGACACATCTGTTTAGATTAATGTATTTACCACTACCACATGTAGTTCTTAAGCTCAGGCAATACCCAAAAGTTAATATCTCAGTACTATCCAGCCCAAATATCACAATATAGGATATTATTGTATTTTTTTTATAGTATAATTTAGGGGTGGGTGATCTAATGGTCTTATGTGTAGATGATTTTAGGATCAACTTTTCAGATGAACCGTACAGATCGCGTCATTAAAGGTGCAACATGTAGATGTTTAATTTTAAATTTTAAGTGCAACTAACCAGCCCATTTTCAACTAACTTACTAGCAACGGCAGTCCTTGTTCTGCTCTGTAGGTTAAGCAAGCTTGGTGTGGCGTCACATGT
The DNA here is from genome assembly GCF_046630095.1 of Trachinotus anak. Lineage (NCBI taxonomy): Eukaryota > Metazoa > Chordata > Actinopteri > Carangiformes > Carangidae > Trachinotus > Trachinotus anak. The sequence continues at coordinate 25,205,760 of NW_027273864.1, forward strand.
ACCAGTCCTCCACCGGAGCAGAACAAGAAGCACCGTCGCCAGCTGCAGTCCAAGACGGTGGAGCTGCACTCCCGCCTGCAGGCAGGAAGACACGAAGAGGGATGAGCTGGGGCTAGCTGGTCAGCAGAGACTAAACCTTCTAATCCAAAAGATTGTCGTATGATTATTTTGGCCAGATCACCCACCCCTAGTATGATTATATAATTATATTTTATGTTCCAGGCATAAGCGATGCTGCATTTTAAAGTTTTATTTGTCACATGTCGAGGTACAAACTACAGTCAGCAAAAGAGTGAAATGAGGGTCAGACTCAGCCGCAGAGCAGAAAAAAAAATATATATAAATGTAAATCATATAAAAACAAAAAAAAGATATACAAAAAAAAAAAGATTTTTAAGAGATATTAAGAGGTATATGGATGAGGAAGAGTTGTGTTAACAGTTTAGGTTTTATTTTATTTATTTATTTAGACACTGGGGGGATATTTGTTAATACAGAAGTTTCCAATATCTGTACTCATACCAATACCTTGACTTTCACACATATTCTTAATGATACTTTTTTAATACATCAATTTTATCATATCCATTTAAAAGAAAAAGAAAATTATAATATTCATTTTAGTATACATTTTAGTTTTAATTAATTTCTTCTTGTTCAAACAAATACATCCATCCATTCATTCATTCATTCATAAAAAAGCTAATTTTCAATCTCTTTACAAGATTATTTATGTGATGTTTCCAAATGACTTCACTACAGAGACTTTCTTTTTCCTCTGCTACAAATATCAGAAGTGACTGATGCTGACGTAAGCCACCAGAAAAAAATAGAGTGAATGAAAAGAAAATGAGAAATGAAAAATGAAGTGTTTTCTAATACACACAAGGTAGAAATGTGCATAGGAACATAAAATCATCTAGAGAAAGTTGTGTACTGCTGACAGTATCAAGGACTTTACCTTCTCATGTCCGAAAGGAAAACACAGGCTGTTTATATAAAGCTGAAATAAATAGAGAAATATATGAATAAATGTGAACCAAGCGCAGCTGTGGTCCCTCCTCTGCAGTTGTTAGCTTCTATACACGGACGTGACATGTGTGTTATTATCTCCGCTGGACGATTTGCTCGTGTGTGTGTGTGAAGGGTCCTCCCGTGAACAGGCTGCTTTAATTGTTGTTTAAAAGACAGACTAGAACCCAGATCCATGTAATTACTGACTCCCTGAATTGCTTGTCTTTATTTATTTTGGTCAGTGAGATTTGTGTGTGTGTGCGTGTGTGTGTGTCTGTATTTCGTCTGTATTTGTGTCTGCAAGGCAAACACACACACACACAACACACACACACACACACACAGAGCATGTTCAACGAAGCAAGCACAAACACACACACTTGCTCTAACATGTAAAGACACAGACATGCTTCATACAGAGAAGACATATGCATGTATACACAGAATTACTGGCTGAAAGAAAGTGTGTCTTTATTTGTGTGTGTGTGTGTGTGTGTGTGTGTGTGTGTGTGTGTGTGTGTGTGTGTGTGTGTGTGTGTGATGTGACCAGCTGTTGATCTCTAAGCTCTTATTCTAAGACCCACTTTCATCTCAGGCAGGCAGCTCTGAGTGTTTATAGAGATGGTGCGTCATAGCCAGCATGGAGTGTGTGTGTGTGTGTGTCTGTGTGTGTGTGTGTGTGTGTGTGTGTGTGTGTGTGTGTGTGTGTGTGTGTGTGTGTGTGAGAGAAAGAGAGAGAGATAAAGAGAGACAAATTGTTTGGGTATTTATATGTGTATATTAAGAGATGAGCATTGAGAGAATGCATGTGTCACTGTCTGTCACATACACAGCAGCAACAGTTCAGTGAGCCAATCAGAAGAGAGGCTCTGGGTCTCTCTTCTGATTGGCTGACTGTTGTGATTGAATAAAAATATAGCAGATTTCTGGTAAACACCCTGAGAAACCAAATCCTGCAAGGTTGGACGGTGGGTCCAGATGGGCTGGCCTTGGACCATGGTTAATGGCAGTGACTGCTTTGTTGTGACATCATAAAGTTACAGAGGTACTGATGCCTCGTTTTAAGGCTCAGTGTCTGAATACAGGCTGTGTGCATTTCTCTGTGGACTGAGCACTTTGATACTTTCACAGTGTTGATATAGAACCTAGACCTGCTTTATAAAAAAACACACGGAAATCTACCTTTATACAATAGGGGACCTTTAAGTACATTTCATGCTACTTTCTACTTCCCTGCTGTCACTGGTTCAGATAAATATTTCACACAGAAATATTAAGAATTTGCAACACATTGTTAACCTTTTAAAATAGACAATAAGAGGCTTTGGTTTTGATAGCACTACCATATGTGTGGACTCAGTCTTTACACAACCTTGACAAATTAAACATAATTTTAAAGCTCTAAGTCTCTTAAACTTACTGACTATAAAGTAGTTAAAGTCACCTGGAGCAGCTACAGCAGTAAATGATACATCAGTATTAACAGTTCAATGATATCATATAGAATCAGTTACAGGACACATTTTACTACAGAATTAAATACTTTTACTGTTTATACTTTAACTACATGAAGCTGATAGTACAACTGTGTTTTAAGTAGGATTTAATGCAGGGGTTGTACTTCTAATGGGATATTCTTAATTACTTTATTAGTACTTCTGCTTGGATCAGTCATCATGTCAGTGTCTGAAATATCGTTACACTTGACTCCAGAGGGCACAATAACAGTGACTTGTGTGTTTTTTTCTCTGCTCCTCGATGGTGGACACACCACCACTTTTCCACTTTTAGTAAAAGTCACTGGTGTGTAGAGTGTGTAGTTTCAAAATGTCATGTAATTACCTCAAACCTCTTTCAGCGTGATGTTTTATTTGCAGTGAGCAGCATTGGATGTAACCACCTCCCACAGTGGACAAACTGTGTTCTTAAAGGACCTTCCCAGGTTTTTATGAGTATTTACTACACATTGAATAAACTTTACAATACAGCAAAACACTCAGCAAATGTCTCATTTATATATGAAATTGGATTCAATCAGCAGACTTGTAATTCATCACAGTGAACTTTGCTGTCTGATTAGAAAAGTCTGTACTGCAAAGATAATCTGACTTTGGTGGAAACTAATGCATGAGAGCAGATTGGTGGATGAAACTCGAGGGGTATGACTAATAGCTGAAAGACAAGCGGCTTCCTAATGTGTTATTTTATATGGTAGATCTGTGAGTATTATATAACCTTAAGAGCAAAATTTGATTTACCATTGTCTCCATCCTCTTCAGCTCTTCTGTTTCTGCTTCTTTTACAGCTTCCCTGTGTTTGTCTACTCAACATATCCACCACACAACCTGTTTTTAAATCACTTGTCTCGGTCAGACTGCTCCATTTAGTCTACTTGTGGTTCCTAGAGTTTCTAAGAGCAGAGTGGGGGGCAGAGCCTTCAGCTATCAGCCTCCTCTCCTGTGGAACCAGCTCCCACTGTGGGTCCGGGAGGCAGACACCCTCTCTAGCTTTAAGATCAGGCTTAAAACTGTCCTCTTTGATAAAGCTTATAGTTAGTGCTGGCTCGGGTATGTCCTGACCCATCCCTTAGCTATGCTGCTATAGAGCTAGACTGCTGGGGGATTCCCATGATGCATTGGGCTCTCTCTCTCTCGAGTACTTTATGCCATTAACTTTGTATTTTTTTCTCTCCCGTAGTTTGTGCTTCTCCTCTCGCTCCCTCTCTCTGTCCTCATTCTGCAGGTCTCTCTGCCTCTGGAGCAGCAGGATCCAGATCCACCACTACTCATCATTACTATTAACCACTGTTATCTGTCATTATTATTGATAACACCATTACCTATACAGCTGTTCCTGGTCTCTCTCACTCTCTCTCTTTTCTCCTCTCTCCTCCCCCCACCCCCCCTCTCTTTCTCCTCTTAAACCCAACCGGTCGAGGCAGACGGCCGCCCACCCTGAGCCCAGTTCTGTTGGAGGTTTCTTCCTGTTTAAGGGAGTTTTTCCTCCCCCCTGTCGCCAAGCCCTTGCTCTTTGTGGGAACTGTTGGGTTTTTCTCTATAACAAAGTAAGGTCTTTACCTTACCCTGTAAAGTGCCTTGAGATAATGTATATGATGATTTGGCGCTATACAAATAAAATTGAATTGAATTGAACTGAATGTTTGCTGAGGTCAACACAACAGCAGACATCCACCTACACGACAATCTGTGTGTGTGTTTTTTTCTCCTTACGTGTTCATGATCCCCGGCTAACAAACTTTCTCTGCCTGGGTAAACAGCTGTAAACAGCTGTAGGGGATGTTGTTCACACACAGTAATGTTGGATGCTGCTGCAGACAGCTCTTGCATGCTTCTCAGCTGTATAATGACAGTGAAGAACACCCCTCAGGTATTTGGACTGTAATTAAAGTTAAAAGTTCTGCAGCATGCAGCAACAAGCAAACAGGTTTATTGGTAAACTGTGTGTATATCACATCATATCCTCTCCTGCACTGACATGATGTTTTACCCTCTGCTCTGAAACTAACCAGTGAGATTAAACATAAATCAACTGACAAGTTCTTTTTTTTCAGTGTGGGTTTTATTTATTAGAACATGGCATGAATGGAAAGAAAACAGAGAATCACAAACACATCAGGCTGATATACAAAGAGCAAACCTCCCCCGTCTTCGCAGGGAAGGAGAAATTAAAACAGAAAGATGGTAGTACTTCATATTCAGCAGAGAATAACTCGTCATAATGGATTTTTCATGTTCGAGTGCAATACAATATTCATCACTGTACTCATTTCGTTCAGCAGTTGGTTCCTGGTGGATGTGGTATATTCCTGTTATGTTTACCTGTGTGTGTGTGTGTGTGTTTGCTATACAAGCTAGGTGTGCGTCTCTGCAGTACAACTTGGAATGAGAGCATCTTCATAGTGAAAATTTCTTCTCTATGTTTGATAGAGTGCTGTGTAGCGTTGCTGAAACCTCCGTCCCACTGCCCTGAGGTTCTGACTCTCGCAGCACATTCACCCTGAAGAGCGATTTTTTTCACCAAAATATCCAACCAGAGGTTGAATTAAGTTTTCCTCAATAGCAGGTTGGACTTCCTGTAAATACATTACATTGCAGCAGCTTCTCAATTCGATCCAGCGCTCACTGCAACTTTCAGCTTTCTGATCAGCTTCCACTAATTAACATTAATTCTGTGAGTAACTTGAGTGTCGTCTTTTTCCACTCAAGCAAAGATGATTTGTGAGGGAGGATGCATCACTCTGTAACATCCCGATACAGGTCTGCTGCAATTTCAGTGTTAATTGTTGTGTTGGTTGTGTGTTTAGGTCATTTTAGCTAAAATAAAATCAAAACAGGTAAAAGGAAGCTGTGATGCTGCCTTTTATTTCAATGCAGATTTAAGAAACATACAGGGCTCCACAGATTGGACCACTTACACTACCGTAATTTCCGGACTATTGAGCGCACCTGAATATAAGCCGCACCAACTAAATTGAAAAAGAAAAAAGAATTTGTACATATATAGGCCGCACCTCTTTATAAGCCGCAGGTGTCCATGTTGTAACATGAGATATTTACACAGAAAGATTTTTTTAATTTTTATTTTGATAAGTTTTTTCCGAACAGTGCCTGTAACACGGCAGTAACAAGCAGTCAAAAAAAAACCAGCCTACCAGTCGTAGGCCGTTAGCCTACCAGAAAGGTCACTGATCCCTATCTTCATCTTCCTCCTGCGCACTAAAACCACTGAAATTGTCGTCTTCAGTGTCGGAACTGAACAGCCTCAGAATGACTTCGTCACACACTTTCTCAGTCTCTCTTTCGTTGTCGCTCTCAATGTCATTTTCGCCCCCTGGAGGCCGTTAGCCCGTAAAAATCTATAGATTAGCCGCATCGTTGTTTAAGCCGCAGGGTTCAAAGTGTGTGAAAAAAGTAGCGGCTTATAGTCCGGAAATTACGGTAACTCCAGTGCCACTGGATCAGCTCAGCCACTTAAATAGATATATAAATACAAGTATTGGGACTTTGCAGTGAAGTAAGTATGAATTAACCTTCAGGGCAAGATGCATTGCGAGTCAGACCCGTAGTCTACTGTAGCCCTTTCGTTTCAGCTGCACTTCACAAGCCCCGACACAGCCTCCATGTGAACCCACGCACGGGTCACTGAGCTGAACCACACAGAGATGATTTTGCATAGACATCAATTCAAGTCAGACTCATGCACATGGTTTGAGGACACATGGACGATGGCCAGAAAAAAAAAAAAAAAAAAAGTTTTTAAAAAAGAGTGAAATGAAAACGTGTTGAGTGCGGAGAGGACAGATGAGCGACGTGATTGGACACGGAGTCCACAGTTCAGTTCATCAACAAGGTAATCTGACTTTATAAAAATAAGTGAGCTTGTTTAATATACCACATCATCATTAGAATTATTTTTAAAAACAAACAGAAGGAACAGAGAAACTCTATGCATCAACAACCCATCGAGTTAAATATGAATGTATTTGTACACACATGTATATTTGCCTGCCACTGTTGCTCTGCAGTGTGTAGCTACTCATCCGGCTCTGTTTAGTATTGCTTTTTAGTTCACACTGTCAGTGAAGAGGGAGTCAGTGCAACGACCGAGGCCTGTGTGTGTGTGTATCAGTTTGTTGTATATGCAACTGTGTTTTAAACTATTTTTTTTATCAAGATCATCTTTGTGTGTATTTACATGTGTGTGTCTGTGTGTGTGTGTTTCTGTGTATGTTAGTGAGGCCAAGCAAACATGCAGCATTAGTCTCTGACACTCTGGCAAGGACAGTAAACCGCGCTGAGAATCAGTCCAGTTAGAAAGAAAAATGAAATAAAATGAAATAAAATAAACATTGCTTGCTACTTTCACACACAGAGGACCGACTCAGCCACAGAACTACAATAAGCAGACAAACCCCTTTCCTAATAATCCTCCATCAATCACCAGAATACAGCAGGGAGTGGCCATCATAAGAGGGATCAATATCTACAAGTGATAACAAGTATCTGTGCAACGACGTAAAATACTGCATCATAAGTAAAAGTCCTGCGCTGAACTCCTACTGAAGTAAAGGTAAAGACATATTATCAGTAAAATATTTAAAGGATTTAAATTAAAACTACATCTTCTGATTTAAACAGTTTGACTTTGTGAGATTAATTTGTTACTTGCATTAGTTTGATTGGACCACTTACACTTTTTCTTCCATTAAATCAGATGATTTAATGGAAGAAAAAACAAAGTTTGGATTCGCTGATCTTTCTTGAGTTTTTGGACTTTTCTCGGATCTTTGGAACATGTGACCTCTCTGGGCCTCAAACAACTAAAACCATGTGAGGAGTTTCTCTGTTGCCCCTTTTAAATCCATGTCAGGAAATCTAAATTACCTGCAGTTGTATTCTGTCTCACCTTCCACAGGTGACCAGGAAGTGGCACTTCTGCTTTATTGTAGTTCTGTGGAAGCCGAGAGTTGAGAAGCAGGGCAGACATTTACAAACACATGTCCCCAGTCTAAAAGTGTGTGTGTGGTAAAATGTCCAGTTTGAGCTCACAAGTGAAAACACTACTCTTCTATCTAACAAAAACATCTGGTTATTAGCATTAATGGTACAGTGATAATTATTTTTTTTCTTCCTAAAACAAAGTTAATTTTGTTCACACAACTAAAAAAAACAAACAAAACAAACTCAAATACATTTTTACAGTATTTACCTGCAGCCATGTTGGAAAAACAAACTTTTTTTTTTTTTTTAAACTGTAAATGTAATACTCCTTTTAATAAGTTAAAAAATAATTTAAACAACACATTTCAAATGAGCATTGTGAATAATAAACAAATACAGGCTGTTAACACAAAAAAAAAAAAACTGAAAAAAAAAGACATTTTTAAATCTGTTGTATGTTTTAAAAAACTCTATACAACAAATCCTCAAACTAAAGAAGAAAAAAACAGACAGAAGCAGAGAGGAAAGAGTCCTATACAAGTAGACATCATTGTATACAAAAGCTGAGTTGTTCAGCTCAGTGTTAGTGACCAGTGATATAAACTCTCTGAGGGAATATTTCATATTAGTCAATAAATATGAGAGTACACAATAGAATAAGGGACAAAAAGAGAGCAGGAAACAGACAGGGAGGGGAAAGCTGGATAGTCTCTATGGCTTTTACAGGCTTTGTGGCCCAAATAACCTTAAATATCAGTATCATCATACAGTAGCTACGAACAAACGCCCAGTGGACCTCCAGACAGTCTGATCAGGGCAGAGCTACAGAAAGAGTCAGGGAGAGAAGTAGAAGATGTCAAGTGGGATTATTGGAAAATGAGGATGTGGGGGACGTTCACACTCAAGGGCTGCTGGGATACTTAATTCAGCTGAATTAGACTTTTTCCTGTGTCAAACACATGATTTTTTTTTTTTTTTGTATTTAACAGGGAGCTCCCTCTGCAGATCCTTTAAAAAGAAGGGAAATCACCTTTAATCATCCTTAAAGGTTAAAAAAAAATGCATGTAATTTAAGAATTTATGAAATAATTAATTTCATTGCCTTAATTAGCACTCTCGCTGGTTGAAGGTTGAACCTGCATATATTATAGGAAGGTTTAGACTGGCTTTATATCTCCTAATCCACATCCACAGCTTTTTATGTCCTCAATGTACTAAATAAACACAGTATGTTTCCTTGGGTCTGCGTTGCCCTGAGTTTAGTCTCTCAGGTGCCACTTGCTGACCTAAGTTACCTGGAGACTGATCCCTTCAGGACTAGAGCTGGTTCTGGTTTTCAGGCTGAAGTCTCACCTCAGGCTCAGCCAGTGTTACAATCAACCTGTCAGACCGAAACACAGTTTTCTCCTGAAAGGTTCCTCTTTACTGCTGCGCTGTGATCACAAGTCAGTTTGCGGTACATGTTTGATTTGTCACACTCTGCTGACACGAGTAGCACTTACTGTGTAATTACCTGTATGTGTGTGTGTCGGTGTGTGCATGAGCTGCTGCTGCTTTCACGACTAGCTTCCCTGCTATTAGAAGCTGCTAGCATCCTCGCTAGTGTCGCCAGATTGTGTGCATTTAAAAAAAAAATAACATAAATAGATCTTGTTTTTTTTTTTTTTTTTTTTTACTCCTAATTAAAATGCAGCCAATAAACAGCTTAGACCCATGCTAAGAAACACTCACTATTTGTTTGCCTCTTTATCGCTTCACTTAAATAAAATAAATGAAGCAGACTCTGAATGTCTTAAAACAGTGTTGCCACCATATGGACAGTAGAAGAGTCAGATAATTTCCATAGTGGTACCAAGGCTGAGGGAGTTAGCACCTTGCTCAGTTTCCTCTGTGTGGCATGGCGCCGTAACAGGATTGATTGTGATGTTTTTTTCATGACCAAATTTTGTATGATTATTATTATTTACATCTTTCAGTGCTTTTATAATATGCACCTCAATCTCTGCTGTTTCTGTTTGTACTGTCCAACAGATTTTAGCAGCACTGTTTAAAGTGGTCACCGCAGTACAAATATACATATATATATATAACTGCTAATGCAAGCCAGATATTTCCTGTTGCTACTTTATGAAACACCTCTTAGGTCAAATCCCTCAAGGTTTGTTGAGATGGGACAGAGCGAACCCTCAGTTATTACTTTTACGCTCGCCATGAATATAATCTTAAAGATCCCATATTTTATAAAGTGAGATTTCCATGTCTTTTTTGATTATAAAGCAGGTCTAGGTTCGAGATTAATAGTGTGAAAGTATCAAAGCCTCAGTCCAGAAACTGAGCTTTAAAACAAGCTGTCAGGACTTCTGGACCCACCGTCCAACCTTGCAGGATTTGGTTTCTCTGAGTGTTCACCTGAAATTTGCTATATTTTTGTATAAACACTCAGAAAACAGTCAGCCAATCAGAAAAGAGGCTCAGAGGCTCTCTTCTGATTGGCTCACTTACCTGTTATTACTAGAGCTCCAGAGAAAAGCCTGAGAGAGGAGATGTAAAATTACACTGAGACAGTTTTTGGTTTTTAAAACCACAAATATATCTTCTTATGGATATCAACACATCTAATGAAACACATGAAAAGTGTAAAATATGGGACCTTTAACATCTACAATATATTTTATAACCCTTGGACTGGTGGACCTCACCGGGGGATGTGGTCAGCCTAATTTACTACAAGTGTAGTTCTCATATTTTCCAGTGCTGGAGGAAATTTATTTCCCTTCTTTTGAGAGGATACAGCTTACACCTTGCACACAGAGACATGAAGCCATCCATGGGTTTGTCTGAGTAACTAAGAAAATTAGCTTCCCCAGGACTTCCCCAAAACGATCACTCGTGCAAAGGGAGGCAGAAGCTGATGCAAACTGTGACACGTAGGCCAACTGTGTGAGTTATGGCTGTGCTGTAGAACAATTATCTACAAGTGGAAAGTCTGGAGGAGTCAGCGACCCTGAGTGGTTTATTAGACAAGTTCTTATTCGCACAGGAACATGCAGCTGTGATACACACACTGACGTAAAGCAAATAGTGATTCATCAGCCTTAGAAAGTTACTGTACAGGATTGTCTGCTTGTGCACACTTTTTTAATCAGCACTGAGAAATGAAAAGACAAAAAAAATCTCACACACGCTGCTAGATAATCTTGAGCTTGTATCATGAGTGAATACAGGTGATCAGAGGCCACTGTGTTTGATATTTCTGTCATTTTCATCTGCAGCGTCTTCGTCATACATTTAAAATGCTACACGTGGAGATTAGATGGGGAACACTGCAGCCACTGCAGCATGGTGTCTGGCCGTCACACCGAGAGTTCCTCCAGCAGGTTCTGAGTTAATTGTGGCTGTTTATATGAACTTGCAGAGGGAATGATGACGTCTGTTTTGACACTTTCTGATTAAGAGAGAAATTAAAAGCAGCATTAGTATCGTCCATTTAGTTGCTCTTTTCTAGGGTTTTTCCTCATGTGCAGGGTCTGCCTGCTTTAACTACACCGAACGTACCTGAGTCTCTGTGGTTTGAAGTTTAGTTTCATTGCTGTGTACTTTCAGATTTCAGCCATTTTTTTTTCTGTGTACTGATCAACAAGTTAGAGCAGTGTTCACTTACTAAGACAATCACTGTTTGAGAGTTTAAAACATCTGCTAATGATGTATTGGCAAATATTAATTATTTTTTGTAAACAGGTGTGATCAGGATTTTTTGGGCAGGACATTTTACAGTTGAAAAAATAACCTTGTGGACAAACTATATAATAATGGTGACAGTGTTTCGAAGCATATCTTTGGTATTTCTGTACTTCAGTGTTTTGTCATTTATTAGTTGTTACTAGTCGCTACTGATGCAAACTGAAAAACTTTACACTAAAACTTTAGTGAGAGGCTTTTATTGTGAAGAAATTATAGGAAATGTAGTGCATTTATCCACAAGCTAGAGTTGCTATTCTTCAATAAAAACAGATAAGGATGTCTTCTGTGATACTTGGTCAGCAGATCAATTTTAAACACTGCAGGGAGGAACAGCACAGTGAGCTGAACAGAGCTGCAGAACACAGACTCTTACTGTGGTTTGTGACCGGCACACCTCCAACACATCACCATGGCAGACAACCTGCTGTTGTTTACCGTGGAGAACCCTGGTGTGTTGCTGCGAGTGGCCTCCATGGATGACGTTGTGGCCCTATCAGAAATCAAACATATTCCACTGATCCCACTTTGACAGTTTTGAAGAAAAATTGAAGAGAAAGAAAGAGAGGCCAAGAAAGAAAAAAGTGAGAGAGTGCGACAGAAAGAGGAATATAAGAAAAGAGAGTAAAAGCAGGAAACTAAAACTGCCCTGTCCATCTGAAAACCAGCCCAGGAGCTACCTCAGTGATGCAGATTCCTCCTCCTTCATCAGTACGGAGCAAACTTCTGTCTCTCTGGCTTCTTCATCCCATTGGCCGAGGATGAGATCTTGGCCGTGTAGGACGCCAGGGCCGCTGCTGCATGAGCCTGAACCGGGACGGCTGCCGTCGTGGGCACAGAACCCGGCAACATGGGAGCCCCGATGGCTGCCGCTGCTGCCGCCGCCGCTGCTGCTGAGGCAGGAGGGGTGGAGAGTGCCAGGTAGGGGATGGATTTAACTCCCAGGAGGCTGGAGAGTGGGAGGGCATAGGGAGTGCCCAGGATAGGAGCGTGGGGCAGCGTGGCGCCCATCGCTGCCAGGGGGGAGGAGGAGGAGGACGAGGCAGAGGCGGGGGGGGCGGGCTGGGTGAAGCTCATGGTCAGGTCAACGGGAGACGGCATGGAGGAGGACTGGGCGGTGGATTTGGCGGTCTCTAAACTGGAGGAGGGGAAGGCCGGGGAGGAGGGAGGGAGGGAAGGAGGGAGGAAGGGGTTGGGAGAGGAGGTGGAGGGTGGAGGGAGGGGGAGAAGGGTAAGGGAGAGGGAGTTTTGGATGGAGAAGGGTTAGAGGGTTAAATAAAAGACATGTTAAAGAAATCAAGAGTAAAAACCAAAAAAGAAAATTGAACCCAAACAAAAAAACAAAGAGGATATTTTGGAGAGAAAAATGAAATAAAGGAAATTTGACAAAACTAAAATCATAAGACAGGTGTGTTTTGCTGGAGGTTGCAACAGATTATTGTAGGGGAGTTCGCTGTACGGATGGGGGGTGTGCTGTATAAGTTGGGGTGATGGCTTGGGAGGGGGCTTAGGGAGGAGGGAACAAAACCATTATAGATATATTAGGATGAAAGCTTTGTCAGAGATGATGAAGATGATGAAGAAGCATAAAAAACCTTCTGTACCACAAAAAGACCTTAGTGTTTTAGAGAGCTGAGGTCCCACTCCACGCCCAGTTAGCATCTGTGCTATTAGCTCCATGTGTAGCTCCAACTGTACAGTCTAGGCTTTGGCCCATATTTGATAATATTGAATATTGCAATGCATAGTATAGTATATACAGTATATGCCATACATTTCATTTCAATTTTATCATTATTATTTTTATTTTTATTTTTTGCACTTTTGAAGCGTTGCATAGTCTGCCCTGCAGAGTCCAACCCTCATTTCACTGCTTTACTCACTGTACACTGCACCTCCACATATGACAAACAGCTGTTCAGTTGCAGCCTTACTTATACCTGAAACATGAAATATAATCATATAATGTTATATATACATATATATATATATATATATATATATATATATATGTATATATAACAGAAAACAAAAAAAAAACCCAAAACAAAACAACTTATACACATGATACAATTAACAATATTGCGATAATATTTGTATGGCACAGTCGCAGCAGATCATATAAAGGACATGCTCAGCACAACAAACCCATAGAGCTACAGCCTCATGAGAGGCCAGAGACTCTACACTACTTTGCATCTGTATGTGTGAATGCAATGTTAGCCTGAGGCACGCAACCAAAACCTAGAGGGAGCTGTAGCTGTTGAATGCTAAAGACATCATTTTAAATGTTACTGGCCAAAAGAGCAGGAGGTGATGACAACAACAACAAAAGTCCAGTATCATGTTTCCTCTCAGAGTGATGACAGAGTGGAACTCCAGCTCTCTAAAATACGGTACATTACTGTAAATTCACTGTAGCAGACGCAAGGTCAATTATCTGTCAATTTCAATTAGTTTCTTAAAATGTTAAATGTCTGTGACGACTTCTGGAATCAGAAATCCAACAGACACACACCTTGTATTATCATGAACATGTTTTCCGGAATATAACAACACTTGGTTTATTTATAGTTCTTGTATCTCAATTGTGATTGGTTTCCACATGCAGATTAGATTAGTGATGTTGCTATATGGAGTCCAAGGTTCACATATTAACTCTTAACATCTGGCTGATATTTGATGGGATATAAGCCAGACCACCTCCAGATGTGGTATCTGTGCATTTACACCTCCATATTCCCTTATACAGATAAGATATCCAGACACAGATCACATCTGATTATCACATGTAAATGGGGCATTATAGATATTGTAGGACACAGGTTGTAACAGCAGTATCGCAGCTCAGAATATTTCCCCTTCTGTTATGTACATTAATGTGCCTCACCGAGCAACACTGACATTTACAATCTTCTGCAAAACTGTGTCACTTTCTGTTCTCAACAAGCTGTGTTTAAAGAAAGTGGGAGCGATGTTCAAGAGGTAGAGGAGGACGGAACAGACAGAAAGAAGTGTGACAGCTGGGTTCCAAGACAAAAACAAGATGAAACAGGGACACTGTTATCTTTAGATGCTCTATACAGTAGCTGAACCGAAGCTGCTCTAAGATCTCTTTATGATTTTAGAAATAAGAAGGTAAAACGGATATCAGTCCAGTATGTAAGCTATTTGTAGGATGTTTCCTGTTATTGTGCAAATGATGGACAGAAGCTGTTTTGTTAAAAAAAAAAGGAAACATGCTTTTCAGCTTTATTATCATTTTCAGTGCTTCTAGGGCCAACAACTCTTTAACAAAAATAACAAATTACCTTCCAAGTTTAGAAAGCTATTAACATAACACTAAAGTTTCTGTGGCAGCGATCTTAAATGCACCAGCCAAATGAATGAGTGATGGAAACATTCAGTGGATCTATTCAAGTTGTGGCTTCTTCCCCTTCTCTCCACACTGTGGTGGGGGCGTTTGTTTCTGACAGGTTCCCTGAGTGCACGCGAAGGTCTGCAGGGAGCTTGCGCCAAGTTGTGAATAATCAACGGCAGATAAAAGGGAGTCACGTTCAGATTAGAGCGGTCGTCCTCCATTTGTCACCGCCACAACCACACAAAGCAAACACACTGCTCTGAGTACTCCACCACAGAGGATGGAGTTGTGTGACTGCAGCTAAGAGCGAATTCATTTCAACATGATATAATCAATATACTATATTGGCCTGAATATAAGACAATATTTTCCTCTGGAAGTTTGAAAAAGTGGGCGTTGTCTTAAATTTGAGAACGAGACAACTGCATGTTCACAACATCAGATATTTCCTTTTGTTTTCAATAGAGAGTGTTGCATTACGGGTTGCTTGAAGCCTTAATGTTGCTAGGCTAGCATGTTTCTTCATTAGGCTAGGGCCAATATTTGATAATATCAAATATCAAAATATTTTCCCTCCATATGTCGATAATATTGCAGTATTTTGAGCTGGACTGTATCGTGATATCAAATTGTTTATATTGCCCAAGTCTAGCTTTCAGTCTGTTGATGGTGAGTCTTTCATCTCTGTGTTTGTCCAGTTTAACCTGCAGGGGTTTCTGAAGGTTTGTGTTTTGCTGCAGTGGAGGAAAGAAATTCATCAGTGGAAACAAGTTCACAGTGTCTCCTGACATCTTCACAGCAGAAATGAACCAGGGAGAAAATGTGACAGACAGATGAGAAGTCTGGAAAATGTGAAGTGTCAGAGAAAATGATTGTGACACTTCAACAGTCTGACAGCAGAGCGTGAGTGTGAGTGACTGAGAGAGAAGATACACTAATGTTGATTTTTGTATAAAAGTGTCATTGATGTTGCACTTTCCAAACAGAAATGGCTTTAATGATGAGGACTCTGTCTACTGTCCTCAAAAACAGATGTTGGAAAAGGGGGACTGTCTTATATTTATGGTCGTCCTACACTCAGGTGAATACAGTAGATTTTTTAAACTGGTGCAGTGCTGATTTGTGCTTTAAACATTTAGAGGAGACGTGATGCCAAGCTCCTGGAAGCAAAGTTGAGTACTGGCATGTTTAACCTGGTTGGGGGCTCCAAGTTTTTCTGTTAAGGCTCCACAGAGTAACAACTTCCCCCTACTATTAGTTTTACATTGCACACATACCCTGCTGCCTCCAATGATTATCCACCACAGTGGAAAGCAGGAAGAAAAGAAAAACACATGTGATGAGTCAGTAATGCATTAATTTATTAATATCACTAATGTTAAAAAAAATAAATGCAACTACTTATTATGCTGCTGGGAGATAAGATAATATGTCTCACTGTATTTGTTCGTTATATTTTATTATATTATATAAACCTGCAAAGTAACTACAGCTGTCTCATTAATGTAGTGGAGTGAAAAGTGCAATATTTTCCTCTGAAGTGTTGTGGAGTTGAAGCATTAAGTGGATCAAATACAAATACTCAGGTAATCAAGTACAAGTACATCTACATGGTAATCAAGTAGAACTTTACTGTGTACTTTAAACCACTGTTCAGCGCTTCATGAGTGTTTTACTTTTATCATTTGAAGGGAAACATTCACTGTAATAAGAACTAACCACAGAACAGAGAGCTTTTGAAAAATTATAATAGCAATAATTTCTTAATGTTCCAAAATGAAATAAAAAGTGTGAAAGAACTTGACTTTCAATTTTTATTCTTGGTTAAGTCTCATCTTAGATCTTAACAACTGAACAGTTTTAACACATTTCTTTTTCTTTTCCTCCTCTTCCCTACTTTTCTCACTTATTTCTCCGATGTCATCTCTCACCATGTGTATCTCACTCACTGACTCCAGTCACATTGATTGGCTGCGTAGTGTGACATGACCAGAGCCGTAGAGGCTAGAAAAGCTGTGCCAGTTAAATAGAATCGCTCCGTCGCAGTTTAAAATGCTCAATAATTTATAGTTTATACACCCAGGTATGAATAGGACGGCACCTGGGTCTGCATCCCAAGCTAGTGGTCTGGCCCAAAGGGTCAGTAGATAAATCTGAGGACCGCTTTGAGCCTCCAACAGATACTTTATTACAACCATACAAGAACTTAAGAGGTAATGATGTAAACTCTTTATCTGGAAAGTAACTAGTAACCACAGCTGTCAGATGGATTTAGTGGAGTAAGAGGTGCAACATTTCCTGTTAATGTAGAAACCCTCAGGCAAAATACAAGTACCTTGAGTAAATGTTGTTACTTTGCATGACTGACGAACGATTGCCAATGCGACTCAACTATCCACCAAAGAGACAGAGTGATGTTCATTTCATTGAGTTTCCAGTATGAATTCAGCTGCTGCTCTGTGGTCAGTTGGTGGGAGACCAGGCCAACAGAGGACACAGATGGAATTAGCTTTGACAGATCGTCTTATCCATGTGGAGACTGATTTTAAAAAATAAAATGGAAAAGACTGGATTTGTCATGGACACTTCAGCGTCACTGTCACCTTGACTGACCTGACATTTCAGACTGAATGAGGCTGACCCATCCTTACATCTGCTTTACACTGTGCGAGTGTGTGTGTGTGATTTGCCCAGCCTATTCTCCCTGCTGTCAGCGGCAGGATGAGTGGTAAGTGAAATATCAATTTCATCCAGAGTCCAATCATGAATTTGCATATTCATGGTGGTGGTAACTTGTATTAAAGCTGCCTGACGGTCTGACTGTATCTCATGTCGCTCACATTCACAGCCCCGATTAAACGGCTCGGCGAGGGAGGGACTTTCTCAGTCTCTGTGTCTGATGTAGAGCTCCATTTCTTTTTATCATGTAATGACTCTCATGTAACACATCCTGCAGATGTACTTCATGGTGCGTGCACTGGTGCCACGATGAAATAGAAAGTTGAGTTTCTCCTTGCTGCCTTCATTTAAGAGCTACATGCAATTATACTTAAAGACATTCTGCCACTGTGTACAAAAATCAAATGTCATTTTTTTATCTGACATGTACAAAAAAAAACTCAGACATAACCTTTGGTGACTTTTACATAAAAGGGCAAATGTTTGGGGTCACCCGATGGCTGAGTGGTTAAGGTGCAGACCATTTAGATGTAAAAAGCCCAGTGCAGCAGGTCCCTGCTTCGACTTCTGACTGGCCGGACCTTTCACTGCATGTCACTCACCTACTCTCTCTCTGCCTGTATTTTCTTCACTTTCATTATCAAATAAAGACATAAAAATGCCCAAATAAATAACTTTATAACTAAAATAATACACCAGAATTACCACGTCGTGGTTGTTTGCCTCTGCCACTCAGACTAGTTTCAGCCCATTTGTGTGAATCTTTGCCATAATTGCTGTGTGAAGTCTTGAGTTATGGCTACTTTTTTGAGAGGTTACTGTGACCTTAACCTTTGACCTTCGACCGTCAAAATCTAATCAGATCACCCTTGAGTCCTAGTGGATACTTATGCCAAATTTGAAGAGATTCCCTTAAAGAGATAACTCAAGATATCACAATCACGAGGCAAAAAATGGGTTTTGTGAGGTCACCAAAATCTAATCAGTTTGTCCTTGAGTCCAAGTGAGTGTTTGTACCAAATTTGAAGAAATTCCCTCAAGATTTTACAGAGATATTGTTTTCAGAATGAGACGGACAGATGGATAACCTGAAAACATTATACCTCCGGCCCTGGCTGTCGCCAGCGCAGAGTAATAAAAAAAAGACAAAGGCTGAAAACCTGCCAAAACGCTAACCAGGATAATTTTTTTTTCTGTCTTTTTATGCCTTTATTCATAGGTACAGTGAGAGAGAGAGACAGGAAAGTTGCAAGCAGCATGCAGTAAAGGGCCACGGGTCGGATTCGAACCCCCACTGCGGTTAGGACTAAGCCTTAGTGGTAGGTGCTCTACCAGGTAAGCCACCGAGACACCCCCATAACCAGGATAATTTGATCTAAACACAGTCACAAAAATTAGAGTAAATAAAAAAAAGAAGAAAATTCTTGGAGATGCTGAGAATACCATGACCATTACTTTATATGAAAATGTATGTTTTCTGTAAGATACTGTACATAAACACTGAGGTCAGTGTGTGATGGTGACTGAGAGCAGATACAAGGCAGATATGATGGATGTCTTTCAGATGGTCACTTGCAGTATATATCTTCACCCGGGTCTGGGTCTGGGATAAAGATGTACAAGTGATGCTGGAGTTCTGACCTCTTTAAACTTTTTTGGTCGTGGGTAAAGCTCTACTTTGCTTCTACAATGTGTGCAGGAAATACAGGAACCACCTTCATGATGTTTGCATAATTCAGGCCTCAGTTGTCTACATGAGGCACAAAAACCATGCAAACACCACTGTTATTTATTATTCATACACTGTTATTTATGTGCTATAAATTCACACACCAACTGTGTGATATCCATTTCTGCTGCTATTGTTGTTGTTTTATATTTGTAAATATCTAATTGTACATATTATTATATTTTTTCTATTATTTAACCCTCTAACAAGCAGGGGAGCACAGTGAGGTACTGATTAGCAGATGCTGATTCAAAGCGTGTCTATGTCCATTAATGGCTTTTATGGCTCGTGCATGTACATCCAGTTCCACTATGATTGAGATTTACAAAATTGAAAGTTTTAGATTATGGTGACATCTTGCACAGGCATCCTTCGGCTGCAGCTCTAAAGCCCCTTGATGCTGTCTACCACTCTCCTCTCAGGTTTGTTAATGGTGATGTTTATGATACTCATCACTGGATCATGTAAGACAAGGTTGGATGGTCCTCTCTCGGACGGAGAGGCGTGACTTGCATATGCATTTGTTTATTTACAAGGCCCTTATTGGAAAACTGCCTGCATATCTTACTTCTATGTTAGTTTGGTCCACTGGACCAGATGACACCAGGACTGATGATGTTCCATGTCCCTTGAGGTCATACTGAGCTTGGAAGAACTGCTCTTCAAATCCACCTGGAACTCACTACGAAGCTTTAGAAATTATTTTGTTGGTGCTTATTTAAGTGGTATTTAAATGAGGGCTTTACCCACATTTTAAATAAAGACACAGCAATTTCTAAAACAGAAAGCTGTGTAAATGTGGCTTATGAAAGCTGACCAAACAAAAGAATCTTCATATTTCTCTTCCCCTTTGTTTTTCTGTGTTCACAGAGCTTTACTTTTTTTTTTCTCAGTGATTGAAGTTTTCACCCGGATTCTTCTGGGGCCTCACAGTATTTTCTATTTTTGCAACAGATCTGTGACTGTGCATGGTTGCCAATAAAGTTGCAACACAATGAAATAATTTGTACTGGTTCTCTAACTTTATTTAGAATAAATTTGATTATAGAGTGAAATAATAATGGTTGTCTACAGGTTGTGCATGATTATTATTATCATTAATATGAAGATCTGCACTGAAGCAGCAATAGACTCGTTAAGGTTGCGTCCACAATGGTTTTTTGCATCAGTCCAGTGTTCTCAGTTATTCAGTGCATGAAATGACTGAACATGATGATTTGGAGGAAGAAAGCTGTTTTTATCTGTGATCTCCACAGCCTCTTATCTGTGATTCATTAAAAAATCCAACAGAGTTGAAAGAAAAAGAAAACTGACCCAGGAACTGGGGCTGAACTTTTCCACTCATGGAAAAGTCATTGAGACAGAAATCTCAGACTAAATGCACCAGTGACTGGATCTTATTAAATTTGGTTGTGGGCCTTTCAGGTCTGACCATTAAGTGAGTGTCAGTAATAGCAGAATAAAATATTTTGGTCAATTCTTTAGGCAGATACTTCCCTGTAGTTTGGAAACTTACCATGAAGTGATTAGATACTGGGCCAGGTTGATGGCTATCGGCGTGCCGGTGATGGTGACGTGGCGATCGCTGGTGCTGTCGATCTGACTGCCGATCTTGATCTGAGCTCCCGATACCTGCCGGATCTCATTTATCTTGGTGCCTTGGCGACCGATGATTGAGCCAATCAGCTGTGAGGAGGACGAGACAGAGGGTGAGGATTAGAAACACTGAAACCTTCCCATGAAGCAGCTTGGTACCGTCTTCTATCTCCATCTAATAGTTGGATATGTCAGTCTGGACCAGAGTGGTGGATTGGAAGTGACCACAGTGCTGAACCAACACATCTCTGACACAGTTTCAGCACAAACTGAATAAAAGCAGCTGCATAAAGATCATTAAATCATTTTTCTTTGCTACTGTCAGACCTTTCGTCTTTACTGTAGCCTTCTGAACCCACACCTACACCACAGCTCTCTCTCTGTTGTTTATTTTTCAGCCTCTCCATCCATCCTGTTATCTTTCCATGTCTAAGAATATGAAATAGCAACAGGTGGTGAACTTTGACTCATCTGCCTGCCAGGAGCTTAGTGTGTGTGTGTGTGTGTGTGTCTGTGCCATACTAGGCCCAGCGGGGGTTTTGTCATACAGTAGGTGTCACCATAACAACAGACTGATATTATATTTACTGTGGTGTCAGTACAGACCATAAATATGTCTCATTACTGTTTTTTTTCTGACTGTCTCCTGCATGTGAAGGTTGCCCCGTTGACCTAACCGTCATAAAAACTGGTGTCTATGCACAAACCACACAGAAACTTCAGAATAACACAAAGGCTGAAAATAACAACATGGAAATTTGAGGGTTGAAATCAAACTAGCCCTGGAGTCACATTCCTCTGACATAACAATATCTCTGCAAAATAATGGCACTTTTTCTCCACTCACTTCTTTCTCTAAAAAAACAACAACATGTATTTAAATGATTTGAATTAAATAAGACGAAGTGACAGGAGGGTGACAGGAATATAATGAGGGAGGATGTAACTATAATCCAATTAAAACAGAATAACAATGGTATATTTTACTGATCCCTGTAAGAGCAGTCTGCAAAAAAAAGCAAATTTACCTTCGTTATGGCTCATTAGCCACAAATCTATCACATTGAAGGACATATAATGTTAATTAACTTTAGCATTTACACTTTATTATTTGTTTACTTCTATAGAAAATGAAAAGACAGTGAGAACAGTTATAATACTTTGCTTCAGAGGTAAGCGATTCATTTTAGGTTAATGACTTGTAATGAAGGGAAATTTAATTCTCTTTCCACTCATTACATTTTTATTTCTAGTGATCACAGTGAGGTTACTGCTTGAGCTCTGAACTCAGGAAATAAAAGTGAAAAAAAGGGAAATATTGACGTGTCTTCTCTGGTTGTAGCCAGTTAGGAGAGGCAGCAGGGAAGACGGTACACTCGCAGAGTGATGTGCTGCTGTGCACAGGGCGAAATGAGATTTATTAAACAGAATCATGTGAACGCACAGCTTTATAATTCTGATGAAAAGAATTCATATGCATATATCTGGTTGTGTGCGTACACATGGTTTTAGTCATCAATCTACACAGAGTTTTATGCATCCAGCCCCTGGCTGGGATCAATTCTTCCAGGAGCTGAAGCAGGTTTCGGTGTCAGATCCTACATCATCATCCCATCATACAAAACCTGGATGGAGCAGTGGCAGCCGAAGGGTTCGACCGCATTTTAAATCACTTTTGAATGCAACTCAGTTACAAACACTGACACAGGAGACTCAGAGGCAGAACTCTCCACCAACTTTCACACTTTTATCTACGTGTGCCCCAGAGCTTTCTCTTATTCAGACTTTCTGCCTCCTTTGATTCATCTTTTTCTGCATCCTTCATTCACACCCCCCCCCTTCTTTTATAATCTTTACTTTTTCCCCTCTCTCTTCTCTCTCTCTCTTTCCCCGCCGCACAAACATTCCTTCCCCCCCTGCTCTGCATGCTCCAATGGGCTATTCGTGGAAAGAGGCCTGATAATCTACAAGTGTGTTGTGAGTGTGTGTTTGTGTGCGGCAGCTATAATGACACTGTGGGAGACAGAAGACAAAGTGCCAGCTGACAACAAACAGGTCAGGACCATTTGTGTGAAGTCCACCCTTAGCCACCGTCCGACCCCTCGAGTGGCCTCATTGAATCACAGACTGGCTCCAGTGAGTCATAACCAGCAGAAGCACGGGCGCACAGACAAAAAACCCATATCTCCAGATTTGGCCTGTAATTTCCTAGGGAAAGCTGATATGTCTGTATGTAATTATAGAAAATGTACAAAATATGATATAAGCTACTGCAAGATTATATCTATGTCAGTGGACAGCATAGATACACAGGGTCAAGGTCTCCTAGTACTGGGCATAATTTTGTCTTTGTGTCTCTGTTGTATGTCTCCATCATGTCTCCTAGAAATTACATGTATGTGCTGCAACAACAACAACAGAATATTTTGGAGGAAAATGCTACCTGGACATTTTTTTATCAACCTGATGAAGAAACCTTATTAATTAAACGCACAGTATGTAGCTTCTACCACTAGGGGGTCTCTTAATTAAAACAATAATAAAAGACATTTGGCTTTGGGTGATGTCACGAAATGGCGTGGGATCATGGGAGTTGTTGTCTTCACCACCATTGCTGTCAGCTTCTCCTGGTTTGGATTCCCTCAGTGCTATGGGAGGTTTTAAACCGGAGGTGAATTATCCACAGAGGTCTCCTCCTCTCCAGAACAAACAGACCAGCTGATCATAACCAGTAGAAACACTGAAAAAAGCAGTTTCACCTCAGAAGTCAGTGATTTCATTGACCCTCTTCCGCGGACACCAGGTGTCGCGGAGCGTCTGGGAGCTGAGCTGTCTGACATTTGCTCGGCTTTTTTTCTCTGAAAACTAAAGAACCAGGAGCGGATCAATAGAATCCTTCATCTGGTTTTAATATATAGTTGAAAATGACCAATGTGTAAAAAGTGTGTCATAAAAATGGGGCTTAAAACTGGATAAAAGTAAATTTTGAGCTTCTGTCAGGAAACCACAACACTGACACATGCACATAGAAGATATGACGTCATTGACAGGAGACCAAATGAAACTGAGTGTTATCATGATTAAAATCACTATTTCTCTGCTTTTAGAATTGATGTAAACATTTGGGATAATGTAAATACACAACTCAACAATACATATGTCTTCCACATTAAAAGACACTTTAATGTGGAAAAGTTATTTATTAAATATTTTTCATATTTGGATATATATATATATATTTAATATTTTTACAGTAGGAACATATGAAATGACATGTGAATCTGTTGTGGTTCAATCTCAGCACGTTCATAGCGTCGTTTTTTGGCTGCAGACGGTTTGTGAACTTCAGGCAGAAAAATGACGTTTCCTAACACAAAGTAATTGTAAAACTAAATTAGTCCAGTATAAAGCTATTTCTAGGTGACGGGGTTGCTCCTCATTTTAAATATTTACACAGTTTTTTTCTTGGTGTTGCGTCTTGTACAGCTTGTTCACACATACGTCATCACTTCACCCACTTTTTAACAGTCGCAGCGGCTCTCACTGCGAGAACAAGCTTTGGCTTTTACACTTTCTACAAGGCTGACTGCTCTGCAGATGCGAGGTTTTCGCGGGACTCTGTGCGGCCTTATACGTCCCATCTTCGAGCGGCTTTATGTAAGTGCTGTTGGGTAAAATCAGCTTGAAGCCGAGGAGGAAGAGAACGAAGCGAGGGCTATTTTTGGGCGATTCCCTGCTGCCCTTGTAATTTGGAAAAGGTTTATTGAAGGAGAGAGAGAAAGAGAGAGAGAACAGGAGCGAGAGAGAGAGAGGGTTGCTGCTAAATCTCTCACTGTGAGCTATAGGATGTCATTAAGCTGCTTGGCCCTGCTCAGTGACTCAAATACACACACAAACATATCACACACTTCACACACTTACATGCACAGGGTCTTAAGCTATTATTGTGTTACTGCTTAATTACATGTGTGAGCTCTCTATGTGTCTGTATGTGTGTGTGTGTGTGTGTGTTGTGTGTGTATACAAACATGCTGAAACCACACAAATACATGAATGGAAGCTCTGGGGCCTTGGAACTGGTGCTTTATTTATACCTGAGAGGTGGGGGCACCTGCAGAGGTGTTGATTATCTTGTCAGAGCGGAGAGGCAGAGTTTCCTGTGAAACCATGACCTCGTGCTCGCCTGTCTGTCCTTTATCGTGCCACAGACAGCTCGTATATAAAGAGCCAGCCTGGGGAGGTGTTGACTAAATGTGACTGTGTGAGCTCCTGTGGAGAAAGATCCCGAAGAATGAATGAAGCTTCAGGCTGAAACAACTACAACTGTGGAGTGTTTAGTTTAGCAACACATATATTTACTGTATTCTGCTACTTATTGTAGTCCGTCTTACTGACTACCCTCTGGATCTGCTCTCTGAATCACCACCTGCATCTCTGATTTTTGCAATTTTTCTCTCCATCGCCAGAAAAGAACATCAATACTGGATGATTCTGCAAATCCTAGATTACTTATATTAAAGTTAAGGAACAATCTTATGGCAAATTAACTGTAGTTAAGGGACGGTTAGGGGCGGGTAGCTACAACACTTGGTTAAGGTTAGAGAAGACTGTAGAGATTGTGAACATTAAACGCAGGTCTGTGACAGGAAGCGTGGAAGTCAGACAGGCTGTTAGAGATCTTCGCAAAGAATTTCAACCCAATCCGAAACTGACCCTTGGAAAACCTTAGCAGACCTGCATGAATGCATTTTTTCAAAAACAGAGAGAATTGTGGACCTGAGCTCAAACAGAACTAGTTAGTGTGACCTTGGTTGTCAGACAAATAATTTATCTGCTTCACAAACTAATTCCCTGAAATTATGTTAAGTCCTCTTTTCTTCTCCTGCAACAACTCTCTCTTCAGCCAAATGACAGATGAGGAGAGGATTTATTTTCAAACCAATTTAGTATCTGTCAGTTCAACTCGTTATTTCACAGCATTTCTTTTAACACAGGCTACTGATTTCCTAATTTTCTTTTATCCTGTACTGATTGTGATGTACTTGATACTGGCACCCAGGGCAGTGGAGGATAATTTGGACCCAGTCTGGGGCTCAGGTCCTGGGTCGGGTGTATCCATACATACAATATCAAAACCCTGTTAATTTCCACCTCTTCACTACTGTGGGGGAATCCGTAGACATATATCCCCATAGAGCTGAAGGTTTCTATCTTTTCTGATGCATGAGGACACTAATGTCAATAGTTCAGATTAAATGAGCTTGTAAATTAGGTCCTTGTCGTCTTGTGATGAGTGTGCTCAGAAAAGGATTCCTACCTTTCATCCCAGATTTTGGTGTTTAAGATTTAAGCAGACATTCTCCTCATCTGTGTATGTTGTAGACCTTCAAACTGACGGCATTTGTGGGTCATTTTACCCTAATTCATGGTGGGGTTTGATTTTAGTTTCTTAAATCACTGCACTGGCTCCCTGTATGTCAAATGATAAATTTAAAATCCTACTGCTTCTCTATAAAGCACTAAATGGCCTCGGGCCTGATCTACTTGTACGATATGAAGCGTCCAGACCCCTCAGGTGATCTGGGTCAGGTTTACTCAGTTGGTCAAAGAAACAGAACCAAGCAGGGTGAAGCAGCTTGTAGCTTCTCTGCTCCTCAGCTGTGGAACAAGCCTCCTGAACACATGAGATCTGCTCAAACTCTCAGCTCATTTAAATCAGGGCTTAAAACTTAACTATTTGCTGCAGCTTACCAATAAATCACATACAGTCTGTAACATCTTCGCTTGTTTTTAATGCCTTCTATCACTTCTTTTAAAATGCTGTCTCCTACCTTTTATACAATCTTGATATGACTTATTGAAATATTTGAATTTAATTCATTCAAACTTGTTTTTATATTTTTTGAAAGCTATTTTAATGTCATCTTAATGTTCTATTTTCAATGTATTTCCATGCCTCTGTAAAGCACTTTGGATTGCCTCATGTCTGAATGATATTGCCTTGCCTTTAGTTTCTGCTTAAAATTTCACGGATTGGAAATTTAGGAGATTCTTTTAAAATATGTCAACAATTTTTCAATGATGTGCTTTGTGACATGGAAAGGATGTTTCCTGTTAGCAGTTCAAGTAAATGACATAGTAAAAACAGAAAGTGCCTGACTCACTGCCGGTAAGTGAAGGTAATGTGAGCACTGCCGGTCTTGATATTTATCAGACATGAGTGTATATATGTATTTTTTGCCACAGACAAACTGGAGACCGGCTGCTGTTTTTAACATAGTGTTCTGACTGCAGGAAAGAGGCTTCAGGCAACCGCTGTGTGACAGACTGAATGACTGACTAACAGTCACTGATGGATGGACGGAGAGAGGCAAAGTAGAGGACGACTCAGAGTCAAGTGAGGCAGAAAGGGGGAACAAACATATCCTCTCAGCATTAATGGGAAAAACACACTCGCTCGCTTCCCTTTTGCATTTTCCCATCTGACGCCACATATTTGTGGATTGTCGGGGAACCAAATTTAAACCTCTGTTTGGTGGTTTTCATCAGACTGTCATCGTCCCCATCATCCTGTTCGTTGCTGCTGTCGGCAGCCGGTTAAACAGGAAGAAGTTTGTAATGTGAACAGGAGGAAAGTCTGACTGGGAGCAAACACAGGTAGACTGCTGCTCCCTGTCCGGCTGCAGGGGTGTATGCCGGGATTGTGATTATAATGTAAAAACAAACTACACAGGCAGAGTTTGTTATCTCTGCCCTGAACCACAGCTGAGGTTGTATTTCTGCAGTTTTTCTTCCATCAACTTAAAAAAATCCACTTACAAACACATTCTGTGTCAGGTACAACTGCAGCAAAACAAACGCACGATTTCACTTCATACTGATGTCAGTTTTATTTGTGTAGCCCAGTAGTTATGTACCTCAGGGGAAGTTTAGATGGCGTGTGTGATATGAAACGTTGGTGTAACCGTGGATCAGCTCAGACTGAGGCAACGTCATGTCAACACTTAAATGATCATTATCGCCACTTCTTACAACTGGCTTCTTATGACAGACTTTCTATCGCACTGTTTTAATGTTTTACAAACAGTCTGTTTATGCATGTACACAGATACAGTTAAAATTTGGTAAACACCTTTTAGAGCTTATGCCTACTGATACAGGAGTCATTTCCCCATCCAGCATCCACATTGTGTAAAGGGCAAATACTCTTGTGGCCATTTGAGCGCCCATGTCCATGTAGGTTTAAAAAAAACAAAAAAAAAAACATCTGTGCTGTTGCTTCTTTGTAAAGTTGTGTGCATGTTTCTGGCTAATGAGCTGTACCACAGGACGGGGGCTTGTCGCAGTACTTACATGTGTTTGAGCAGCTTTATTCTGATGTCCCAAAACAAATCAAGCTCAGAGAGTAAATGCTCAACAGTTTGCTTTAATCTCTTATTAAGTTTTTGTTGTTCCGCTTCTCTTTATGCGCGGTCAGGCCGGGCATGTGCACATTATTTTATTCATAAGGCAGATTATGAGTCGACGAGGAGTCAAATTACAGAGTCGTGTAAACAGCTTAATTACTTTGATGCTTAATTCAGAGTTTTGGAGGGAGCTGCGTCGTCGGTGAAGCACTGAACAACTGAGCGCTGACGTTATTACTGCCTGTGATGGACTGACAGAGGGAGGAAGAGGAGGAGGAGGAGGGAGAGAGGAGCAGAGGAGAGCCAGGTGGCCAGAGGCTTTCAACTAGGCTTGTAAACTAAAAGTCACTGCTTTGACCTCTGGACAGTCAACATGTCCATCAAATGTCATACGTCCTTGAGCATGAGACTGAACTGTTAACTGCTCTGCTTCACTGCCTGGGAAAAAAAAACAAAAAAAAAAAACATTTTTTTTTACTATGCGTTCATATGGATGTGGTGTTTTCAGCTACTCTTTATCCACCACTTTGCTCCAGACTGAAATATCTCACCAACCACTGGATTGATTGTCATGAAATTTCATTCAGACATTCATGTTCTCCTCAGGATGAACTGTAATAACTTTGATCCTTTGACTTTTCTATCTAGCACCATCATCAGGTCAAAACCTTAAATTCTCTAATACGTTTGTTGATGACTGAATACCAATAGACATATATGTGTATACGCCGCATTGTGCCGCTGGATCGTACGTCAACGTTTCTGCCGCACTGGCTGAAGAAAGTCTAGCCTGTAAACAAACGCAAATAAACGCAGGAGCTGCATTTTTCCTGGACAAATCTTTGATTTTTACTCCACGTAGATCATAAACCCTGGAATATAAAGACAGCTCATTGAAATCAGTTGAGAAATGTAAACGTTATAAAGCATTTTATCCAGAAAAATAACAGCTTATCTGTTTACTTTTGAGGCGGCCCCTAACTTCAGCTTGTGAGTTCCCTTCTACTGTCAAGTCGCACACAGTTTCAGGTTTTAATATCAAACCATGAGGGAAAGACAATACTTCAAATAACTTTAAAACAGTTTATTTCTTATTTTGAATAAACAATGTGTCTCTGACGTCTGTGCGTTCTGATTTGACTGAGTTACGACTCTGAGAAGAGATGGTGTGATACTTGTGGCAAATTGTATTCAGCTGAATCTTGCTGAATCTGAATCTGATGAAATTCAGCTGTTTTTCACATCTGCTCAAAGCTGATTTTCCACGCAAACCTAAATAATATATTTTAATTGATTTACATCCTGAGTACTTACATCGTTTGGAATGAGGAGCTCCTGAGATGTTGTTTGGGAGTTGGCATCCACTCCTCCTGCGAGCGAGAGTGAGAGAGAGAGAGAGAGAGAGAGAGAGAGAGAGATAATGATGATATTATAAACCTCAGTAATAATCAGGGGTCAAAACACAACATAGTCAAACACAGAACACAAACAGTTACACCAGATAATTTATTTAGACTTTGTTCTGTTCGTGACAAGTTGGAAACAGCAATAAAAGCAGGGATGACTGTGGCCTCAAATTAGGGTTGGAAAGATTTTGAGCTCATAAAGTGATGTTTGCTAATAATTCCAAAATTAGTGTTTGTAAAATTATCCTGTGAAATAAATCTGCAGGAGAAACTGAAGTTTGTTCAGGTGTTGAAAAGATTTGTATTTGTTAAAAAAAAAGAAAAAAGAGACAGTGAATAAAACCTGTGAACAAATGATGTCAGTAGTGAGGTTACACAAAGACACTGTGAAAGAAGAAATGCGTCTGAGAACAGATACAAAGCAGAAAACGCTGATAGTTCCCACACTGTGCGTGACCCTAAAGTTACAAGAGCTAGTTTTTGATCGTGTTTTAATACCTGAATCTAATAGGACAATGACAGTCCAATCACAGAGCAGAACCACCTGTCTCTGATTACACACTGCTGTGTGATTGGATTGTCATTGTTCCTCCTTCCCTCTCCTCCTTCCCCGTCATACCTCTCCGTAGGGCAGAGCTCTGGTCACAGCGAGTTAAACCAACACTGCCTTAAATAGAGTGTGTGAACATCTGCAGGAAAGTGAGTGTGCGTGTGTGTGTGTGTGTGTGTGTGTGTGTGTGTATGAATTTGCACCACCACGACTGATGAGTTCTGTACCTGGGACATAATGGAATAATCAGCCATCCATATCCCCACATGATAATTTGCTCTTCTTTCGCTCTCTGCTGTGCGTGCGTGGTTAGCATTTGTTAGAGAAATGAAGTGACAAGGCGGCCGTGTCTTTCCAACAGTGAGGGGGTGTGTGTGTGTGTGTGTGTGTGTGTATGTGAACAGACTTCATTAACACCAGCTTTATTTTACATGTTCTGCACTTACAACAACCTTCACAACTGGAGTCACTTTCCTCAGTATTTGTATTTAAAGTGACAATTGAACAACTGTGTCAAGCGTCTCATGATTTGAGGTGTTAATGAGCCTTTTGGTTTCCTGCATAAAGTTGCCCACCACATTGTTTCTTTACTTTTAACACAATGAAAATGAAAAAAAAAAAAAGTATTGCAAGACATTTAAGAGTGAGTTTTGAGTGCAGAAATTTTAATTTTAACATGCAGGTCTTGGGTTTAAAGTATAATGAAAATCTGCTTCTGTTATCTTGGCTCATTTACTGAGCTGCAGCAGTTTTGACTCTCAAATCAGTTTGAAGTCACAAACCTGGAGCCTTGTTGTATAAACGAGTGATTCTGGTTATCAACACAACATGATGTATGAGAAGTAGGCTATGTGAGTAAGATGTATGAGAAGTCTTAAGAACATCGGGGTCGTTCACTTCACCAGCAGAGATACAGTTTTAGTGTCTGTGCAATTTATTTCTAAAAAAAAAATGCATCAAATCAACAGAGAAAAGTTCAAATAAAAATATACTAAAACAGAAGCAGAATGCAGCATTTTCAACATGCTAACAAAATGATCTGTAAATATGCAACTTTTTCTGTTAGCATGATCAGATATAATGCACACGTGCACAGTTTGTGCAAAGAGCAGCAGCAGTGAGGGAGAACAGGCTTCACTCCTCTGGGACTGACAGTAGCTCTGCTGATGTGTCCTTGAACAAGACTCTGAACCCCTGTCAGCTCCAGGGCTGCAGCTCTGAAGCCGACCATGACCTCTGACCCCTCTGTAGAGGAGGAGGAAAGATGGGAACATCTCCTATAGGATTGATTATGTGCCACAGAAGGATTCAGCATTTCTTTAACTCTCAAAATAACTCAAACAAAAACTGTTTTGAAACATATGTGTGACATCTCTCACTGTTCTGACTCATGGGTAGCCTTTAAATAATAAAAAAAAACCAATGAAAACCAATTACACCTTTGATTTTCACCTTGTAGTCAATTAGCAGAGTTCAGAGCAGCGTGCAGCCTCACTGCTGCAGCCAGAAATCCACAGGCAAAGTCTGATTTGAGAAGCTGCTCCACAGTCAGCATGTGAGCCCAGCTGGATGCTGGGAATCAAAGCTAACACAGGGATTATAATGCAGAACTGTCCGCTAAAATAATGATTACATAAAGTTTATTATCCAGTATAAACTTGAAATGACTCTCACAGCACGACAAGACAGAGACATGAATTCAAAGTAAGTCTGATAAAGTTAATGTTTTTTCTTTTTTAAAATTCTTATTTTTTTTATATCTTCTTTAAATGACAAAACTCTGAGTAATGACATTTTTTTCTTCTTCAGTGAAAATAGGGCTTTTGAATGAAAGTTTTTTTTTCTTCTTTTGCGGTTTAAAAGATTCAGGAGTTTTGTGTCAGTGGATAAAAAATAAAATGAAAAAAAACTGAAGAACTGTGACAACAAAGTGGCTTCAAAGTCAAGAGTGAACAGACTGTACACAGATCAGCTACTGACAGCCTGTCTCCGCTGCATGACATACAACTATACAAACAAACAAACAAACACACACACACACACACACACACACACATTCTTGTTTTTACACCTAAATGGGGACCCTATGTCTGTCATAATGCCTTCCCTTGTCCCTTATGGTAACTTTAACCATCCCAGCTTAGAGTCTAACCTCAACCCTGAGACTGACCCCTGATCTAAACCTGAGCCAAGCCCTTAAACCAAGTCTTGACCCGCTAACAGCCAGTTAAACTTGTGGGTTCCAGTGGTTTGGTCCCCTAAATGCTGTTGGACCAGTATTGTAAGCTCCCAATTTGCAGCTACATGCTCATATATGTGACCAACAACACATGAACACAAGTGTTGTTATAGAGGACACACATGCATGCCATGGCAAAAACACACTAGTCTAAAATGCAACAATTCATTTAAATTAATCTGACAGTAAACCATATACTGCTCTCCTTGCATATAAGTCTGCATATCTTCCGGATGAGAGTTCGGGCTCCTGAGGATGAGTGTGGTGAAAAGTCATAAGTCAGATAAGGTTGTACAGGTGATGCTGCTTCATTAGCTTCTGATTTGTATTTGTTGTAGAGTGAGTCACCTGATTTTTACAAAGTCTACTAACAGGCTTGTGCTTGTTGTTTAATCTGTTTACAGTGTAAAACCAGAACACTTCCACACACACTTCCATGCTCCCAGATGCTTTGTGTCATGATTATCCAATCTGCACAGCTAACTTCCTCCATTTCTATTTGTTAGCTTAGTTTTACTGGTGCATCAATACAGCATCAATAGCTCATTGACAGTGATTTTTAAGAGCGCCCTCTGCTGGAGCATGAGAGACTACATCAAATGCTCTGTTGAGCTATTACGTTTTTCCCGTGTTAGATCTCTGCATAGAAAGTGACAGCCCTAATGTGTGTGTGTGTGTGTACACTCACCAGGCAGAACTTGTGTAGCTGATTGGCTGATGGGGGCCAGGCCCTGCTGCTGCATCGACAACTGGTGGAGTTTCGCTAACTGAGAGAGGACAGAAGAAAGAAGACAGGTGTGAATTAATAACAAAGGCCTAATTAATTGTCTGATAAAAGAAAAGTACTAATTGTCATATTATTCACAGAAAATATCAGCTATTGTTTTTTATTTTTACCTCTGAGTGTGGAATGCCGTAGTGGCTCTGTACTGCGTATGTCTGGAACAGAAAAAAAGAAAGTTGAGGTTTACATGAAGAAAGGAGATTTCTGTATCCATGCAGCATGTTCTGATACCCAATGGTGTAATTTCCACTTTTACATTCAATGTTCTCCCAGAAACCCACAATAATTGACCATCAGTAAAAAAATGAGGAGGTAAAGAACAGAGCTCTTTGTGGTAAACATGGAAAATCAACCTTAATTTATCGTAAAGTATCCAATCCCAGAAAAATCTATGTGATTCCAAGTGCTGTTTGTGTATTAACGGCTTACATCACAAGTATTAGACGGCCATTAATTAAAAAAAGCTTGACAGCCAATTTCATATCGATGTTTTGTTTGATTGTTAGAGATTGTTGTACAATTTCCAGCAGTTATCAACATGTTCTCTCGCCCACTTGAAAATCTCAAAAATTTTGGTGGCCCACATCTGACCCTGTTACAAAACAAATAATGCGTTCTCAGAGCATTTTATATTTAATGGTAATGGTGGATTGAACATTCAGGACTGAACTGAAAGCAGAGGAAGCGTAATTTTTCTTTTTTGACTGAGGAGATCACTTGTCAATTCTCCATCCGTCTGTTCACTCTCTTTCCTTTCAATTCTTCCTGTTTCTAAACAGCGATCCCTTTTGATACATAGGTTTTTGCCATGGATGTTATCTCTTTGCATGTAATCAGACTGAGAAAGCAAATAAGCGTACGTAAGTATGTGGCCCTGCAGCGACAACATAGAAGTCCCTGTTTTTAGCTTATCACAGTGACAGGCCTTCATATGAGAAAAAAAAAAAAAAACAATGAAAGGAGATTTCAAACATGGCCTACGGGTTGGGAACCACTGCCCTACACTCACACATCATTTTATTCTTCTTGATTTTTTACTACATATACAGGATTGTGAATGTACTCATAAAAACCATCTCAGCTTCTTGTTTGATGATAAACTACAACAGTTTTTCAACATCTCTGGAGCTCATAGCACAAAGCCCATAAAACAACTTAAAAGACGTGGGAAAGCTTGTCAGTTAAAGGTCTTTCCCTGAACACGCTCTAAAAAAAAAATAAATAAATAAATACATTTCTGTACATCTCATGTCTACACTGAGCACAGAGGGAAGCACCTTTTTGTCATGATAACATTAGGATTAATGTTTCCCAATGCTCCACTCTGCAACAGAGACAATAGAGGAGTTCCTAAAAACACTTTCCCTCCAACATCCATCCTGACTGAGTCTCCTGTGACTTCTCCCTCTATTGCCTCGTTAGAGCGTCTGTGTTTATCTCTCCAAGATCAAGATTTAAAGAGTTTTTAGAGGCCTTTCCAAATCCCAGACTGAACTTCAAAGAGAACAAACACCTCCATAGGCAATGCATGATACAGGCTGAGGGGTTGGGGTTGTGGTTGTGTGTGTGTGTGTGTGTGTGTGTGTGTGTGTGTGTGTATGTGTATGTGTATGTGTATGTATGTATGTGTGTGTGTGTGTGTGTGTGTATGTGTGTGTGTGTGTGTGTGTGTGTGTGTGTGTGTGTGTAGGCATGGGAACAAAGTTGATGTGCATGCATGCAGAGGACTTTGCGCGTGAGAGAGATATTTTGTGCATTTGTGTGTCTCCCTGAGGTACACCACACCTTATGTAACAGATTTCACAGTTGTTATCCTTGACGCAGTCTGCATTGCCACTGCTACTGAACTTTTGACTCCTGATGCTCACTCAGGGATGTGGAGAACAGGCTGTTTGCAGCAGGAGAAAAAAAAAAAAAAAAAAAAAAAAAAAAAGGAAAGGCGTCTACAAGCTTAATCGACCTGGGTGTGCTTTGTAATATCTCTCTCCTTCATCTGCAGATATGCTGGTAAATATTTATGCACGGTTGCGAACCTGTAAGTCTCCATCACATGCCTGAATCATAATGGTCCATGCAGGCCCTAACTGAAAAAAATAAAAAAGCTGAACAGCTTAATGCAGCATGAATCAGAGATGCAGCAGGCAGGAGGAGCTACTGCGCTTCTGGTCCCATGTTTATTAAAAATCTCACAATAGGGCATCACTTCTAACTGGACCAAATTCCCAGTGGTCCTGCTTATCTTTCTTAAAAAATGACTCCTACAGTATCTGATCTGTTGAGAACCTCAGGCAGAGACATACTCTGTTCTCATTGCCTCATGCTTTTATTTTGTAACAGGGCAGTTTGCAGCTGTGCATCAGTGATGATTCTCTCAGAACCAGTAACCTCAGCAGTAATGAAGCCAACCTTGATTACAGTGCCTCATAAACACATTCTCTGTGGACTAAAAGTTTTAATCTGAACACAACCGTATCCCCTTGGCTAGATATCACCTCTTTGCCAAAAGATCATTGGCACTAACTTGAATGAACTCATCCTTGTTTATCAAGTCAGAGCCACTCAGAGCGCAAAGGTCATTTTGGCAGACCCCCATCACCCGCTCCATGCAGAGTTTCGACTCCTGCCATCAGAAAGAAGCTATACTTTCCCCTGGAGGGCCAAACTGAACAGATATTTGAGGTGATTTGTTCCATCAGCTGTTGGGTTTCTAAAGCAGCTGTTGGTGGTGATATGGGCTAAAATAAGTACTTTGTTGTCATGGTTACAATAATAACAACGTGTTCAAGGTTGTTGCACGGCCATGGATGATAGAAATGACATAAACTGCTACTTTCACACGGGAATCAAACACCAGCCGCCTGTGTGAACACACTTCGCTCTGTATACTGCATCGCCACACTTTTCCCTTTGCTCCTTTCATAATTACTAGGGCCAACAGATGTCGCCTAGCAACAAAATGTAACTGTGGGTCATAATAACCTGCTGGACCTGGGAACGTTTTTTACAGGAGAGTCTGAAATATCTATATGTGGTTAAGCTTCTGCATACATAAACGTATTGAGTAGTTACTCAAGTTGCTTCCCTTGACACATAAGACCTGCACAAGCTTATTTTCTGCATTTTGGTTTTTACCCTTTACTGTAATACTCCTGGAGTGTTGAGCGATGTCATGCTGTCTCTTTGCTCTAAGTGTGTGTAATGAGTAATGAAAAAAATGAACCGTTTCTCCTTTGTTCCCTAACATTTTAAAACTGTCAGTCTTGTGGTTCAGAGACGCTACAGCTGTTTGGTTCGCTGGATGTTATAATGAATCTTCTCGGCCTTCAGGAACGCCTGCTCTTCAGTATTAATGACAGTTGGTGGAGCTCAACATCAAGCATGATAATGACCCTTTCAAAACTCAAATGTTATTTATACATATATTAATTAACAATGCAAGGCCCTCATGAATATTCATCAGTATCTTAATATAGAAGCGATTGCAGATGAGGTGTGCGGGAACATCTGAGCAACAAACAACCAATGCAGCCATGTTGGAGCAGCTGGAAATTCAATCATCTGTGTTTTAAAGCTTTTAAAAGGTTCCATATTTTCACTTTTTGTGTGTTTAATGTGTGTTGATATCCACAAGATGATATATTTGTGGTTTTAAGAACCAAAAACCCTATCAGTGTAGTTTTAGGCTTCTCAGGTTTGGGCTTTCCCTCTGGAGCCCTAGTAACAACAGGTCAGTGAGCCAATCAGAAGAGAGGCTCTGAACCTCTCTTCTGATTGTTTCCAAAGTGATCAAGCAGATCACTGATCCCTGTGCATATTTCAGGTAAACACCCAGAGAAACCAAATCCTGCAAGGTTGGATGGTGGGTCCAGATGGGCTGAGGTTGGGACATGGCTCAGAGTGGTGACTGCTTCGTTGTGACATCACAAAGTTACAGAAGTCCTGATGACTAATTCCAAGGCTCAGTTTCTAAATATGGGCTGTGTGCATTTCTCTGTGGACTGTGCGCTTTGTGTGACTGTTTATAGTGGAAATAGAAACTTAAACAGTGGGAAAATACATTGAGCCAAATTATATGATTTCTTTAAAAACTGAATGTTGTGCATTTAATTGTCAAAGGTCCAGATTAGAATTAAACTGGTTGCTGAAGTGTGTATGATAAAAATAAAGGATAGCTATTGACAAAACAGCCCTAAATTTCTGACCCACCAGCTTGTACACATGTATGCACGTTTACATAATATCCTCCAAAACTTTTACTCACTTAGTTGTTTACTTCTTCACTCACTCAATGTACTTAATGTCTGCCAGCGATCAAATGCATCATCACAACTAATTTCCATTTGATCATATCAGTGAGAAATCCTCACAGCTATAATCTTGAAATTAATGTTAAATCTCAGAAATGGGACGAAACATGACGACTGCTGATGAATCTGTCAACAGGAAGCAAATGAAGGATTTCACCAGAAACTCTTCTCTCATCTCTGTCCCTGTCTGCTTCCCCTCTAATAACGTACATACAGTATATATTTATTTATTTACATAGTTTTTAATATTTTCTATATTTTGCACTACATTCCCCACATCTTTATTATTATTGTTAAATATTTAACATCTTTGTTGTAAATATTTTATTTTAATTTCACCTTTAATTTTACTCTAAGTTTATTTTTCTGTTTATATTCAAGTGCATTGTTCTCACTCTTGTTTATGCTCTTTTCCTTCTTCCTATGTTACTGTTTTGCACCGAACACCAGCACATTTCCTTGTATGTGAAAACATATTTGGCAATAAAACTGATTCTGATTCTGATGAATAAAAACCATTATTCACCTCGCACAGCCGCTTAACTTCGCACTAACTATGTTCTGTCACTCTCCTCTTTATGTCATTCTCCAAAAACTCTTCGTTCCATCTACTTTCTTTCTTTTCTTTCCATTTCTCTTCTTTTATTCCCTTCAAACTTCTCATCCCACATCATTTATTTTTACTTTGCCCATATTGGACCAACTCAATGGGAAACAGTGGCTTACAGTAGCTGATTGCCTTTCAGAAAGTTTAAGCTGTCTTTCCTCCACCGAGTCAAACAGATTTTGTGTCATCATTCATTCTTAAACAGAAATGATCTTGTTAGCTAACCAGAACGCTCTATGGATGAGTAGTCTTTGACAGAGTCAGCCAGTTAAGTAAGAGTCTCAAAACCACATCTGGCCTTAGGAATCACGACTGGAGCAAAAGATGGAGTCAGATGACAGAGGGGGCAGGGAGGCCCTCAGGCTGAGGAGGATGGATGGATCAACAGAACTGATCTTTTCCCAGTTGTCAACACTGGTTTAGTTTAACCATGACCATGATCATCCCCTAATGCTGACCAAGTGTTTATTATTGTAACCACGACAACAAAAGCCCCCTAACTATAACAAAGTCCCTATTTTAACCCAAAACATGACTAAACCTAATCAAGTTGTTTTTTGCCTTAAACCTAATGAAAACCTGTACTGTCAGGTCTTAAAACAGATTTATTAGTGCACAAAATGAACAATTAACAAACTTCTTTACTAAACTGGGATGCTATTGGGTATGCAGTGTCGGTGTTTGGAGGTCAAAGTTCAATTTAGCTGGACTGTAGTTGGACTATTTTGCTATGGCTCAAATAGCTGCGTTTTAAGGTGTGTAGTTATGGACAGATTTTTCTGATGCAGAGCTAAGACGTTCGTCTGGATGGACATTTTAAAATGGTGTGTAAAAACTTTGTGGAGCCTCAGTATCCCTGTTTAGAAACTGCAAACTAACAACGGTGGTTTTGGGCAAAAGGCTGGAGAATTAGTCAAGTTTCAACAGCTTAAATTTGGACATAAAACAACTATTTACATATATGTTAATGAAACTGTAAACATCTGCACCACACCTCAAACATGCTTTCCTAATCCAGATGTTAGAGCCAAATGTGGTCGTGAGTGAGATTTGACACAACTTCACACAGGTTCCTCTTCCTGTCTTCTCCCTCTCTCCTTTATCCTCTACCTGTCATGTCCGCCCTCCTTCTCTCCTCTCATCGGTCCCATGGAGCCTCCATTAGCCAGTGTTACTGTTGCTTTACCTGACACTCTCAAGGCCCTGTGCCTGACAAACAGTGTTTTACGCACACATGCACACAGACACACACCATTTAGCTAAAGTTGGCTCTTGAGCACACTGAGCTGTCAGTGTGATGGAGTAAAGTGGTCTTCTGTTCTACACTGTCTGTCTCGTTCTGTCTTTTAACCCACACCCCCATTTGTCAGCCTGTTTGCACGTCTCTGTCAATCTGTCTGCTTTGTCCAGCGATGTGTCTCTTAAGACGTACAGTTCATCTGAACTTAAGTCACTCAGGCACTTGGTTTGGCTGACTTTATCCATGTAAGGCTCCCTATACCATTTAACCTTTAGTGAGTTTCTGTGTCAGTCTCCCAATCAGTCAGTGTGTTACGCAGTGATTTGGGTTTCCCACTTTCAGGTTTTGCCTGTTAATTACAAAGTCAGTCAGTTCACCTTTGCCAGTGAAGGGTACACAACACACAGCTGGGCTATAAATCAATGTTACAGTGAAATCATGAAACAACAACAACACACAATCAGGGTTTTTGGATTGTCACGTAATCATAATTCAAATTAATTCAATTCAATTTTATTTTTATAGTGCCATAATATACATTATCTCAAGGCACTGTACTGGGTAAGGTC
Organism: Trachinotus anak; assembly: GCF_046630095.1. NCBI lineage: Eukaryota > Metazoa > Chordata > Actinopteri > Carangiformes > Carangidae > Trachinotus > Trachinotus anak. The sequence goes on from NW_027273864.1 coordinate 25,245,446, forward strand.
AAGACCTTATTTGTTATAGAGAAAAACCCAACAGTTCCCACAAAGAGCAAGCGCTTGGCGACAGGGGGGAGGAAAAACTCCCTTTTAACAGGAGGAAACCTCCAACAGTGCCGGGCTCAAGGTTGCCGGTTGAGTTTAAGAGGAGAAAGAGGGGGTGGGGGGAGGAGACAGTGTTGAGTTATTTTCAGGTTTATTTGACTACTTACAAGAAATTAAAATCAATGTCAGCACTTGTCTAGTGTTTAGCAACCTGACCCAAATCTTATGAGTCCTGTTGTCGGGATCTGTCGGCACTGTTAGGACAGCTAATTTGAAAGGGGAGCTTTGCAAGCTACTGATTACTTTACACTGGAAGAAGTTGAACTATAGCAAACCTGTAAAATCCAGCTTAGTTAACTAAAGCAACTGAGAAACGGTAGTTCAAACTAATTTGTAAAAAATGATCAAACTGAGAATGTACATGTGATGCGAAGTTTCAACGAAAAGTAATACAAAAAAGTCACATGCCAGGTTATTGCAAAAAGTGCCTACTTGTTCACAGGTCATACATAAAAAAGAATTAATTCAATATTCATTCATAATATCTGTACTGTCAACCACATACCTGCCTAGTGTAGCCTTGCTGCTATCAGAGCCAAACCGTCATGGATTAATATTGATATTGGATATGGATCAATCCAACAGTTTTCAGAGAAAGGTAGAAGATGAGAAACAATTAAGTTTGATCACGGAGAGCAAGGACTTCAGTGGCCATATCTGCATTTTGTTTGAAGCCATCAGATGACTCTTGGTACTGCAGGCGCGTACATGAAAAGTATTTTAATGCACTAGAAAATGTTTGCCCCCAGGCTTGACTCTAGACTGCCATGAAATAAATGTATAAGCAATGATTGTGGGTTCACTGCCTAGTTGAAGGACACTTAGCTAATGATGGTGACACACTAGCTGTTAGAAACGGACCTCAGAACATTCAGTTATGGATAGTCTGATCTAAACACCCTGCCTTGCCCTTGACACGAAAGCTATTTGTGCAGCAGTGTTTGCAGAGTACACAGTTCGCTGGGGGGAAAAAAATTTAGTACGGAAAGAATAAATTTAATTGAATTCATGTCCATAATTTTGTTTGAAGGGCTGAAAAACTATCACAGGCTTCATTTATGGATGCAAACGTACATGTTCATTTTGAGAATTTTTTAAAATAGAAGATTACTGGGAAACTCAAAAAATGATGATGATGATGATGATGTCCAAGCAAATATGTTTCAGATGAAGATGCCAAAAGAAGATTTGACAAGCAGGGAGTCGTTATGTCAAAATCAATGTCACATTTTTATCTAATTTATCTTATGAAACATATCGTAAGTCTTTTTGATATAAAGCAGGTCTAGGTTCTATAATAATACTGTAAAAGTATCAAAGCGCTCAGTCCGCAGAGAAATGCACACAGCCTGTCCTTCAGACACTGAGCCTTAAAACGAGCCATCAGGACTTCTGTAACTTTGTGATGTCACAACAAAGCAGTCACCGCTCTCAGCCATGACCCAAGCCCAGCCCACCTGGACCCTCTATCAAACCTTACATGATTTGGTTTGTCTTAGTGTTTACCTGAAATCTGCTCTATATTTATTAGATTACTCAGAAAACAGTCAGCCAATCAGAAGAGAGTCTTCTTATTGATATCAACACTTCAAATAAAACACTAGAAATGTCTAAAATATGGGACATGTAAGGAAATCTGTAGGTTTAACATAACTGTATGATCTGAGTTGACCTACACTGTGATGTACTGCCAGCATTCAGACAATTATTCACACTGTCTTAAAGCAGCTCTAGCAAAACCCAGAGAGATTAATGGCAGAAATCAGCCCATCTGCTTGTTTTTTTGGTGCAGGTGCAATTGAGCAAAAAAAGCATAAATTGATGCAAATATAAACTCTTGATTAATTCTTGCTAAAAAACCCCCCCAAAAACCCCCAAAAACATCAACATTCACATGACTGTATTCATACCCTCACTCCCTGTATGTTTAAAAAAAAGCATCAAAGGCCTGCATGGTGGGCAGTGGGGGTAAACATCTGTTCACATCACGTGGGGGTGTGGGGACATGGGGACATGGGGACACTGATCACTGAACAAAGCAGCATGGAAAGCGATGTGCCCTCCTGCTGTGCTGATAGTCAGAGCTAACCAGCCATGGGATCTCTGTGCCTGCACTGAAAGGACTGGGAGTCCGACAGAGCTTCTGCGATTCACTGGAACCACATCTGCGCCCACTCTGAGGGTGTTAACAGTTTGATCTGCTCAGACCAAAAACCAGAACCGTGATTACACAACGCAAGGGGCTGCGACCGTGAGGGGCCTGTTGCTTTAGATACTGATATTAAATACAACCAAGCGGGTCCCCTTGGAGTAACAGATCCAAGAGCCTTCAAGCTTATCACTACACAGGGGTTTATAGTAAGACTCTGAGACAGGCCATTACTTTATTTTTCATCGCTAAGTAAACAGTTGAAATACGTTGTTCACCTTACAATCTAATCTTTCAGAAATTTAAGCATGATTCTATCTAATTGGTCAAGGCGACGTGATGACATGCAGTGAAAGTTGATGATTTAAAAAAAAAAAAAAAATTATTATTATTTATTTTTTTGCTGGAGCCCACACTGCCCTCATTCAAATGAATGGTGACGGTGAATGGTGATTATTCTGGTTGTCAGCTCTGAATGTCTTATTATGCTCTGAATCCTCTCAGCGGAGCAGCCTGCTTCTGCTTCAACTCCGAGGAGAGACACACACAAGCTAATTTTGAGCCGGAAAAGCATTTTTTGAACACAACATGTGATTTGTTGATTCTGTGCACAGTGCATGAGAAAAAAATGCATGAAGAATAATAACCCCAGGACAAGCATTAACAAATTATCTGAATGCATCAAGAGTTGTTGTTTTTTTTTTTTTTTGTACTTTCCTGGCTTCCCACTTGCTCTACTGAATCCTCAGCACTGTGTGAAGCCATTTTCAAGCCTGTTTGAGCACCGCATTCTTGATGGTTGCTTTTACTTGTACCTTGAAATAGAGCACATAAAATTGTCCTTTTGCCCATTTGGTCCTTGCAGTTACAGTAGTTTTAAAAGCAGATGTGAATCTACATGTTCATTTGGCCTTCAGGTAGCATTCAGACCAGTCATAAAAATGTTAATAATCATTAACAGATGTGTTTCTGGTAGGTTGAGGTGCAAAGACATTGACGGCTGATTTCTCAGCTTTTAACTGACCTTCAACTCACCAAGCAGAATAAAACGCTGCTACCTTTGCTTATCTGTTTTGACCTCTTTTGTTTCTTCCCTCCCTCCCTTTTTTTTTTCCACATAAGCATTTTCCTGTCAAGCCAATCTCCACTTCTCCACCTCTCTTCCCTTTTCTGTATTATTTTTATCTCTCTGATTTCATATTTATCTTCAACTTTACTCAGACGTGGTTACCATATACCTGCATTTTTTAAATCTTTTCATGAGAAAAAGAAGAAGTGTCATATTTACCGACCTTCTCGGTGCAGAGGAGTTAATCTGGGATCCTTGACCACTCTCACCATGTGAATGCATCATTCACATGGTGAGAGTGGTCAAGGAGCTGCAGTGGTGTGTGAATTTACAGCGCAATAGTGGTGTGATTGAACTCAGGTCCTGTGGTTTTGTCCCTGGCTCAGGGGAGATGGTTGTTTATCTGCACAACTCAGGGTATGATATGAAGGGATTTCTACAAAAACCAGATAAATATCCAGACAGGATTTTCAGAGTCAGAACTTACCGACATATCTTCAGTACATTAACTTGTCATGTGATTTTTGTATCTATGGATATTTAAGGTTTTAGAAATGAGACGTTCAAATGCCTCCATTTATCATCTGTGATTTGAAAACAGTTGCTGTGTCTCAAATCGAATACTTCAGTCAGTGCACTCTCATGTAGTACACAGTATACTCACTGGTGTAGTGCATGAATTTCGACAGGGTACTGTTGTCCCAAAACAAACACTCACCGGAAATTATGATTGCAACATTTGATCCACATTTGTTGCCTGCATGCCTGCATTTGACTTTCCTTTGCGACATGGAAATTGGGCCACTGATGACGTGTCCTCCTTCTTTAGTTGCTATTTTCACAAGTTTAAAAAAAATGTTGGTGGTCGCTCCCCTTCTTCTAAGTAGCCAAAATGGCAACCATTGAGGGTGAGAAGTGTCCATCATTTTACATTCAATGCTTTGACCATTTTTACCAAATCCATGCACTGCAGGTTGTCGTACCTGACAATGTAACCAAGAATAAATGCTGATTTTACCAAGAAAAAAACAGATGTATTTTTACTGCTTAAGACAAGACTTGTCAGAAAAATGTGCTACTGCTCTTAGGATATTTAAACCTGTATTATTGCCAGTCAATTTGTTTTGGGGAAAAAAAGCATTTTGAAAGTATATTTTCATGATAATTTTGTGCTTTTAAAATTTTGAATGTAGGACTTTAGGCTAAGTATTCTGCACTGTTTTTTTTTTTTACTCCAGTAACAGGTCTGAGAACCTCCTCCACCACTGGATTTTTGACCTTCAACAGAGAATGAAGGTAGAAGGTACTGTGGATTTGACCATATTTCATTTTTATCTGTTTGTGTGTAAGTGGTTTTACATGTTTCAAAGCCTGCATCAATGCAATTTGTAGGCAGATAAAAAAAAAAAACAAAAAACAAAAGGCAGAGAATAAGTGACCTTTGACCCTCGCCCCTCCGCCCCCAGGCGGCTATACTCACTTGCTGCAGGTCCACTCCTCCCTGTGCCACTGAGAACAGGGGGTGGGAGCCAAAGTCTGACGCCTCGAACACCTTCAGCCGGCACAGAGAGACACAAGCACAGTCAACACTTGAGTTAGAGCTCCACTCAAAACGCTTAAACAACCTTGTCACCACAGAACAACCCAGTAAACCAAGTCATTCACAAATCCCTGCCACACTTCCTGAGGGTAAAGCTGACACTAGTTTATTTGCTCACATCTATAAAGCTGTTTTAAAGCTTAAATAACAATGCCTAGGGTTGGCTTCAACCAATATGTGCCACTAAATGACACTTCTCTCAGTGTGTTTGGTCAGGGGATGAACTGATTCTTTTGCACTGTTGTTGCTCACACTGCTCCTCAGTATAGTGAGGCAGCCCAGTAATTCAAAAAACAGTAAGAAGGACATTTAGTTTCATAGTTATTGGCGTAGGAGAAGAGAAGCTGGAAGGGCAGTTGTCACACAGCAGTACTCAGTCTCCAAATTATCGAGGCCTACCCAGAGTCTCAGAGATACAGCGGCCATCTTGGAATCAGGATCCCATTAGTTGTTGTTTTCTTATATAACAAAAACCAACTGCATATTCCCCCTTTACTGGGAAATATATCAAGCAAGGTAACTTTATTTGTATAACACAGGAGCAAGTCAAACTGCTTAAGGCAAAGAAATGCATTATACGAAGGAACAAATAAAAATACAAAGGGGAAGAACAACATTTTTAAGGCATTTTTGCCTTTGTTGGACAGTTGATAGTGTAGAGTCACACAGGAAATGAGGGGAGGGAGGGATGACTTACAGAGTCCGCCTGATTTTAACCCTGGGTTGGCCACAAGATAATTTCAGAATTCTGCCAAATTTCTGCTGGAGAGATTGTCAGTCGACGTTCAGATTGAGGTCACAGTGGCTGATTAATCACCTGACCGATCAACAATCGGACTTTTTGTTAGGTAGGCCTAAAACTGTAGGCCATCGACTACATGTTTAATCTGCAGCTCCAGATTTTTCTTTTTTCTCTCTTATTTTCTGCTCATAGCTGAACTGCTCAGAGTAACCCTATCATGGTCGCTTAGTTGAGTAAAAAAGTTGCAGGTTATTACAGTGTAGTGTGAGTTAACACAACCCAAAAGCTTAATAAAAAAGCACAGGGTCTGACCAGGATGGAGTTGGATCATACAACACAAGCTCTAACAGACCTGCTGGGTTTATTTTCTTCTATCTTATCAAAAAAACATATTTCATTCCATGGTATTAACTGGAAACCAGTGTAAAAGTTGTAAGAGCAGGAAAATGTGCACAGTTCTCCTGTTTCTTGTTAAAACTCTGGCTGCAGGAACATGGGACAAGAGAGCATTACAGCAGCTCATCCTGCTGAAAATGAAGGTTCCTCTACACCAGGAGTCAGCAAGTATGTTTGACCTCGGGCCAGAACATAATTAAAGGCTAATTCTGTAAATTGATTGATTAAAATGCAATTGGAATTTACTTTGTTATCTTCACATCTGGCGCTGTGGCCCACAGTCTCATATTATATGTTTGACTGATTTACTGAACTGGTGTTATTTTTTTCATATTGCACATCGCAATGGTTTGCCAAGCAACCAACAGAGGTTTGCCAAGCAACCAACAGGACCTTTGGAACTTCCTTTCATCTCGTAACTAACTTTCTATGCTTTTATTTTCTTGGCAAAATTGCTAAAGAGGAAGTGATTCTGTGGGTAACTGTTGCTGCTGTGACGGGGATCTATTTTAGCACCAGGCGCTGTGCACTGACAGCGCAGCCTGCGACCTGAAGCATTACTGTGTCTGTCATTCACTCTCAACATGGATAAAAGTATAATAAACACCTTCATGTGGGGGGAGATTCTCTATTTGGACATTATAGCTAAATGTAGGGCTGTCAGTCTGATATTGTTACATTAAAAACAATTAAGATTATCAAAATAATCTGGCGGGCCAGAGTTTATTGCTGGCGGCCTGTTTTGGCTTCCGGGCCACCAGTTGCTGACCATTCCTCTACACCTTGTCCAGATATGAGACCATGAATTCTTGCTATTTGTGGAGATAATAAAATGCTGTTATGGTAACTGAGTCTATTCAATCACAATTTCTAACTTGAGCTTTGGACTTTATACAGCTTCTACTGGCAGAACCTCTGCAATTTCCAATGAATCTAAAAGTGACCTTATTTTATTGAATTCTCTCTGGTGTAATATTGACTTGACTTTTCAGATGTGGAGATGTGAGGATGGTTTTTAAGTCCTGAGGTTGCTGATAATTGAACTGGGCTGAAGCTCAGTTTTAACTTGTTCTCAATATTTGGGACATGTTTATTCCACTGTTGACTATAGTGACACCTCAGAGCCTGACAGTGTTCATCCACAAATAACCAAATGCCTCAGAGAGCTATGCCGAGAGGCATCCAACCACAGGTGAGTAAACCTCCAAACAATATCTGTTACAGTCCAATGATGTGTGACCACATACAGACGGATCTCAGTTGTGCCACTCTCTCAGGGAAAATCATCCATAGCTCACACTGACCAAATGACAACCTGCACACTGCTAAGCTCCAATGCACCGATGAGGCTGAATGCACACAGCAAGATTTCTTCAACCAATTAAGCATCAGAGTTTCCGTCCCTGAAAACTCTTCTGAGCTCAAAGTACTTTGAAAAACCTACAGGGAAAATTCTTTAAAGATGAAGGATTTTTTTCAGACTTTTGTAATATTTGATCAGAAAGGGCTAATTAGGGCTGAAACAGGTCGGCATACTGGATCGCCCAAATTCAACCTCAATTTAATTGTCTCGCAGCACTTTACAAGATCAGGGGAAGATGTATGGCAAAAAGAAAGAAAGAAATCAAGTCAGTTTTTTTCATACCAGTTGATATGAATCTGCCTGATATAAATTAAGTCCCCTTCTCCCATGAGATTGAAATACTTATATTGATACCATGATAAGTCCATATTAATCCTTTTGTGTAAATAGCTCTGTTTTGAGAGGATGGTTCGAATGGTGAATATTTATGCTTAAGGAGAACGTCATATTATATTTTGTGAACACACACACATACAGACACACACACACGCACACAGGTTAGAAACACTCACAAGGCGACATTACTTCTCCATCACCCATACATACATCTTGCTGATGAATAGTCATGATTTGTAATGAATAAACATGAAAAGCCTAATTTGTATCCTATTGGGTGGGTTATGACAAGAGCTGCCATTCAAAATGACATATCAAATAGACATTTAACAAGTGTGTGTGTGTGTGTGTGTGTGTGTGTGTGTGTGTGTGTGTGTGTGTGTTTGTGTGTGAATAAAAGGCAATGTGTCCAAGTGGGCATTCTCTATTACATTCAAATTGCAAACTAAAGCAAATTTTCTGACACTAAATTATGTATCAGCTCATTCATCCATCCATTCCTCCACCTCCTCCTCAGTCCTCCCCTACATCCATTCATCCATCATTTCTCCTTCCCTCCCTAAATCCCCTCCTTCCACCCACCTATCTGACCCATTAATCCATCCACCCGTTCCATCCTCTCCTCCTTTCATGCTTCCTTCTGTCATCCCTCCTTCCTCCCTTTGTCTATAAATCTGATTTTACATGCCTCCATCCATCTTTCCTTTTATTCATCCAATTAACTATCACACTCTCTTACCTTCCTCTTCTTTCACTTTCTCCTTTCATCACTGGACAGCTCCCTAGAACCTGCATGAGTCAGTAAGCTTCATCCATCATTTTTCTGCCATCTTGTAGCCTGCTGATTGAACTTTTTTCCTGACTGTATATTCTGTGTTTTGTTCTGTGTTGTGAAGGCTTATCTGGCGACCCTGATGATGCCACATGATTTCCTACTTGTATCTCAAGTCAGTCATCATCCTCCATTCTGTTACCTGGTTTCCTGCCAGCAGCACAGTTCCTGGGGTCGGGCTGGGTCGGTATGGAATAGTGGCTCCCTTTGGCGGCGACTGCAGATATAGAGACAGACGAGGATTGAAAGGGGAGAAGGAAACAGAAATGAGAAATCAGGGGCAACATCAATCAAGTCTCTCAGAGAAGAAATCAGTCCTAAGTAGCCAAAAATCCTCAATGATGCATATTTTTCCTACTTTTAGGTCTAGGAGTTCAAGTTTTATTAAAGGTCTCATATTGTATAAAGTGAGATTTCCATGTCTTTGTTGATTATAAAGCAGGTCTAGGTTCTATATTAATACTGTGAAAGTATCAAAGCCTTAGTCCACAGAGAATTGCACACAGTCTGTATTCAGAAACTGAACCTTAAAACGAGCCGTCAGGACTTCTGTAACTTTGTGATGTCACAACATAGCAGTCGCTGCCCTCAGCCATGCTCCAAACCCAGCCCACCTGGACCCATCATCCAACCTTGGAGGATTTGGTTTCTCTGAGTGTTTTTTCTAAAATTTCTATTTTAGGGCTTCCGAGTTTTGTGAAAGAGCAACATCTAACTCTTTCCCAGGAGGAAAAGTCAGTGTTGAAGTTTCATAAATGAATCTCAGGTCCTTCTCTCCAATGGAAATGTTTTTCAGTCCTGGTTGAACTTTTAGCACCATGCCTTGGAGCGATTCTGGGACACTTGATAAGTACGTGCTTAGAACTATTATTATAAATGTGCAGAAAGTCATCCTGGAGGAGCAGAGACAGAAAAATTACACTGATACATCACTTTGCTGATATAATGAGGCAACATTTTTTATCTGCTAAATCTGATTTGGTCAATAAGTGAAGTTTATCACTAACCTGATGGATATGATGTGGGTTGCATGCATATTTAAAAAAAGATATGGAACATGCAGAACATATTTTGTTACTGTATGAAAAGTAATGACCAAGTCTTAAAAGGAGGAGTAGTGATATTTATTTTGACTTTAAAGATTCATTATCCAACAATCCAATCATGTGTTTTGCAGCTTTTCTGCCCTGCCAACAGAAGAATTCTGGGAAACAGTTCTCCCTGCAGCCGAACGGCAGAACTCGCTGTACAAATGATACATTTTGCAAACAGGAGCAGAAATAACAACAACAGAAACAAAGAAATCTGATTTCATTGGTATTGTGCAGGCTGCACTTTCTCTCTGAGAGCATTTGGTTAAAAGACAAGGACGTCCAAATCCTATTAGATTCAGAGGAGACCTGTTCACTAACAGCTGATAGAAACGTTGTTAATGTCCACATCTCACCATCTATGTTTACATTTTCTGGGCTAAAAACTGTCTTCATGCTGTCACAAAGAGTGCAGTATTCCTGAGGCTGGAAATCAACAATGCTCTTTTATTTTATTTTTCTTCCTTTTTCTTAAAAAAATCTTGTCATGGCTCCCCTCAGTGACATGCCATGTATCTTCTCCAGAAATAAATCAGAGGCTGTTGTGACTGATGTTGCTGCTGCACTGTCAAGTGTTAGCTGATGCTTCACATGTCAGTTCTTTTTGCAGCTTAAATTAAAGAGACTTCCAATAAGCAGCAGCATGATTTTATTTTGTTGAACTGTGCCATTAAAAACTGAGCGACTCTTGTTTAAAGCTGCCTCTGCTGCTGGGTTGTTGCATTTGAATTGCTCATGTGGCTGAAATGAGGGAAGTCATTGCTTCCCGTGCTGCGAGCTGAGCGGTTTCATTACACACGCGCTCCCTTGACATCATATTCATCACACTGTGAACCGTAGCTGTTCACCACGTGCTGTTTGCAGCTTAAACCCAGTGCAGCTCTCCGATTTGGTGCAACCTAAATATGAGCTTTCTTTCGCAAAATCTAAGGCAACAAGTTAATACTACTGTCATATCCTGCAAAACACGTTTCTGTGCGACTGTGTGCGTTCAACTGTGTCTCCTAGAAATTACATCTATACAGCACTGAATCAGTTTCACAGTCACACTGTGGTAAGAAATCTGCAGAGTCTGCATTGTGTTCACTGACGTGCTCTTTTGAGTGAAGGGGGTGCTTCATTCACACTTTGTTTATTAGGTCCATCTGAAACTAAAACTACAGTCTAATGCAACAGTCTCCCAGTAAATCTTACCTTTCTGTTATTTAGACCACCCATATTGACGGAAATGTGGTGGACAAAATAAACACAACACAATTCAACAGCACCAAAAACTACATCCTCCAAAATGATCACACAGTTGAATCAGCTTCTCTCTAAAACAGTTTCAACACAAACTGAACATGATAAACTCCATGAAGGAGGATTTAGTGCAAGACTGTTGGATTAGACTGCCTTAGGTTTAGTGAGGTTTCCCTAATAAAGTGGCAACTGAGTGTGTGTTCAGCACATAATCTATGAAGTGGATGGTGGGCCCACAAATTGCAGAACTAACTCAAAAGGCCAGCGCTGACATCTCGAGTCCTGTGTGTTAAGTTTAGGCAACAACAGCACTTTGGTTAAAGGTTAATGTCTCAAGCTTGAAGCTATTGCAGACTTTTCCTGTTTGAAACCAAGACTCTGATATTTAACTAACCTTAACCAAGTGCTGACAGTGCGTGAACATAAACATAAAAAGTTTCATAATGCTTTATTTGCTGTGCCGGACAATGTTTTGGCTGTGATGATTTCTGTATCAGCATTTTGTGACTTGTCAGACAGCACGTCCTCATTATGTTGATGGAAAAACATTCAGGCTACATTACATTTACTCAAAAACCCATTTTCTTTTGCAGAGCAGCAGCATCTAAAAGTAATTCCTGGGAGACAGAGTTGGTATGTCTCCTCTTGTTTTACTCACAGTCACATTATTCTAACATTGGTAAAAATAAGTCTAAGGCTTAGCTGAGGATAAGGATTCAGTGTAGGTACTGTAGTTGTGTGGTGTAATAGAGAAGGGTCCATGAAGTGAGTCATTGCAATATGTTTCTCACTTGCAGGTCTCAGTTAGTCATGTTACTGTTGATTTTGTGAAAAATTTGAATTTGGCTTCACCAGATAGTGATAGACAACACAGGACAACTGACAGAACAAGGCAACAATGAGAACAAACAGCAGGGACAAAGTATTAATAAGCAACACGTTTTAAAGTTTTAATGGGAGAACAGATAGATTATAACGAAATAACACTTAGCCAAAGTTCAGTCAGGGAGACTATCTCCTCACGCATGCCTTCTAAGTCATAAGCACGTTTCCCGCTATCTCTAAGCACCACCAGCTCATTCTCATCCTCATCCAATCACAACCTGACACTCTGGCCTTTGGCAAAACACTCGTAAGGTGTCAAACTTTTAAAGTGTTCTCTCTCTCTCTGCTTTTATTCAGCTGTCCTTTCATCAGCACCTTCAGCACCTTCGCCACCTCGACTGTGGATGCCTGATCTCCAATCACACCCCCCGGTCATCCTCATCCTCGAGCTCCATTCCTCATCACCACCACCAGTGTCTTGACTCTGGGGCACTTTTCTGTAATAGGAAGCACCTTACTCCTATGCACCATTCCCCGTGGTGATTGCACTTCCTAAGTGCCACGGTCTATTTCTTCTGTTCACAATAAATTCCATTTTATTTCAAATTTCTAGTACTCTTTTAAGGACAAATTAACTAAAACATGACAAAAAGGTGTGAGCTCTTCTGCTATTTTGTACAGTCTTCGTGAGGACCAATGCCGAAACTTAATTAGGGGCATTTTGGTTGTTAGAAACTTAGGACTTAGTTTTACAGTTAGTTATAGTTTAGGCTGGGGGTGGTAGACTGCTGTCACTGGGGGGTGTGTATGCAGTGGCACCTGCTGTGACAATTTATGTGACATTTTTTTCAGAAAAAAACCACACATTTTTAATATCATGTCACAAAAATGGTTAAATGAAATATATATAAATAGAGTATCAGTTATAAAATCACAAATACAACTAATTTACATTGATAATATTTTACTAAATATGAGCCATCATGGCCTGTGTAAGTCATGTCTGGACAACTCTCAGTGTGTAGTTGTTCATTTCAATAAAGAAATTCAATAAATAATCAATTCTGCTTCTTTTTAAGCTGTAAAACTTACTCATAAAGGCCGAGTTTCTACAGTCAATGGGAGATGCTCGGTTTTATCAAACAATGTACTGAGAGAAAGTTAAATTCTGGATGAGGCTACAAGTTCACAGTGCACGTACAGCAGGACCTCATAGAAAAATGCATCCCTCAATAATTCATTTTGATCTGGGGTCCGGCCGTATCCTATCCCAGCATGCACTGGGCGGTAAGGCAGGGAGACAACAGTCTATCGAAGGGCATAAGTAGATCAAAAGGCTTCTTACTTAAGATCAAACACAAAGTGTGAATGGAGGGATGGAACCTCACGTCGGCAGAGTAAACTCTTTGATTGCACCACCACTTGAAAGTGAATGAGTTTAGCTAAGGTCAGCATTTTTTAAAATTTATTTTCCCTCTCTCACTCCTCCTCTCTCATCCCAGATTAAGGTGCTTGGAATACCAATGAGCTGCTGGAGACTTTGATTCCACTGTTTCCGCTTCTAATCTCCAAGATGTAGCTCATCTTAATGACCGCTGTCTCTGATTAATTATAATACAATCATGAACTATAGATTTCAATGTTTCCATTTGGAAGATTATTGGGGAGGTGGACAACATCTCATAAAAGCACTTCTATGTGGGGTTAATTGAGAGCAGACAGGCAGATATAATCAAAGAGGTCAGTCAACTTTTTTTTTCAGTTTTTGAATTACCATCAGGTTGAATCAGAGGAAAAAACATTGTGTCTTGTTAGTCATGGGTGTGATCCTAAAAAAGTCCATCTGGGAGGAATTAAGACTGAGTAAAGCTCATATTTGAGTTACTGAATTTTTACTTTTTGTAAAAGTATAATAGGTATAATGTATAATGTAAAACTTGCTTGAATTACACCCTGGCCTTAATGTCAGACTAATTTCAAAGTTAGCGTAGAAAACAATAAAGGCACTCATGGCTGTTGTTGAAGGTTGTGTAAATGGGATTTTAAACATTAATATAGCAACAAACAACTATTTTCTGTGTAAAGATATAGTGGAGTAATGGCATCCTGATTAAAAGAGATGAAAACAGGGCATAGGTGGACTGGCCATGGGGACCACCAGCTCAAATCTTAGTCGGCGGGTGGCCTATTAAAGCAGTCATAAAGTTTTTAAAGTTTTTTTTGGCTCCATCACTGTCTCCACTGGCTCCACCAGCGTCATTCATGTGGCTGGTCCCAGTGGATAAGTCCAAGGAAAATGCTCACTTTCATTTATTTTTTTCATTTTCAAACTGGCAGCCCCTTATTTCTGAATCGTCTTTTATTATTATTATTTTTTTCTTTTTGCCAACATTTTTTCTGTGAAGCTGACATGATGAAGATCTGGCTCCGTAAGACTGGCGTCTTGTTGTGGCCAAAAAAATTCAATAATTTCTATTTGCAGGTTCGATATGAATGGAGTTTACACTGGTAATGTACTGTCACCAGGGACTGTCTGCATGCTCGCACTCTGAATCAAGCAAAAAGCTTTTACCTTCTCCTGCCTGCTCAGATTTTGAATGTTAAAAACGAACTGTCAGCCATGTAAATTAAAGCTTCACAACCTTAAAAAATGTCTATACAAATAAAGTCTTCTTCTTCTCCTCCTCCTCATCATTATTATTATTATTATTAGTTTCAGAATTTATCAGCATTGTGTAGCCTACATCTAAATAATTTGGGAGGATGATAATACATATTGTTTTACTTCCTCTCAACACCAGCACATCATGTTAGTGTGTTGTACAGTTTTGTGGCCTGAAAGGTGTGCAACACTTAAAAATACCCAAATTACTCGATACATTTAGAGGTCCAGACCCGGTTATAGTAAGTATAGTTAGGAAAAACAGCACTCAAACCTCCCGACACAACAGGAGACAAATATCCTGTCTGGCTACTCTCTTATAGATACGTACCTCTAAGATTACAGTGCAGATGAGTTTAACACACTGGATGATGGAATCCTGGCTCCCTGATATCGTCACCTCTCTCTCTGTGGAGTTGGGGAGGAGGTCACCTGCCACCTGCACCTGGGCCCCTGTCGTCTGCGCACACACACACACACACACACACACACAGCCACACACACGGAAGACAGGAGTGATTTCCTCTGCAAATATAAATGTCGTGCTGAACAGAAAACTGTGGACAGAGAAAAGGTCTGACAAGAATCATGAGCTGTAGTGATGTTTAGAATTCAGAAGGTCATGTGCCAGTATAATGTCAAAAATCAATCGATAAAATCAATAGACTGAATGAAGTTCAGTCAGAGTGATTTAAAGTGAATTTAACATTTTGGCTTTACGGTATTTAATGAGTATCCTGGTGTCATTCTTCTTGCCACATCAAACAAAGTTTATGGGCTTCTGGAATTTTTTCACCTAATATTCGGCTTCTTCAGGCCTCAGTTAGTTGACTCATGTTGGGATTGAAAGAAGCATATAAGTGATTGACTGTCAAATTTGTTACTGAATATTCACTTCACTGAGAAGCCTTTGTCTTCAAGTTTTCAGAGTCTTATTTCACATTGTACTCCAGCTCTTGTTACTGTTCTCTCCTTGTACTTTAAATATCAAAAGCATAACTGTTGTAAGCCACTTTTGTCCAGGAACACTTTTTGATTTATTGCACAAGGTTTCAGTCTGACAAGCATCCAGTGGGGGTTGAAGATGTTTGTCAAAAAATAACTAAATATGGGAGTCATTTAATATTCTCTCTGCAAAACTGTGAAAAAATACAAGTGCATATTATAATCATGTGCAACTGCATTCACCCCACTGGAAATCATCCACCTCACCCCCTCACCTCTCTGATTTCCTTGATCTTAGACCCGCCTTTGCCAATGAGAGAGCCGCACTGGCTGGCTGGAATCACCAACCGCAAGGTGACTGGAGGCTTGCTGGTCACTGTGCCATTGGCTACCAAGGCTGCCAGGTCCTGAGAGAGAGAGAGAGAGAGATCAGGGTATTTACTTATGTGTGGCTTCATCCCTCAGTCTGCCTGAGGAAATACAATAAACACTGGTGCAGCTCCTGGTCTGTGCTGAGCTTCACCCCACTGTGGTGTTTGGTTTAATCGGTAACATCTGTCAGCGTGAGCGGAGGGATTAGCCAGGTGAGGTTTGTGCTGCAGGAGAACAAATCACATCTCATACAAATGGAAATAGAAATTCTAATGTGCGCTTTAAACTGAATGTAATTTAAAGAAAAAATACTGTGGGTCATTGGATTTGGAGGCCAAAATGTGTAGACAGACAAAAGTTAATCAGTAATTAATCTTTTTATCTTTCCTAATAATGTCTCGGTCATGATTTAAATATTTTGAACGATTTGTAAATACTCTTTGTATTAGGGAGGCAGTGTCTTTGGAAGCCCTGAAAGTCAAGTTATTATTATTATTATTGTTATTACTATCACTATTATTATTATTATTATTTGTCAGGATCATTTTTTGTTTTTTTTTTGTTTTTTTGTCTGTATAAACAACCCCCATTGTTTGATTGTGTAATACTGATTTCAGCCACAAGAGACAGCAATGCAGTCTAAGTTCCAGAAAAAAAATAAAATAATAAAAATAAATCACTTGCCTATCAGGGAGAGAGGCAAGTGATTTTCACAGATGAAAAAAACCTTAAAAATATCATCCTGGCAAAAACTAAAATAAATAAATAAAAAATTCACTTGCCTTTCACAGCTTCTGTATCTCTCACTACACCGGTGACAAATACTGATTTGGTTCCATGAGGTTAAAAGTCAGAAGTCAAGACTCAATCAAACTGAGCACTGGTTAAACACATACAGTACATTCAATCTACACCTTAAAACTGAGGAAGCTATCTTCAGTTGCATTGTTGTTATTGCTATGGAACAACTTGGATCCCAGTATACTTTCTCAGTTATTAATACCAACAAACACAGAACCCATACAAATAAATCTACTATTTTGTACCAGTGGCTGCACCTGTTAGTCAACTACAAAAAGAAAAGATCCTTAAATATTAGAAAAAAAACTGACTCAAGTGACATGAAAAAGAGCTCAACACAATGACAGCTTTTATCTTTGCTGCACAAGATTTTGATGCTTTGTCGAACAAAAAGGCCTGAGTGCTGGATGAAAATAGACACAGATAAAAGTATTACTGCAATAACTTCAGCTTTTGCTTCTTCTCCCTAATCCAACCCCTCTGTGTTCGACTGTGGCTGACGTTGCTCCCAACTCTCGCTCTTTGACACTCCCAGTGGATCCTCGACACTTATCAGTCATCATCACTTTGCATCATCACTGAGAGTTGTGATGTTGCGTAACTGTAATTTACATGCCTGTGATCTCTGGAGCGAAAGCAGAGCATTGCATTTTGGGATTTATAGCATAAATTAGTGCACATGCCATAGACAGGAACTTTATTTTGAAGGGAATCTATGGTTCATTATTACAGCAGAAGTGTATATATGTTATATGTTTGTATAACCACTTGACCATATTTGATGCTAATGCCAGGAGCTGCCTAAGTTAGGTGAGCACAAATACTGAAAACTTGTATCTTATTTCATTTCATCATTTTTTTGACTCTTTTTATTCCACCTAACTAATTCTATTCTAGTTTTTATTGCTTATTGTTTTTGAATGTCATTCTAATGTTTGTTTTACCTGTGTAAAATTCTTTGAATAAAGTGTTATAACGTTTCTGACCACTAGTAGCACTGTGGAGCAATGTTTTGATGAGTGGGTCCTCGTTTTGTTTGTATTCTTCACATGCACGAGGACACACATAGCCACCAGCACATCTACATCTCACTAACTAACATATTATACTATATAATACTGTATGTCATTTGTTTTATCTGTCAAGGAAAAAAAAAAAAAAAGCACCATTCATATTTCACTCAGAGTTTTTAGGGGTGCAAATTTAAAATATGCATAAAGACAAATGGACAGATATGTACCTCATATCTCTCTTCTCTCCCTCATTCTTCTCTCTTTACACAATAAAAGAAGAGAAAATGTGCAGATTGTGCAGGTTACATGCCAAATGTCTCCCAACCCCAACCCTGCCCCTCTCCCCTCTGTAAGGTCGGTGCTCCAGCCAGTGGGGGGGTTAGTGTTGATTGAACAGACAACTTCCACACTTGTCTGTCATTCCTTTATTACCGATGCAGATCACAGACGGTATTTGCCCCAGTCAAACGTCTCTGTCTCCCTCCCTCTGTCACTGACTCCCTCTCCGACCTTGACTCTCTCTTTGCTTCTATAACTGTCTTTTACACACACACACACGCACACACACAAGCTGTGCAGAGTTTTAACACAGTTTTCACACAGTTTTGACAGCTGTCACTCTCAGAGCAAACATCTACTGATAAGAAAAAGGCCTGGATTTGGTCCCGATCATGATCATGTGATTTGGCTTGGGATGTCCTTACTTTCATTCTAATCTCAGAGTGTACTTGTTTATCATTTGTGTTACACCTACAGACTGACGGGTGTTGAGGAAACAACCTCTGCTCATATTATCTGTCTCCTGGTGTGGATCACGTCATAATAAATTAGTCATTCATCTGTGATTGCTTGTCTTTATCTCTCTCTTACCTCAGTTTCATCCTTCCATCTCCTAAAACTGCTGCTCTTTACTGTCCATCAGAAAAGACTTCTCTCATTCCCTCACTTTTTTTAATTGCACCCCCCCTTTTCCCCGTCAGCTCTTCCTTTCTTCTTTATTTCATTCTCTAACTCTCTCTCCCTCTCCGTCTCCTCCACTTTTCTCATTACATACTATCTCCCCCTTTAGCTGCTTAAATCACCCTTTTCCTGCGGCATCGCTCTCTCTTTCACCCCATTTTTTTTTTGCTAAATCTCCCTCTCTCACTCCTCCTCTAGACTCTCCTTTTCCTGCTCTCTTTAATTAACTCAGGTAATAAATGACAGCCTAAATCACTTGGCCGTAATACGATCGGTTCAATCAATTGGGCTGAGCTGGACTTGAGGCTCGGTTGCATCTGAAATGTAAATAGCAGCGCCGTCTCGTCTGCGCTGCCCATCAGATGAACATGCTCGGAATAAAATGACTCCCTCCCTTCTCCCTTTCCTCTTTGGGAACACCCAGCACATATTTATTTATATCATCATGTCAAGCAAAAAAAGATTCTTCCTGTTTTCTTTGGGTTTTTTTTTTTTTTTTTTGTGTTCTCGTCACAGTAATTGACAGCCAGCACTGTCCCACACGTGCACAAACTCTTTCATGATGCTAGGTGCAAGCTAAGCTGTCAGAAATGTTTTGTAAAATGACAAAATTCTGCGAGGGAGAACAATCAGATTTTCTTGATGCAGGTAAAGCTGACGATTTTGTAAATAAGGCAAGTGCAAACCTTCTACAGGAGAATGATGATAGTGACCCTTGTTTTTATTTTATTTCTATATTTTATATTTTATTATATATATATTTTTTCCAGAACTAAGTTTGTATGTTGTAGATGCTTAATTCAGTCCTTATTCCACCAGTGAGGAAGTAGCACCCTCTCGAAGACATAGTCAATTTCAGAAGGAAAAAAATAATTTTGAGGTAAGGAACTATGTTTTTTTTACTTCATTTATTTTGTGATACCATTGTCAGATTTGTAGTTACACTCTTCAAACATAAATCATGTGTATTGTGCATCTATGTCAATATCTTTCATGCTAGTTGTCAGTGCTAATGTTGTAGCTGTTAGAGTCTGGGTGTGTTGTAACAGACGGATGTAACTAGTTTGTATTACATTTTGAATGCACTGGCTTGAAACAGAGCTCCAAGATACAGATGGAAATGTCAGAAATGTTACAGCCATCCCCAGTCTCCCCTGCATTTGCTGATGCCCAGTATCAAACAGTTTGTATATGTGGCTTTGGCTGTGAAAGGTAGTTTAGGGAGTATTTTTAACACTGCTGGCTGCCGGAGTCCCAGGTGTGTTTCTTTATAAAAAGGAAGTTGTGTTTTCCACCTGTATTTCTCTAAAATTAACTGCAGTGGAGAGAAGCATGGCCATAAACAAGATGTGAATTGACTACAAGTTCTGAGGATTCGCTCCTTTTCTATCTCAGTTTTTCTCTCTCTGTCCTCTGTCTTTCCATCTGTCTCTCATTACAAATTTTCTTTAATCCTCTCTACATCCACTCTGCTCCTCTTTCAAATGCACTCTTAATTTATTCTCGAGTATATCACACTTCTAGTTTCTCTTTTTAGTATCTCCTTTTCCGTTTGCTTTCATCTTTTTTCCTCCTTTCCTTAATGGTGTTTCCTGTTTGCCAGCGTTTCTTCTCATTTATTTATAGATACTTCATCAGCCATTCTGCTTTCACGTTCCTTTTATTTGTCTTAGCATTTTCTTTCTCTGTCTTTGTTATTATGCACATCCACCCTCTAACTCTTTTTTCAATACTTACTTCTCCACTCCAAAACATATGAAAGAAAAATGTTGATTTCCTCAGACTCACTGTGAGATCTTCAAATGTCTTTTTTTTTGTCTGATGAACAAATTAAAGATCCTATGCGTAACCTTCAGAACACCTTCAAACTGCAGTCAGCTTCCTGTGTGCTGACACTCCATAGGTAGGTACGTAAGTGAGCATCCTGGGCATTGGACAAAACAGTGACATGATGGTCGAACTGGGACAGAATTTCAGCCCTGCGTGTAGTATATAGTACAGTATATTCGAGAAGAAGGAGCAGTCTACCTCCATCTCCATTAGATCATGTGGAGTTTGAATGGAGTTAATTGGAACTGCAGACAAGAGACCGGTGATGATGTAACAGTGAGTGAATGCCGGATATCTACTGGCGTTGGCGTGACGCCCTGGACTTATCCACTGGAACAATCATGCAGCACGTTCCCATGTGAATGCCGAATTACAGGCACACAGAGAGGGACTGAGAGGGATGGTAAAAACTTTATGGATGCTTCAACATTTTTGTCCCAGGAGTCCCAAAGGCCAGTCCGACTGCTAGACTGGACGTGATTGACCGGCATCATGTTGATAGATGAGATAACTTACGTAGCCTGGTTATTATAGTTTCACTATAAATTGTGTTTTGGACTGTATTTGACCCTCCACTGACATAGTGCTGAAACAAAATGTGGAGATTACAGTGGGTCTGGCTATGCAAGACTATAGTTTGACTAACGTTAAGCCGATGTGTGCTTGAAATAGGATTTATAAGGCCTAAGTGTTATTCATTATCAGTGATGCTGATCACGAGATGAAACCTTTTTTTGTTTTTCTGCTTATGCGGACTTTGTGCTGAAGTTTGTTTTGGAGTCTGTGCTGATCTGGGCCTTTTGTTGATGAAATCCATTTCTAAGTTAACGTTAGCTAGTGTTACACACGGTTAGTGCTGCAGGGGAGTGGAAGAGAGGCACTGGGGCAAGGCACTCAGGAGCGAGCGTAAACATCACATGCTGTGGACTTTCATGGAAAATTTATCCCAAGTCCTTTACGGAAGAATCAGTCCACAGGCTGTTACAGGCAGCACAGAAAGTCAGGGAAGGTCTCATGTTACAATCTGCTCACACACTGGCAATAAAAAAGTGATTATTACATATAAATTGCTTCACTTTGCTTTCTTATATATAGCACCTTTAAAAACACAAATATATTCAGTTTACGCTAAAAAAAAAACAGAGAAAAGAAGAAGTAATAAGATTCTGAAACTAGATAATGTTTTGACATTTTTGCTTGAAAATGACAAACAAGTAACTGATTATCACTGTGCTTATTTTTCTGTTGAGCAACTAATCATTAATCAACTAATTGTTTCAGCTCTATAATGTGCTTGCAAGTGAGTAAGCGCAGTTTGCACTGACAGCATGAATGTGTCTGAATTTTTACGAATGCCAAATTCTTGCAGCTCTTGGATGACATATCAGGAGCTATGAGTGGAGTGAGCGAGGAGAGCTGAGCTGAGCTGGGTGGAAAGCACCCTGTGTATTTACTTGCAGTCTGACCTGAGAGAGTTCAGGAATCAGAGCAGAGTACAGAGCAGAAGCCCCGCAGCTAGGACAGACACTTGAGCCTCGGTAGGTCTCATGATTGATGCTGCACACACTCTCTCTGATTACGCTTTTTATTTAATTCCCTGATCACACTTTTCCCACCTCTTTTTATAATCTCTCTCTTTCAATCTCATTAACTTTTTATAGCACCTTCTCTCTGCTCATCTCTGTATCTCTTTCTCATTCTCTCGACTCTTCCTTTAAACCCCTCTTCTCTCGCTCTCTCCCATCTCTTGCATGCTCTCCATCTTCTTCCCTCCATCTCTCAGTTTTTTTAATCCTTTCTGCAACCCATCTTCCACTTACCAAATCTCTGCTCTCCACTCTCTGCTTCTATCCACTCCTCCCCTCCTCTCATTTTATATCCATCTATTTTCTTCCATTAGGATCACTAAGATTTTAAAACCAGCTGATTTAATATCTCAGCATGTGAAATGTTCCTTCACAACAACAAGACATTCCCCACAGCCAAAACCACTTCGGCATAATTCGACCCGCATGGAGCTAAACTAATTCTCTGTAAGTAAATCATCAAATTTCATTGATTTTCCAATCCTGCTTTAAGGTGTTAGTCTTCCCCCCAATCGATCCCTCACAAAACTTTAAGGTACACACTGGTTATAATATATGAAGGCTACATACACACACACTGTGTTTTCAGTGGCTGCAAATTGAGCCTAGCATGTTGAATTTAAAATACAGTTCGGTGGGTTTGAACAATGTTTGGATGCACAGCATGGCCATGTAATAAATATACAACCAGGAAGGTTGGTTAGTTTTTCACTTTGAGTCAACATTGACCAGAGATTCTTTATCTATTAATTCTATCCTCAAATCTGATGACAGATTTACACACACAGGATTTACAGGGGGGATTGCAGGGGTATGACCCCCCAGTTAAGACTTGGACCCCCTAAAGAGGTAAAAATAACAGTTATATATCTTTTTACCTCTAACTGTAAATATTACAATATATTTTCCATAGTCATGCCAAGAAGAATTCCTTGTCTGTAAAGGTAAATAGTAGGAGCTAACTATCTGCCTTGTTTAATACACTTTTCTTTCATACCTTCTGAGTTTCTGAATAAGACTTTGTAAAGCATGTATAGATGAACGCTAATGTTGGCTAGTTTCTAACTTTAGCCTTAAGCTACAGTTTAGCCAACTAATGTTAAGTAGTTTCTAACTATAGCCTTAAGCTACAGTTCATCAAATTAATTTTAGCTAGCTGACAGTGCACCCTTTAATTTTCCAGTGTTACCTTGTCATTTCATAACCAATATAAAATGTCATGAGCAGGGAGACAATGGAGGATTAGTTGATGGAGAGATATGTTGTGACATCAATACAGAGTTTATTATTTCATTTAAATTGTATTTTGTGTGGCTGTGGTGGTTTAGTTAGACTTTTACCATTTTGATATTAGCTTATTGGCTCCCCCTTTGTTTTCAGGTGTTTCACCTGGTTGGGTCATTGAACAGCATTAAATTCCATGTGTGCTGAAGGCTATAATTGTATCAGCAGTTCTGGAAACTAATTAAATAAGACATTTACTCTAAGTAGTGTACTTAATTACAATTGTCAGGCACTTGTATTTTAGTTCTACTTGAAAGATTGTACTTTTTACTCCACTACATTTATTTGAAATTGTCATTGTATAATTCACACTCTGGAGCACAGGACACTAGAGACCAGAGTTCGGCTTCTTTGGCCTTCATATTTTTAGGTTTGGCTTCTAAAAGTAAATCATTTTGATCAAACATTAAAAAAATATATCTTTATATTCTATAATATTCTGTAACAACCCTTCTTTGCAGTGGTAGATTCCTGCATGGAATTCAGATCACCTCGCTGCAGCTGCTGCCACTGCAACCATGGGAAACACAATGGATTTGTCACTGACGTTAGCACCGACCTCAATCATTCATTGATCGCTTGTCCGCGGTATAAGAGAAAAGTCATTTTGGTCCATTAAAGAAAAAAAAAAATCTGTCAAAGAGTAATGGAAGAGTGAGGGGCAGCTGGAGTTGTACAGTTAGAGAGCCAAGTGCTTGTGTCATATTCCCCTGAGAGACACTCACTTGTAGGTGCTGGTGCGTGTGTGTGTGAGAGGTGGGACAATCCCATTAGACATATAATAAATGGCTCCCTGCCAGAGAGCAGCCATGTTGTGGAGAACTAAAGGTTACACACTTCACTCAGGAACACCACTGGGAACTCAGAGGTGTGTGTGTGTGTGTGTGTGTGTGTCTACCTCCTCCAGTTTGAACGTGATCATGGTGAAGGCTCTGAACACGCAGTCCGTCGGCCCCGTGATGGTGATGATCCTCTCTGGACAGGAGCCCTCTGAGATGTTGATCCTTGCGCTGCTCTATGGGTCCAGACAGAGATGGAAGGAAGGAGGGAGGGAGGAGAGGGATTGTGGGAAAATTATTTTTTGGGAGGGGGCAGGAGGGAGGGGAAAGGGGGTAAGGAAAGGGAGAAAGGGCATGACGGGATAATGCAAAGGAAGGGGGAAATAAGGGAAAACATCAGGAAGTAAGGGAGGCAGGTGTTGAGCAGAGTGGAGGTGAGTCATGGTGGGGGGGGTGAAGGGGGAGGGAATATGGACATTAATGGAGAGAGGAAGGGGAGGGGAGGGGAGGGGAGGAACAGAGGAGAGAGAAAACACATTAGTGGGGGGGAGGGATATGTGGGCCAAGACAGAGAAGAGCTGCTCCCCGCTCCCTGAAGGTGATTCACCTGTGATGCAGGAGGAGAGAGGGATTACAAGGAGGCTGGAAGAGGGAGGAGAGAGGAAGGAAGGAAGGGAGGGAGGGAGGGAGGCAAGGCAGATGAGAAGAGCAATGCAGCAAATCAAGGTTTTCAGGAAAACGGGTGGTAGATGGGGGAGGAAGGAGAGCAGAGGAGGAAATGAAAAGGTGATGAGAATATTGGGGAGATTAGGGAGAGAGAGATAAAGATGATTTTGAGGAGGAAGAGGATGGAGGAAGATGTGATGATTCAAGCCCAGGGAAATGGAGGAGAGGAGAGGAGAGAGTGTGGGTAGAGAGTTATTAAAAGGAAGGAGGAAGGAAGGAAGGAAGGAAGGAGGAAGAGGAGGACAGGAAAGTGAGGGAAAGGAACGGGAGGAGAAGAGAGACACAAGGTAGTGCAAATATTTGAGGAGAAATAAGAGGAGAAGGCGAAGATATAGAGAAGGTGCAGTAATAACCATACGAGGATGGACGGAGAGGATGGGTGTGAGGAGAAAATTGAAGTGTGAGTTAGGGGCGGTGCAGATAAACAGAGATGATAAGAATCATAGCCTGGTGTTGGGTTTGTGGGGGAAGTGAGGGTTTGACTCTTCTGGTCCAAAAACATTTATAAAACTTTTACTCTGATGCCACCGTCCCCATAAAACTGTTCCTGCATCAAGCCCACAGAACACCGCACACAATCCTGCTAACACACACAGCTGTTTCAGCTTATCCTAAAATGCAATTAAATGCTGACAGTGCACTCACTCACATGTCTACTTCAAGTAAACGTGATCAGAAAATAAAACCTGAACATATCCTCTAGGAGTACGAGTCACTTACAGTAATAAATGTGTCTCATTGCTCACGCTCACCTTACATTGGTACTTTAGACACAAGAAAGAAAGAAAGAAAGAAAGAAAGAAAGCCTGAAATACACTTGTCAATCTCATATTATTAATCCTTCTCTGAGTTTTGTGGATGATGAGCTCATCGCTGTGTCTGTGTGTGTGTGTGTTTCTCTGAGTGAAACACTGTCTTGCAGCTGTCAGCTTTGTCCATTTTACTTACAGCTGATCTCTGTATCACTGAACATAGACAGACAGTCAAATAGATAGATAGATAGATAGATAGATAGATAGACAGGTAGATGATAAAGGAGGAGAGAGAGCCATTTATCAGGTGAAGAACAAGGCTGCACCAGGCCTATCATTGACGTGTGCATGCAAGCACAAGTGCTGCAGGGATCAGTGACTCTCCTCATCCTTTAGTCAGTTTTAAAATGCAGAAGTGTGCATGTGTAAGTTGTGCACTTAACTCTTCCAAAACAGCAGCTATGTTTCCTCAAACAAGGTGAGAAAGCAAAGACAGGAAGTAAAGGAAGCTAACAAAATGACATAAATCATGACACCGAGTGTTTTTTTCAGTGTCTCTGATATTAATGTAGAAAACTCCTCCACTGCTTTCTAATGTCGTCTGTGGCTCTGGAGGAGCTTTGTTGATGTCAAGTGAACTTATAAACAGGGGCTGTGGAGCTGCATTCACTAGGCAAGGCGGGTCTAATGATCAGCGCTATCATGTTGCATTATGGGAAATCTCAGCTCCACTGTTTCTTGGAAATTGGCACACCCGAGGGACTAAAGGTCAGGATGCCGCTGTAGCTGGTTGATTTTGACCATGCAAGTGGTGTGGCTTTATGGATGCTAATGTTGGTCTGTTGGTCCAGACTGAAGTATTTCAACTATTAGATACTAATACCACAGAAGTTCATGGTCCCCAGAGGATGAATCCAAACTGACTTTGGTGATCCTCTGATGTTGGATGGATTGTGATGAAATTTGGTTCAGACGTTTATGGATGAACTGTGGGATGATCCTCTGACTTTTCCTCCAGCACCATCATCAGGTCAAAATTTTAATCTGTCCAGTTCTTTGTTTTATGACCAGATACCTGCAAAACTGATGACAATCCCTTCAGCCTCAGCTGACTGTATTCACTGCTAATTAGGGAACGCTAGCACATGTGCATGTTAGCCTTGTTATTGTGAGCATGTAACGGCAGGCTCACAGAGCTGCCAGTGTGGATGTAGACTATCGGTCTCATTATAGTCTGTCTCTCACAAGTCCTCACACTTTATGGAAGTGCACTATTAATTCACTGGAGCACACCTCCAACACTATTTTGGATTATCTGTGCAATTTTATTAATGTGTGTGTGTGTGTGTGTGTGTGTGTGTGTGTGTGTGTGTGTGTGACTTTTGCCTCTGTGAGCCAGACCTGTTATCTGTGCAGTGTGTGTGTATTGATAAGCACACAGAGTATACATATTTTATGTGTCTATTTGTGCTCTGTCTGGGTTTGTTTTCTCCAAACAACACACCTGGTAGGTGTTTGCCATTGCTTCTGTGTGATTGTGTAGGAGTGTGTATTTCATTTTGTGTGTGTTTATTGGTGAGACTGCTATTCCCCCATCATCCTCTATGGACTGCAGTCTCCTCTCATTGTTGTGAAAATAGAACAAATATAGTGTGTGTGTGTGTGTGTGTGTGTACACAACTGTACCCAATTGGTAATAAAGCAATGATGGAATAATTCTCTCCTGCTCCTTCACCATTTATTATCTCAATAAAAATGCATTAGCTGGCATCACATTCTGCTCCTCTGTTTCCATCTATCTATCTATCTATCTATCTATCTATCTATCTATCTATCTATCTATCTATCTATCTATCTATCCATCCTCCAAATTTAAGACGGCCCTTCCATCCATCCTGCTGTCCATCCATCCATCATTATATTCTTCCTCCACTCTGTCCCTCTTTTTCAAGATCGCCCCACTCATTATCCATCCCTCCGCCATTACCACTCTCCTTGCCCTCTGTTCATTCATTCATCTCTCCTTCCCTGCCTTTTATCCTTTAATCTCATCAGTCTCATCATCATTAATTTATTGATACGTCCTCCTCCTGCTCCCCATCCATCGGACAGTCTTGCAATCACTCCATCCATCACTCCTCATATACATCTCTCCTCCTTCTGATCCTCCTACTTAACCCCCCGTCCGATCAGTTACCCTCTCCGACCTTCCCTTTCTTACTCCTCCCTCTATCCTGTCCATGTTTCGCTGCTTCTCCTGCTACCTGTCTCTATTAAATCCTTCTCTCCACCTGTTTTCTTCTGCTCCTTGCACTGCCTCACCTGCAAGAGTAGGTGGCTACATATTCAGCGTCTTTATGAAGGACAGGAGTTTTACAAGTTTAAGTTTGCCCCGTGTAAGATTTATGGGCCCTTACTGCAACTCTGCTCTACCTGAATTCACTGGCAGGCTAACAGCTACACAAGCACTGCTTGGAAAAAGAGGGTCTCGGTTCATTTCCAGGCAGATTCAGGTGCAATTTTTTGATGCTAAAAGTAAATCATCGGCGGATCGGGGCAGCGTCAGCAGTTATTCGGACATTGTGTGGTGCGTTGTGGTGAAGATGGAGCTGAGCTGGAAAGCAAAGCTCTCGGTTTACCAGTTAATCTATGCTCCAAACCTCACCTATGACGCTTTTTTTGTTCTGTCTCTGCCATTATTTATAAGAAGTGGTCTAACAATACTGATAATACTCATAATGAGCCATTTATTTGTGAGCTGAGAACTTAAATATACACATAAAGAGGAAGCATTCAAGTGCTGCCAGTCAACAGAATTAGATTTTCCCATGTGGGTCCTTTTTGATGCAGGATGAGAATCACTCAGTTACCTGTGGTTTTCTTCTTTGAGTTTGTATAAAGTCAGTGTGAACACCAACCAGATCAGACTTAAAAGGCAACAACTAATCTTATTTTTCCATGGTCTGAACCAGCTAAAGCTAAAAGCAGCATCTTCTAAACAGATTCTGTTGGGCATTCACTCGTTGTACGCCAAGTCTTTCCTGTTTCTTTCTCCCCCGTTTCCCAGTCTTTCCCCCTCCTCTATCTCTCCTTCCTGCCCCCCGCCCCCAGACCGTCTTTCCTCCCCATCCCACTTTAATGAGTGAGACATGCTGCAGTACGTTGTCTTGCTTTTGCAGCAGGGGGTGGCTGTCTTCATTACTCTTCATTTGCAGTGGAGGAAGGATGGACAGCCATGTCATTCAACTGGATTACTCTGCTCTGTTCTGCTTTATTAGGGAGTCATGCTGCCAGGGAGTCTCTGTGTGTGTGTGTGTGTATGTGTGTCAGAGAGAGAGAGAGAGAGAGAGAGAGAGAGAGAGAGAGAGAGAGAGAGAGAGAGAGAGAGAGAGATGGGTGAGAGACTGTGTCCATTTGTGAGTGGGCTTGCATGCATGTCTGGGTACGTGTATGTTTGTGTGTGTGCAGCTATTATGAAGAGCTACAACCTGACATCAATGTTTTTATTGACTTGATGAAAAGGGACCTCTCATGCTGTGTCCTCTCCTTGTGTGTGTGTTTCTGTGTGTGTAAGGAAGGTGTGTGTGTGTGTGTGTGTGTGTGTGTGTGTGTGTGCGTTTCCAAATGGGGATTCTTCAAAACCCTGGCATTGTATGAAAATTTAGCCTTGAAACACCACATTCCATCCAGTTTACAGTTCATTAAAGAAAGCGAAGTGTGTGCGTGTGTGTGTGTGTGTGTGAGGCAATGAGGTAGCAGGTTGGGGAATAAAGAAGAGTAATGAGAGGAAGATGTAGCTTATAAATCCAGTAAACTGTATATCCGGTGTTGTGGTTTTGTCCTTGAGAGGTAAATATCCATTTAAATATTCATGTTTCCCGCACCGTGAGTTACGCTGTCAGACAGAAATGCTCAGGCAAGAACAATGTGTTGTCTTTTCCTCTTCATCTATCTCCCTCTCCTTCATCTCTCTGCTCCTTTTCCCTGCAGAGGTGAACGTTGAGTTTTTGATTTTTAATTAGATGTTTATTTTATGAGGCTTTTGCATTTGAGTTTGGTTTCAGTTTGGTCTCTGGCTTGGATGTTGTGTTTGTTATAGTTTGACTGTAGTCTCCCTTTTAATTGCAGCAGTTTAGTGTTGAAGTGGTGCAGTAATGACCAAAATCCAGGACAGTGTTTATAGCAGGTGCTGCACTGGAAAAAGTCTGAAATATTCATATCGATTATTGTCATTGAAAGAGCTGTAAAGCTACAGATTTCCCAGCCTCTTAAGGGTGACACCAGCAATTAATCTGATTAATTCATTCATTAATTAGGCCAGGGAGAGAAAGATGTATTGTTACCTTTTAGCTCTGGTCCATTTCACGTTCACATTGACTCATTACAGTAAAAAACCAGAGGTGCAAGCATAAAGTCATTCAGTGGACTGGCAGGAAACTCACTGTTTTAGTGACTGCATTTTCATTGCTACATGGACCCATGAGAGGGAATCAAATCCCGGTGCCTGACAGCAGGATGGAAAAATCGTAATATCACACGAAGGAGGTCACTGTGTGGTAGCTACGTTTTTAGTAAAATGCTCAACACAAAACAAATGGTTTCAGCTGTGTTAATACAAATGGCATGGATTTTTCCAAGGGTGTGTATTTTTGGGGACATTTTCAAATTTCAACTTCAGCTCCTTTAATATGTCTACAATACACTGTGCACACAAAATAGTTACGCACGGGACCTTAAGGACCAAAACATTCCCATTCAAAACCATTAAACCTGCAATTTTTGATCCCCCTGCCATTACATCATAAAATCACACAGTCTGTTTTGTTAGGCTTTCATTCAAGTTCAAAGATGAAGCCATATTTGGCCTACGGAGCAAATACATTTTCCTGGTATCCACTAGTGACACTGCTGCGCTATTATGTAAACAAACTGGCATTTAGAGGCCAATAAGCAGGCCTCTAATGTTTGGTGAAAGCAGAGTCACAGACAACACTTCTACTTAAAAAAAAAAAAAAACAATATTACAAAATTTCAGACATTTATTGTACATTTATCTACCATTTTATTCATATATGCCACTATTCTGAGGAAACCAATCCCTACGAAGTAAAAGTATGCTGAGGAGAGGATCAGAGCCTCTCTTCTGATTGGCTGTTAGACTATTAAAAATTTAGCAGAGTTCCAGTAAGTACTCAGAGAAACCAAATTCTGCAGGTTGGACAGTGGGCTGGGCTGAGGGTGGTGACTGCTTTGTTGTGACATCACAAAGCTACAGAAGTCTTGACGGCTCATTTACGGACTGAGTGCTTTGATACTTTTACAGTATTAATATAGAACCTAGTCCGGCTTAATAATCAACAGATATGGAAATTGGAAATCTCATTTTATACAATGTAGAGTGGTAGTAGTTTAGCTTTTGAATTCATGCTAAAATTGCAAATCTACCATCATAAAACTTTTATTTATTATTTAATATGACTGAACCGAACTAAACAGGTTAGATCTGAACGACGCTTTAAATAACACACAGAATTTAATATGTCATATTAAAATATCATCAGATGCATTTTTTTTTTTTTGCTTCACTTTCCGTCAGGAGGCTGACTGATTTGTCTAAACTCACCTAATTCACATTGTACTTTCTGTGACATTTCACAAGTTAACTTAAAATTCTCTCGGCAGATAAACGAAAACATATCTCCTCTGTCTCACTCTCCCTCCCTCTTTCCCTTCCCTCCCTCTGTTGTCTCTCCCTCTCTGGAGTGTTGATTCATGTGCAGTCATCTTCAAACTAGTTCTCTGAGGACACACATTTCGAAAATAATTTCTCCCTCCAGAACGTATTTGTGGGTTATTATTTAACATTTTTCCAGGCCAGCAGGGAACTAAATTGAGTAAATTTAGGCTCATTAAAACACAGTAGCGTATTGTTTTCTTGTTGAAACACACTGGAAGGAGATCTGTGACCTATTTTGAGTTAAAGAATTTAATCTTTTCCCACATATTTGACTCTGCTTTATGCTGCTGCAGCTGCACTGACGTACAGGCTTTTATTTTGCCTGCATGATTTCGCAGGGACTCTGGAGCGCGTTTGCAACATAACAATAAGGATTTGGTGACATAACATCTCGTCCTTGTTTCTCCAGTGTAATGTGAGGTGGCCATTTTACAATAAATGCACGCACACACACACACACGCACACACACACACACACACACACACTTTCAACAGATACAGTCCTCTATTTCTCTCTGATTTCCTTTCTTTTTTCTGTATGTTTGGACAAAGATGATGTGGGCTTTACATTAACTCTCCTCTGGGAAACCCTACATCTTCACTCACTTATATAAAACTCTGGTATTCACATCAGGTGTGGCATAAATTAACAAGTCACAGACGTGCCTGTGTTTCAGCAAGTGAGATGAATGCATAACACTTGAAACTGTAGATCCACATGTTTAAGTATTCATATGCAGCAGACGACCTGAATGCACATGTAACATCTCACCAGGAGGGGTGACAGGGGAAATACTCGAGCAAATCGCATGAAGCATAAAGGTTCATTTTATCGTCAAATTTTTATTTCATATATTAGTTTCAGTCAGAATTTAGCCATTGAATGTATCATTGAAAGGTATTTTAGTTCAGTTTTTGTCAGTTACATTTTTTGTTTTTTTGTTATGGTATGTTTTATGCTCTCTCTCTCTCTCGCCAGTAAACGCTCCATCAGAAGAACGTCGGAGATGGACGAATAGCCTCTGAATCTCCTGCTCACCTCTCCCACATAGGAACTGTTGCCGCTATGTCTGACAAGTTCTCTAACTCAGTGGTTCCCAACCTGTGGGCTGGAAAGGTATTGCCAGTGGGCTGACAAATCATTTGCAAAACAGTAACATTTTGGTGAAAAGATGTAATTATAATAATTATAATATAAGTATGTATATATATATATATATATATATATATATATATATATATATATATATAAGGTTTTTTTTATCTTTTACAATTACAACAAAAACAAAGAACTTCCATTTTTCCTTTTTTTCCCTCATCTTAAGGCCTGTCACTGTAATAAGCAGATGATGGGGACTTTTATGTTGTCGCCGGCCGGACCACATCATATACTTGTTTGCTATCCCTGTCTGATTGTGCGCTAAAAGATTACACCCATGGCAAAAACTGAGTTATCAAAATAAATAGCTGGTTAGCAACAGATAGCGTTAAAAGAAAGAGAGTCAAGAGACAGATGGTGAATCGCCAAGTGATCTCTCATCAGACAAAAAAGAACAATTGAGCTTCCCCTGTTTTCAGTTCAGTCCTGAGTGTTCAATTGTTATCATTAAAATAAAGAGCGCTCTGAGACGGCATTATTTGGCCTCCTTATCGTTATGGAGTTGGATGTGGGCCACCAGCATTTTTGATATTTTCAAGTGGGCCAGGAGCTGGAGAAAGCTTAAACTAACACTCACTTCTTACAGGAATTGGCCCAGTGTGTGAAAGTGAGCAGGGCTTGATCTGTAGTGCTCATTTATTAATCTTTATACAACCCTTTTTGTCACTTTTCAGGTGCACAGCTGAGGGCATCACTATGAATGTCGTCCAGGAGAGGGTCTGAAAATGCTCGCTGCTATCCTCATATTTAAACTGTAATATTTCCGCCTTCAAGTGTGGTCATGGGGAACAACTCTTTTAGTTCTTTTTCTGGCATGAGCCACCTCTTTGCTGTTACAGGTGCAATTCTTGTGTATTTACAAGGTTAGTAATAAAAAGATGAACAAAGATTTGTTGTCAATGATTTCAGTAGCAAAACTAACACACTGGAGCATCAGCAAAGGGGGAAATTCATGTAGGCCAGCCAGGAAATTTCCTACTTCCTGTAACGTGAGTAATGTTGTCATTGAACAGCCATTTCCTTAAAAGATGGGAAAGCAGAGAGGACAGCTATTCCACAGAGAAGCTCCGCACACACAGCTCCAAGTCGTAACACCATTTTGCAGGCTGCTGACAGCAAAGACAGCTAAATATGTAAACGTCAGCTCGGCTAACATCCCAGCAGGCGGCCAAAAATACAAACTGCACCTTCAGATATTAAACTGGCTTTCTAAAAATAGTAGGACATGACGGGAAGCTTCTATTTTTTTCCTGATCCCAGTGAAAGCTTCTGATAAACGTGCCTTTTGATACACAGTGTAATTACAGAAAAAAAAACAAACAAAAAAAAACAAAAAAACAATGATATAATCATGTTGGAGACAGCCGATTTTCATGCTGCTATTATGCATATAGATTAAACGGTTCCCATGCGTCCTGTTTCTAACAGTGTTAGTATGGATTTGCACTGCTTTCTGAATATGATGTCATCAGCAGGATGCATGTGAGCTGCATTTAAAGGGTTATCATGGATTAATAGGAGACAGGAGAGGTTGTCAGAGATGAAAGAATATGCAGGAGGAGGTGGGAGGGGTGAGTCTTACCTCTTCTCGTATTCTCTTCACTGTTTCCCCTTTCTGTGGAAAGACACGAAATGCACACAAGGTGTAAACAGCAACCCGAGATGAATTCTTATTCATGTGAACCACTTCACTACTGGCATCAGTGAACAGTAAGACCTCTCGTCACAGGGAATGGGGCAGGTTTTCATTAAAAAAAATCTACCTGCAAGTTGTCTCAGCTAAAACTGTCTTTCAAAGTGACTCCTACATTGTGAATGTTTACTTATCTCCCACCTCTGTGATTAAAGTGTGGTTAGATTTAAGCTTAAGTTTTGCATCCATTCGCCGAGGTTATGCTAATTATTGGCATCGGAGACAAAAACCCTCAAGTGAGCGTGGAATCGTACCATCACCATGAGCTTTACCACAATTGACAATTCACATGAGCCATCCCAGCCACTACATCAGCTTTCAAAACCATACCTGACTTAATCATAGCCCAAAACAGGAAGAGCTTGTACTTGGAGCACCTTAGAGATGAGTCAGAGAGAGAGGGGAAGCAGGGAGGCGACAGTCTCTCACCCACACTGACTTATTGAGTTTTATTTCAGTGCCACAGGAACAAGCTTGTCATCAGTAGACCTCAGTTTTTCTGTGCACGCCCGGGTTTGATTAGGTTAAAGGTACCCTGTGGAGTGTTTGACCACCAGTCGAGCTATGGAGCCATGTCTTTATGAGCGAGTCCTGCTGTGTTTCAAGCACATGGGCAACGCGATACATATTTCTCCTGCTGGTAAAGAGCACCTTCATTAAAGAAGCTGACATTAGCTTTTGATTGATGCCTGGACTGGAACCCCTGTCTGTGATGTCAAAGTCACTGTACAGCAAACGATCCTCCCCAGCCTCCTCTGAAAATCACCCTACTGATGCCTTTGCTGCTTATTTTATGGGACCATCATTTCCTAAAGATATAAGTTTCTTGAAAGATTCCTGGAAAGCTTAATTTAGGTTGAATTATGGAGTTTAGCTTCTTGTAATGAGTTTAAAAGCAATTTATGCAAAAAAATATACAAAATTTATTTATTTATTTATTTTTTTTCAGCTTTCCCATTTTGCACAGTCTGCCCTGTCCCAGCTTTTCTCCTTATTGTACATTTTACTTTGGTAATTGACAAATAAAAAAAAATGCTCATGCCTTTAACATAAGATACAATAATATAATTATATAGGTATTATTCTTCAACATACCTAAAACATTAATTTTATCATAATTATATATTATTTAAAAAACAAATTACATAAAATAAAAAAATATAATGATATTATCATAAAAAAAAAAGAAAAAGGAAAAATAAATAAATATATAAACATTTCAATATCTGGGCTGGACAAGATCAAAATATTAATTTTGGATATCACCCAAGCCTAAACCCAAGTACATATTAATTCATTCATTCTTCATTTATAATTGGCAACTTTATATTTCTGGTATGTTGAATCATATGGCTGCCTTTTTATTTATTTTTTTTATGTTCACCTGACCTGTGACTATTTCAGTGCCAATTTACATGTTCTTTTGAGGAAACTTCCTTTAATTGAAAGAGTCCAAAAATAAAATGTTCATAATGATTTGTAAATATTTATGAATTTTCAGCCGGCAGCTACCTACTGTTATTATAAGACACGCGAGATACCTATATGTGGAAAACTGCAGGACCGCCTTGAAAAATTCAGGCGAGGAAAATGTGATGTTTTTCACCCGCTCATCATCAGCCAGCGGGGCCCCCCCCAAGAAGCTTCACTGGTCGAGTTTCTCAGGTATGAGAGTCTATAGCAATGAATGTGACACATGAGTTTACTAAATGAAAAGAAATGTGCTCGGGAAAAATTGTTCCCCTGATAAATAAACATTTAACTGGAACAGTGATGTAATTTTAATGCCATCTTTGTGTCAGAGACTGCAAGTTAAAAGACCACACACTGCAAGTGATGAGGATGAGGGGCACAATCTAAATATATACTGATGGAAACCAGCTCCAATCACGGGTTGGTGAATGTGCTGTGAGGGCAATGGTCATTATCACACTTCACTTGGCTGTGATATATTTGGGGGGAAAAAAAAAAATCCTAAAGGGTTTTTATTTAACACGTCCTCAGTTAAATTGACTCGCATCCCTGGAGAGCAGCTCCTTTTCTGTAACGTAGAGATTGGTCTGACATGGCCTGACTGGAAATTTTACACACTATTAATGCATATTTCATGGCAACTTTATATCGCTGCAGTAGGGTTACACTGAACTTGAGCAGCACGCCAATTTTAGAAATCACAGTCTGAACATGGCTGGGATTTTCAAACACGCTGTTTATAGATGGGAAGGATTTTCCCCATGTCAGTGTTGTGACATAATTGTATATATAAATATAAATGTTTTCTAATACTGCTGAGAAATTCAAATTAAAGACAGTTATATATATGTTATATATACTAAAAGCCATAATAAAGTATTCCCAGAAATTTTCTTGGCGTGCATTGAACCAAAATGTTTTTGGTTTTTTCTTTGACAGTGTTCAGGTCTTTGTACAGATGCAGAACAGAATGAAAAGTTATAAAATGTAACTCACCTTGCCAATAATGCTTCCTACTTCCTGAGGAGAGAAACGAAAAGAATGTTACCATAACGACAGATTGGATATACAAAATGAGACAAACAAAATCTCTCTCATCCAGCAAATCAGGAGCTCTTATCTATCTTTGCATCTTTATCAAAATAAAAGCAGCATTTTGTCATTATGTTGTGTATTATGCACCAAAATCTGCTTTTTGTTTAGCCAATCTGCACATTTGATAATGACTGAAAAGGAATAACATTTTATTATGTCTCTCTTTTTTAAAATTTTTTCTAGTAAGTCTTTTGGTTTTGCCTTTTTTTTTTCTGTTTCACATTGATGTGATTGAGTTGATTGGAGAAGCAGCAGCTGTGTGCTCCATCTTTGTGACAACAGAATGACAAAAAATGTTCACCTAAAAAGACAAAGTAGAAAATTGGATGCCACTACCAAATAAATGGGATAATTACATTAACCAAAAATATCGTGGTGGGCAATTTATAGTGTACATTTAAAATTACAAGTGTATACAGATGTGGCAGATAAGCTCAGTTATACTCAGTTATATAAAACTACTGTAAATTATGAGATTAATAAATCCCATGTAAAGACCAAGACTAACAATGTGTTAGTGCTTGACTTTCCTTGCCTGTTCATTCATCCTGAAGATGAAGGAATGCTATAGCTTCATTAAATAAAGGCTCAGTGATATCCTGAATGAGTGGGGTAACATTTTTAGCAGGGGGTAATAATGCACTTATTGGGGACTATTTTGAGCTAGTGATTTATATAAATTTGGTACTCTAGTGAGTGTGTTTAATGCAGCAGGACAGTGTATGTGCTGGTGGTAACAAAGGAACATGGCACCCAGTGTAACAGTGTGACCTGTGTGGTTTTTAAAGGTCCCATATTGCATAAAGTAGGTTTTCATGTCTGTTTTAATTATAAACCAGGTCTAGGCGCTAAATACTGTGAAAGTATCAAATTGTGCAATCCACAGATAAAATGCACACATCCTGTATTCAAAAACTGTGTCTTAAAACGAGCTGTCACAATTTCTGTCAGCACCCTCGGCCATGTCTCCAGCATGGCCTACCAGGACCCAAACCTTGCAGAATGTGATTTCTGCCTGAAATCTGCTATTTTTTCATTTGAATTCACTCACAAAAGAGTCAACCAATCAGAAGAGAGACTTCTCTCTTCTGATTTGCTGGATTACCATCCTGCTGTTGCTAGGACTCCTGGGAGAAGCCCAAAAGAGGAGGTGTAAAACTACACCGAGATGGTTTTTGGTAGTGGAAAACACAAATTTATTTTAAAACTTAAAATAAAACACCAGAAAAGTGCAAAATATGGGACCTTTAATAACTTGTGCAAAACAATGGAGCCCTATAGAATCAGGGGAATCATATATATCGGGCTTTCAGTCTTGGATTTGGATTTATCGGAAATAAGATAAAAATATTTAAAAAATCATGAGACATTGAATTCAAATCCTGTGAGTAGTTCATCTGCACAGGTCACCCTCCCTCCCTCTCTCCTCACCTTTCCGTGCATGAGAAGGCGCAGTGTGAGCGTGACTCCCATGGCCCCGTCTCCAAACTCCCGTTCACAGCTCATGGTAGTGGTGGTGTGGTGGGTGGAGGTGTGGGTGGACTCTGCCGCTGGGAGACGCATGAAGGTCTGAGGCCCCGAGGCGTATGGAACTGTCCAGAACACCACAGAGAACCCTTCGGAGAACCCGGCGAGGAATCCTTGGAGAGCCCTGGCAGCTGTGAGAGAGGGGTGAGGGGAGGCTGGGTTCGGGAGGGTGGATGGTGGGATGGTACTGGTGGAGCTGGTGTCACAGGGTGAGTTTTATCCTTGTTCTTGTTTCTCTTTAAATTCTGTAAGAAAAGAAAAAGAAAGGGGGAAAAAATTGTGATGAATGTTGTTTCTAATCCACATCATGTTTACCACTATGCTTAAGCTCACATGATAAATTTAGACAGTTTTGTACATTTACGGAATCTTAATTTGCTAAGATTCAACAGCTCAATTAAACACAGCTGTCAGTGAAGGTTTTCTTTGCCTATTACACCTGTATCCACAGTGTCTTACAAAACACAAGACGGAAAACAGCCGCTCAGCTTTGTGAGAGCTGATGTGCTGTGTGGTGCCGATGAATATGACTCAGCAGACACAGATGAAGACATCTGAAGAAAAATAGGACGAAACGCTGAAGGACAAAGCAGCCTAAAGCCAGTGTGAAAGAAGCACTAATCAAACTCCACTGGATCCAAAAAACATCAATGCTCAGCTTCCCTGCTGATATACAATGTCAATCATAATATATATGACTCCTCCCACCCTGGACACAAACTCTTTGAGACACTCCCCTCTGGCAGGAGGCTGCGGTCCTTCAGGACCAAAACCTCTCGCCACAAAAATAGCTTCTTCCCATCTGCTATTAGCCTCATCAACAAGGCTAGAGAGCCCCACTGTTGCTGATCAATTGCACCAATCACCAGAAAAAATTCCTTGTATGTGAAAACATACTTGGCAATAAAACTGATTCTGATTCTGATTCTGATTCTGATATTATACTTCAATTGACCAGTTTAACTCTATCTAATGTGTTTCAGGCTTGTGGTTCTCTCTCTTAGTTGAGTGTGTTATGGCGCATTGACATTATTCTGGGAAAATAAATGTTTTCATGACCACCTCCTATTATTGTTTATGTGGTGTTTTGCGACGGCACCAAGAGGAGTGCGAAAAAAGATTTATTGAGCTTTGACCTGAGCTGCACTGACCTTTGGGAGCACAGCCAATCACGGTTGACCGCTGCTTGAACAGACAAAAAATGAATTAGTCTACTCGTGTTTCTGACCAGACAAACACAGACAGCCTCTTCACTTGGCAAAATATCAGTATGCAAATTAGATGTATTTTTAGGCAGAATCACAATCCATGATCTTTTGTTGAACTTGTGATCACGTGACTCGTTGTGCATATGGTTTCCTGGACACAAACCAGGACCTGTCACTTCAACTTAAAGGCCAGACTCACAAATCTCTGCTTCCTGTTTCTACACTAATTTTATTATGAAAGTCCTGACCAGAAGTTGTGATTTCGTATCTTTCCACCACTTTGACATTTCTTTCGAACGTTTGTCAGCTCGCCATGACTCCTCGCCCACAATGCTGTCTTCTGTTTACCTATTGTGTCACAACCAATCACACTCAGTTCATATGGGGTATTCATTTGGACAGCGCTGTTATCTATTTATGAGGTGTTATACTGTATGTAAGTATGTTAATTTGAAACTTCAGTCCCTCCTCGTGTTTCCCTGCTGCCGGGTCTCATTCCACAGACAGACTGCAACACCACCATCTTGGACTGCAGCTGGTTCTTGGACGGCGGTTCTTGTTCTGCTCAGGTGGAGAACTTGTGGCGCTAAGCCAAGCTCGCCAAGGCTGCAGAGCAGAACATGGACTGCTGCCTCCAGCGACAGTTAGCGGGCTAGCTGTTTAACAGTTAACAATGGGCTAGTTAGCAGCGACTGAACTTTGAAATTAAATAAGCTAGTTAAGAAGTCGCTTTCAGGATCTTTCAGGATTGATCATAATTTCTTCACAACGCAGGTTTATGTTCATACATTTAAGCTCAAGATCATATCAGACTTGCAGTGGTGAGGGCTGGGGTGAGATAGAGAGTGAAAGCAGTGACTCATAAAGCTTCCTACAAGTGAACGAGTAACAATCATTGACTGGTGCGTTCTTATTTGGACTTGTGTCTCAGCTTAGTCAAGTGCTGCCAAAGCACAGAGCTGAGTGTGCTTGCGAATATGTGTGTGATTTTGCTGTTAAATTATTTTGGTTGTAAACCAGCAGTGTGTTTGGCTCCATAGCTACGAGGCCTACAAGCCATTTCATTGATTCAACATCCTGAGCAGCTTTCTGAAAGCACCGCAGGAGTGAAACAACTCCGGCGCAATAAGAGGTGTGGAAATTAACATAATTTCTCAAGTGTCAGAAGCTAGTCAACAAGTCAGCGCGGTAATTTAAAAAATTAATTGGGAACTCTGTTTAAAAAGCTTAGGGGGCTGAATTAAATAAGCTTTTGGCAATGGAAATGCCACTCAAGCGTGATGATGGTTAAGCACTTCCTTTTACCCCAAACCCCCTCCGAAACAGAGAGCAAAACAGCAAAAGAGAGCAGACCTCAGCCGTTGCTGCATACTAAAGAGATGTTTTCTCCCTCTCCTGTGTGTGTGTCTTTGTCGAGGCATATGTATACATCTGTGCAAGCGTGTGTGTCATAAACATCATTACATGCATGTCTTATACTTTGATCATTTTTGTGTAAGCTTGCGCGATTTCCTTGAGCATTGTGTCCGTTTTCATGTTTCTGCATGTGCTGTCTGGAGAGCTGTCTTTCAGGCATCCGTCTCTATGCCAACGAGGATCCTTAGTGGCATAAGGTATGCATATGAATAAATAGATGCATATGAATGGGTATTATTTTTCATATTAAATCATCTGTGTATGTGTATTTGTGAGTGTGTGTGTGTCATTGCATGCTCTTACATGTGTGTTTCTGTGCATCAATGGAGCTTTTTGTATGCATCTCCATTTGCAGTGTGAGCGTCTGCATCTCCCGGGCTCATAAAAAATACACACTCTACCAAAGTAGGTCACAAATGCAATGCAGGCTGTCTGGCATGCCAGACGAGCAGTGTCTCACGACGATGTACACACACACACACACACACGCACACACACTTCAGAGAGACCACCTGAGAAACAGAAAGCTGACGGGTGGAGAGGAAGCAGAGCAAAAAACATGAGGGGAGAGTGACAGAAAGACGGGACGGAGAGGAGGAGCAGAGAGGGAAGAGGCTGAAACGGGTGTCGTAACACTCGTTTCATCATTTTCACATGGATTCATTTATTCAGAGCATAGGTCAAGTGTATGAGTGTGTGTGTGTGTGTGTGTGTGTGTGTGTGTGGACTTGTCACACTATGTCACTCTATAGAAAATTGTGTGCACCCTTCTGTGTTCTACTTGTGTGCATTGGAGTGTGTGCATGTGCTCGGCTGCATGAGTTCATGTAGTTGGAGGGACGCATTATGCATGTGGCTTTTTTTTTCTGTGTGTCTGTGTGTGTGTGTTTGTGTGTGCGTGTGTCTGTGTGTGTGTGTTGGAAAGAGAGAAAGATGTAAATAAAGGACATATGAATTATTGAAGCTCTTTCAGATGCTTCAGCATGGCATTAAAACCTGGCTCACCATCCCCCTTTGAGTCATATATGATCAAATGCACACATACAAACACACACACACACACACAAACACACACACACACAAACAGTTAACATCCCCATGGACCTGTCCTTGTAAAAATGGACTCAGGGGAATTAGCCATGAATCAGCCACGCATGAGGTCAGCCCTTGGTGTGTGTGTGTGTGTTTGTGTGTGTGTGTGTGTCTCTGCGTGCGTGCATGTGTGCGTGCGTGTGTGTGTGTATGTGTTTGTGTGTACTTGCATTACTCATGTTGTGGAGACAAAAATATGTTCAGTCAGTCACATTGTGTGGATTTTTCAAAAAAGATGATCATCATATCGTGATTACAGTCAAGACCTGGTTTTTAGAATCCAGATCAGGGTGGAGGGAGAGTGTAGAGGTTATTAGTCACTGAGGGCAAAGGTCACACTAAAGCTCCACACTCTGTACACATCTCTCCCAAAAAACTGTTTGCATCTAACAGATCTTTGTCATATAAACATGAAAAAGCACAACAATTTCATGATGCATAATTAATTCATAATGTATTTCATAATTTCAAGCAGTATATAAATAAGAGAATTAATGAGTAAACTTAAATCTGAGTTGATTGATACATAATAAATTCATTTGTTATGGTTAGAATGTAATAAGATGTGAAATATGTTGTCTCGCGAGAATGTGTCGTCATATGTGGCGGAACTAACAAGAGTGGGGTTTCTCTTTCCCATGGACTCCACACGAGCTGATACCTCTGAACGAGGCTACCGTGTTTGCATAAGTATGGATTATTAGTGTTTGAAGCCGGAGCTGACAGTCAAATGGACTGTCTAAAGGACTTAAGTATCTCTTTTCATGACAA
The DNA here is from genome assembly GCF_046630095.1 of Trachinotus anak. Taxonomy (NCBI): domain Eukaryota; kingdom Metazoa; phylum Chordata; class Actinopteri; order Carangiformes; family Carangidae; genus Trachinotus; species Trachinotus anak. The sequence continues at coordinate 25,288,071 of NW_027273864.1, forward strand.
GCAGCCAACAAGGTATTTTGTTTCACAGGTAGAAAGCTTTTTGTTTCATGTTCGCGCCAAGCGCTGCTAGTGTTTTCATGCTATATTGTAAAACATTTTGGTGTAACTTTACGTTATGTTCACTCATAACCACAGTTCTCACGGCGTTATGGAGGCATAATGACAGAGTGGAGATATCAGAGAGAAGCAAACATGCTGAAGCAATAAATGCCTGTTCCAAAGAACCAAGCTGTGTCTGTGTTGTCGTGAAGAGAGCTACAACAAGCAACATATAGACACAAACACATTCTGCATGACTGAGAGTCAACCTATTCTCAGACCAATCACAAAGGTTGCATAATGCGTCTATACGACACGTCTATATGGGGAACAACACATGCCTCTGTGGAAAGGGCTAAAAGAGAAAAATATATATTATACAAGAACATATTGAACGTAAGACTTCAAAGATTCAGTAACATGTAATACATAAATCAACCAAAATATAGTTTAAAAAATACTATATATTAAAGTAGAAAATAATGATAATATGTAACTCAGAAGCAAGTACAAACCTAGTAGATTTTATATTCACATCATCAACAGAGAAATAAACAAAACACAGTCAAAAGAAAGAATAGAAAAGGGGAGAAATAATCAAAATACATTCATAGGAAAATACTTCAGGGTACAGATGTAGAATGGCTCTCTTCATGACCCCCTGCCCCTCTGAAGGTTGTGTGTTCACTCTCGATGTGAGTTCAGTGTAGATGTTGGAACATATTAAAATTCATAGCCACAGGATTCTTTAATGCATTTGAGAAATTTCTGAAATACAAGGAAAAGCTTTTGGATGAGGCTGCTCTACAATCTGTCTGTGACCAGTGTCTGGACAATGAGGCAAAGCAGCATCCTGACAGGTTTGTGTGTGTGTGTTTGTGTGTGTTTGTGCTCAGTTCATACTGGAACACTTAATCCTAATAATGGAACCACAACAGCAGAAATGAAGACGACTAGAAGAACAGAGCATGCACCCACATCTTACATAGGGATTATGTAAATATTACAGATGTGTAAGAGCGATGATGATCACAGTGACACATGTACACACACTGACACATGTACACACACTGACACATGTACACACACTGAGTTGCATGGACAAACAACATCACATTGCATTCTCGTGGATTTTCTCTGTTGAAATGCAGAATTTTTTTTTTTTCTTTACTTTTTTTAAACATTTAAACACAAACCAATTGTAGAAAAGCAGCCTCTGCTTTTCCATCAAGACTTGACTATTGTAATCTTCTGTTTTCTGGCCACATCCTTGTATTAAAAGCCTTCAAATGGTTCAGAATGATGCAGCTACAATTTTAACTAAATCCAGGAAATTTGATCACATTACGGCGGTTTTAGCTTCCCTCCATTGGCTTCCTGTCCACGTCAGATCAGACTTTAAGGTGCTTCTGATGACATACAAAGCTCTACACGGACTTGCTCCTTCATACCAGTCTGATCTTCTTCAACCTTATACTCCCTCTCGTGATCTCCGCTCCCAGAGTTTATGACTGTTGTCTGTTCCTAGAGTTAAAAAATCTTCTGCCCGCTGCCTTCTCCTCGCTGCTGATATTAGGTCCGACTCAATTCATGCCTTTAGATCTAAACTTAAAACTTACTTTTATGCCTTGACTTTTACTTAGATGAATATTCTCTAACTACCTCAGACGTTGTACCTCAGTCTCAATAAATCAATCATACCCAGTACGTACACAGTATAGCCCAGGACGAAATTACTGTGAACTTTCTGAATTTGCTGAATTATTGTAACCTCCTGTTTGTTTCTCATGCACAAGTGCCCAACCTGTGTGCCCCACTCCTCCTCTCTCTTTCCTTCTTTCTCTCCCCCTGTTGTTCTCGACAGGTCCTTCTGCCCCGAGCTGCAGAGTTACAATCTCCAATTGAAACTGCCTCCACAATCCTGCTCAACACCTGCTGCTGAATTATTGAAGAGAAGGTCTTGACCTCCTCCAATTGGAAAGTGCCCTGCGATAACTTTTGTTGTGATTTGGCGCTACATAAATAAAACTGGATTTCATTTGATTTGATATTGTGTAGGAAATGCAACCCTTTATAAGAAAGTGTTGTTAATTTACTTATTTGTTAAATAGCAATGTTGAAAATATCAGTAAAATGTTCACAGGCAACTTGTTTGTTTTCCACCAAAATGTCTGATCTCACAGAGCAACATCCACTTAAAGTGACTCCAGCATTAATAAACTGTCTCATGGTTCTGTTCAGACTCTGACATCACTTGGTTCAGGTTGGAGAAAGATCCTGGTCTGGTTTAATACTGAAAAAGTGACTTCAGACACAAACTGTTTATTTACATTTAACCAAAACCATCCTCTTTCATTAACCTTAACCAAAGAGCTTCTGTTGCCTAAACCTTGATCACTTTAACCCACATAAAACAGCCCTTCAGCTTTCAACAGCTACAGCTCCGATGAGGTTTTGATGACATGCCTCTGGTCTTTGAGTAGTTGGAGCTGTAATTCTTCAATGTTAATGTTGTAAATAACTGCTTCTTTATTTTCCTTTAACTGACAAGCTGCTCATAATTCACAGCCTGGGAGTGTAGGCAACATATTTATCTGGACAGAAAACATTTTTTAAAAAAGTTTTTTTAGTTTTAGTTTTTTTAAAAGTTTTTTACCTTTTTGAAAAAGTTGGTCAAATAAATCATAAGCTTGTAGAAGAAGCTTTGAAAATGAAGTTTGTCTCAGACCGGGATTACTTATTAGAATTATAGATTAAAAAAAAAAAAAAAAAAAAAAAAAAAAAAATATATATATATATATATATATATATATATATATATATATATATATATATATATATATATATATATAAAAAAGGGACTGTCCTAGTGTTACAAATGAGCCCATAGGTCGTCTGTGCTGCAGGTTATTATGATCCATAGTTACGTAGTTTATAGAGCGACAAAGTCTACGTCAGGAGGAGGTTGTGGTGGATGGATGGGTCAACAAAACACAGGAATATGACACAGGAGAGCTGTGTTTGATTCCCATGTGAAAGTAGAAGTTTATGTTGTTTCTATCATCCACAACTGAACATTCAGCAAAGTTAACCATGTTGTTATTACTGTAACCATGACAACAAAGATTGTCTAAAGTTGAGAAAGTACTGATATGAACCCGAATCGCTCTCAGTGATGACCAGTTTCCTATGGGACTCATCAGCCAAAACAGACGTTTCTTATCAGTGGCTCCAAAACAAGTGAAGGAAATTGTTCTGAAGAGAGAAAGGGGAAGTCTGCGTGTATATGAATATTAAACAGAGAGAGAGGGAGAGATGAAGAGGGAGGAAACACAAAGAGGGGCATGTGGACAGATTCTATTTCACGGCCATATGGTAAATCATTGTAGTGGATTTGATTACCAGGTGCGCAGGCCTGATTGATTCTGGCCAACAACAACTCATTCCTTTAAAACCTGATTGGATTAAAACACTGAGCCAACAACTCATTCCTGGAAGCTGATTGGATTAGAAACAGCAGCCGACTGATTTAAATCATGTCGCCTGTTACTGGTCAGCGGCGATGTCAAGGACGACACGCTTGTTAAAAAAAAAGTCCTTGAGATGTGTGCATGTGTATTGAGAACCACAGTCTTGGTGTCACTTCCTGTCAATAGCCCCTCTAGCCTCGGTTTTCTTTCAGCCTTTCTTTCATCAGTCATTCTGAAAAAAATGAAGGATGTTCCTGGGGTTTACTTTCCATATTCTAATTATTCTATTAGAGTTACAACAACAGTTAATTTGTTAGCATATAAAAACTACAGCTCCCATAAAACTGGGTGCTTGAATATAAAAAGCTACTTAAATCATTTCAACTTGGTTTCGTCCACATCTATAAAACTCACCAAAGTCATTTGTCAGCTTTCTAGTTGTAACCTCTGCCGTCTAAAAGCGTGTGTCCTGCTGTTATTACAGACATATCTGAGCTGACTCACCTCTACAGAGCAGCCGTGGCCTGTGGGTTAAGGGAAAATTGTGTTCATTTGAGGCTATTAAAAACAATATTTTCAACATTTTTATTTGGTTGCTAATGTGATTGTGAAAAAGTGTGTGTGCATTCAGACATTAGTGATACGGTGTGTTTTCATGCTGAAGTCAGTGTGTGTTTCTGTGCATGCATGTCAGTGCGTCCATTTGGCTGCACAGATGTGTTTTTATGCACTGAAGCGTGTACACATGTGTTGCTGTGGTTGGTCTGGTGTGGGTGTATCTGTGTGTGAGTGTGTGTGTTTGCGCTGTGACTAACAGCATCAGACGATGATGTCATGGCATGGGATGGCAGGGAGAAAGAGAGAGAGAAAGTGACATCACTTTCAGTATGTGTGTGTGTGTGTGTGTGTGTGTGTGTGTGTGTGTGTGTGTGCCTCTATTTAAAGACAACGGAATCTAGCAGGAGGAAGAGGAGGGGTGAGAGACAGAGAGAGAAAGTCTGTGTGAGAGGGAGAGAGAGATAGTCTTTGAGAGAGGAGGAGGGACAAAATAAAAGATAAAAAGCGGATTTAAATTTTATGTTCCCTTTTTAGGCTCCTTACACTCTGACACAGAGGATCAGCGAGAGTGGGCGAAAGACAGAGCAGACAACAGGAAGGAGAGAGCGAGATGCAGAAACAGATAGATAGACAGAGAGAGGGAGCGGGAGGGAGAGGGAGGTCATTTTCTGCCATAAGTCCGTCCCATCCAGCCAGCGCTGTTGATAATCACTGTAATTAAGTGGACGGGCTAATGCTAGGATGCTACGGCTAACGCTGCCAAAGAAAGTGAAGCCAGGATGCTGGAGCTGCAGCGGTTTACACTGAGAGCCAAAGTGTTGAGGATGGCAACACAAAGCTTAAAATAGAAACGATCTGAAGACAGCAGCCACAAGAAAGATAAAGTTCCCCTTCAGCTAATGCTTTCAGTGTTTGAGATTCACTCTCGTGTTAAACTGCTGCTGGGGTCAGCGGCTTGATTTACATGCTGAGAATGGGACTGAGTGCCGGTGCTAGTTGAGAGCAGAGGTCATATTCACTGAACATCGTGAGGCCAAAAGTGGAACAATTTAGAAGAGAGCTCTAAATATACAGGCCGTGTCGTTCCCTTTCACAGCTTTGGTCATCATTTCTCTCAGTTGTAATTATATTGAAGTCAATAAATGAATAGCTGAGATTTGTATGCTGCTATGAAAACATTCTGAAGAAATTTGAAAGGTGATACCATCAGGGAGGTTGTAAACAAGCAAACAGATTCTCTAAAGTTTCTTTTTTTGGAGGGAAAACTGAAAGACAGGATGCCTGAAATATCAGTGATACACCCCCATTACAAAGGAAAATTGCAGCAAACCACAGCAAATGCAGTGTGTGAAAAATGATTTCAGACATTCTTAGACAATCTTCAAACTGTGATATTTAAATAAACAGATTATGTATTTTTACTTGTACCACCCTTATTTACACCAGTGGTTCTCAACCTTTAATTTGTGTTAAACTCCAGTACCAGAGGAACCAACTGCGATACACAACCCTTAAGACCGAGATATTTTCCTCACCTGTTCAGAGCTGTGCTGGAGTTAAAGGGCTGCAGTCTGTGAGGGTTGGTTGACTGGCTTGTTTGGATTTCAGTGCTCAGCTCCATTAATGTTCACCTGTGTGTGATGGAGCATGTAGTATTAACTAAATATTTTTGCATTCATGTTGCAAAGCTAATTAATAAGTTATTGAATCCAAAATGCAAAAGCTTCTGTGAAGGTTAACTTTAGATGAGGCAAGTATGTGTGCAGTATATCATCCATTCATCCATCCATCCATCCATGCATAAACATTACATTATCAACAGCGTACAAAGTGATATATACTATATATGTTTAATCACACATGCAACTTTTAAAAGAGGTTTTTCACAGGGAAGATGGGGGAGAGAGAGAGAGGGGATGACACGCACAGGGCCCCAGGCTGCAGTAAGGACTGAACTTAAATGGTATGCAATTTACCAGGTGAGCCACCATCACACCTGGTTTCTCATTTAGATATTTTAAAATGGAGAATTTTTTAAAATGCTGAATAATCATCTGACTGCTGATGTTTGTTGCCCTGTCACTGTGGTAATAAACTGCCAAAAAAATTAAAGCTTGTAATTATAAATTACATATATATATTTACACCACATGTATGGTGACTATGCCACAACTTTTCTAACACACATATTATGTAGAATCTTGACTTCAAAAGCATCTCTTGGGTGTGTGATGTGATGTGCTTGGATGTTGGTCCCATGTGGGCAGCCTGCACTTCTCTGTCAGCCATAACTTTACATACAATAGCCCCCCCCCCATTCGAGAATAATGTAGAGAGAATGACAAATGTTCAGGGTTGTGAACAGGTTTGGGGCTGTCCAATCAGGTTCCTTGTGGGTAGAACAAACATCCTGCAAACCAATCCATTCTAAGGCCGAACTATTTGCATTGTGTGCTTAGCATTTGCATGATGTCGATCAGTGTGTGTGTTTGTGTGTGTGTGTGCATGCGTGAGTGAGTGAGTGAGTGAGTGAGTGAGTGAGTGAGTGAGTGAGTGAGTGAGAGAGAACTAAAAAGGACATGCTACCTGCTAGAGAGTCGATTTGTGTCTAAAATGTTTTCAACATGTCAGCTCCATCAGTTATGTGTGTGCGTTCCTATGTGTTTGTGTGTTTTGTCTCAGTGAATACACTTGCATGCTTTCAAATGTGTATAAATTTCATCCTGGTATGTCCCAGTGCGTGTTTGTTTGCATGGCAGGTAAATGACAGTAGCGACCTTGTCATATTTAGTCATTGCTCACCAGAGACACAAACACAAACACACACACACACACACACACACACACACACACACACACACCATCATTGCATGTATAAACAAATTGCATGTGCATAGGCAGAAGCACAGAGCCTTTAACAGACACACACATTGGCATGCATACACAGGCCTACACACAAACTCACACACAAATAGAGCGGAAAACATGTGCTGCCTGCATACACAGACCGATCTGCCAAGAGCACTTACACACAGCTAAGCTTACAGGACAGACAGGCACATACAGAGACAGACACACACACACACACACACTCACTCACTCACTCACTCACTCACACTCCCACACTCAGAAAAGGCTGACTCCGTCTGGCTCATACACACAGTCACAAATGTCGCTTGGACATGAGCATCTAAAAAGGATATACACGCACGTGACTGACTGGGTGTCCGGACGGAAACAGATACATACACACACACACACACACACACACACACACACACACACACACACACACACACACACACACACACACACACACACACACACACACACACACACACACACACATCCATTAAATGAACAGCATCCAAGTGGAGAGAAAACAACAGAAACACTGGTGAATTAGTGACGGATGGTGATGAGAATGAATTATGTCTGTAGCTCAGTGATGCTCCATTTATTCACAGCACGCATGCACACACACGCACACACACACACACAAGACACAAAATACAGTGTGATTCTTCTGTCAGTCAAATGAAGACAGACTAAGAAAAAGAAACGAGATATGGAAAGAGAAAAAACAAGGAAACATTCACATGATGGAAAGTTTACACAGACGCATTAGGCAACAAAGCGTATTTGTTTCTGAGCTGCGTGAAAACGCTGTAATTCATTTTTTTTTAAAGACCCTCCTTGAATCTGATGTTACAACACCATTCCCTTTCATAGCCTTAACATGATGCGTGACACAAGGTTTTCCCACCGGCCAGCAGTGTCAGATTAGAAAGCTTTGTGGCAGACTGCAAAACTGTGAGGACGCATACATTTATTCCCCCTTGTAAATGTGAGCTGAATGGAGCAGCGTGGCGTTCATGGAACTGCGTGAAGTATCGGCATTATTTCTCTGTTAGTGTTCACTGTGATCGCAGGGGAAAGGAGGGAGGGAGGGGCATGCACATCAGAGTGAAGGGAAGAAAATGAAGCCGCTGACACGTATTGTTTAGGTATTTTTAAGTGCAAGTATAGCACACAGTGACTGAACAGTAAAATGATTTTAACATTCAGCCGAGCAGCCACGAAGACAGTTTGAGGAAAATAGCCTGAATCCCCATTTTGAGTTGCTTTCAAAAAAGCTCTGCGGCGACTCCATGACAATCAATCTGAGGCGAGTGATGCCAATCACTGAGAGAGCTGTGCAATGTGCTCTGAGAATTAGACAGTCCCCTGACAGACAGGTAGAGAGACGGAAACACAGGCCAGTGGGGAGACATGTACACAAAGACTCAATAAGAGAGAATGACACAAAGACACAGCCTACATCCTGTATTCTGTAGTGCACTGGAGTCATATTCACAATTTATTCACTTTTTTCTTTACTTTTTAAGATATTTTATATCCTATTAATTCTTCCTTTACTTTTCCAAATTGTGTTATTGATAACACTGTCTGTCTTCATTCATTAAGTCGACTTTAAATGTTTAAGAGGATTCAAAAAAGAAAACTTCATTGATCTTTTGGAGTACATGTCCTCAGTCCCAACCAACACCTGCTAACATCTAAAGAAATAACCCACAGGCTCCACAGTGCAGAGGTACCCAGCAACAACACCATATGACAAAACATCCAAACACTACAAGGGCACAACCCACGCATCAGTGTGTACATACATCATTAAAAAATAATCAGTAATTATCAATATCACCTGATGTGAAAACTTTTTGGCCATATTGCCCATCCCTACAATGTTCAAAATAAAATATATACAGTGGTATTGATATGGGCAGTACATATAATACACACACATTAGACAGTGATAATGCAATTATGTGAAATACTGTGAACTGGAATACCATGATATAGCATAATACATAATAATGAAAATACAATAATAAGAAAATACCAGTGGTGAAATATTATTATTAAGTGATATAAGTAACAATATGAAATGTAAAATAAAATATGATGACATATGTTATAATTTCTTCTGAAATAGAAATAATACGAGTGACATGTGATCAGAGTCAAGCTGCAGGTGTACTGTTGCCTCCAAAGAGTGGTCCACAGATATTGTTGTACACTTGTAATAGTCACTAATTCTAGACTTTACAGTGGACTTTTAGATTTCCATTGTGTTGCACTTACAGTCTATGACCTCACCTTTAATAAATTATTATTTGTCCAATTTTGTTTCTGCTTGTTTCTCTCTGCAGTGACCTAGTTTTCCTATTGGCTGTTTATGTCTGGTATTTATGCATTGTACACTATAAGCACAAATACATGCATGCCTACTGTAGATGTCCAGTGCATGCACCATGCAGGGAATGTATAAGTCATAGAGACGCCTGTAATGGAGAGAACTACACACATTGCTGAACTGGAATGAGAAACAATAGCAGAGCCAACAGAAGAATGCCTCTGGCTGTGGTGTTGAGCCTCGCAGCAAATCCACATCCAGACCAAAAAACATAACCAGTCCTGCATAACTACACTCAAACAGCTGAAATACACTGTAGAATTTAAGTATCATTTAATAAATGTGTTCTTTTCTTTTACAATTTATGTAGAGTTGTGAGGTTTCTTTTTAACACACGGTGACACAAAGGCAGTAAGATGGAGAAAAAGAAAATCTTTCAAAAGATGATAAAAAGATGCAGCTGTGACATTTTTGCTGTCTCCCAGGCCACTGAATGAGAAAAGGCAGACAGTCAGACAGAGTCAGAGCTCAGACTTTATTCAAATGTCATTCTCTGCCAGCCAGGGAATATTTGAATACCATAACAGGATATGCATATCACCTGCTGTGGACTAAAGCACAAACAGACCCACGATGGATTAGACCTTTGGATCACATCTGGTATTGACTCCTGCATAATACAATAGTAGTCTGAGTAGACTACTCAGACTGCTGTATACTGCACAGCACAGGTGTCAGGAGCTTCCTCATTGTTGTTTCAGGTGTCTCAGCCACCATATTACTAATCTGCTACATTTACTCTTTTCAGCTACTGAGAGGATGGTTGTTAAAAAGAGCAACATTTTAATTTTCCCCATCAAACTGGCTAAATCTGCTACTGTACGGGTCTATCTGATCATTTTTGATATTTACTTCTGTAAATTTCTATATTTATTAATATTCATTGTTACTTTTTTGTGGTAGAGAAACAGACCCATATGCAACTGTAATATATGTACACATATTGAATTTACATTTACAAAATGTAAATATAAAACATATTTATGAATAAATATAAAAGAAAATGAAAACACACCTAAAAATCATGTATAAAACCTATAAGAATTTGGAACAATTTCATATATAAAGGCCATACAATCTTTATGTTTATGTATGTATGCTTATATTGTACACATGTTACAGAAATATATATCCATTCCAAAGCCTGTCAATTATGTTAATATTATATACAGTGGGTTAAGAAAAGTCTAAGACCACTTCCCCAGAATGGGAAGATAGATAATATATACATATACAATTTTCTTATGTATTTTGTTTTAATAAACTTGCATTTAAATTAAACATATTTTGTTAACATATATGGTTGCAACATGTTATACAGTATTTAAATTCATCATACAGATATTATAAATATATGTGCCTATACAAATTTTACAATGGGTATTTCATATATGTTATAAAACTATATGTTATATATCCAGAGGATTTATATATTTGATAATAATATATCCCATTATAGGTGACATATATGGCAACAAATAGTCTAAATTAAATGACCAAATACATTGTTGGTCCACGCCCTGCAGAATAAGCAGCAACACAGTCATTTCAAATGTGACAGTTTTCAGTTTATCAGTTTATCAGTTTTCTGATTATATGAGACTCTCCTCCTGTAAAAAACGAGCCCACGCCATATATTGCATTTCTATATGGTGAGTTGTGCAGATTTTTAGTCCAGAAATTGTGGTAGCTGGTGCACACTTCATTCCTCTTCTCTTCGACTTAAACTTCTATTTCCTGACTTACGAGGATGGTGAGGAGGTTTTCTGTTGTTTTGTTCAGTCTATATTCCTTCATGATTCTTGTGCTTTGAAAATATCTCTCACCAGTAATTATACCTGACACCAGAATTTCATTTAGGAAAATGGAGCAAATCTGCAGGGTCTCAATTAGAGGGAAAGTGACATCCATCTTGATTGCAGACCTTATTTAGTGTGTCTAAATTCTCTCCTTCTAAATTAGTCATTGTAAGTTATCCTGGTTGTGTACACGGTTTTCCCTGTTGGTCTAGCCCACTGCAGCCTCCTCAGACACTCATGCTCATATAAGTGGCAAAGGGACTGTAGGCAAATGCTGTGGGGATGACCGGGTGCTGTAGGGGGCTGCACATCAGCTGGGGGAGGGCAAGAAAACTATGTAATGATGTATGCAAATTACAGAAGCAAAGTTCTCTGCATTGGCAGTAGATTATGTTTACTTGTGTTTTCCAGACCTAGAGAGCAATTTTCAAATCTTGTTGGATGAGGCACACACACTCAGTCCCCTCCAAGTTTTAAAAGAATAAAAAAACCTGATATAACTTATTCTTATCAACGCTGTCAATCACAATTGTTTGCAGAACATATGAAGTTCTCCTTCAGTTAAACACAACAAATAGGAAAATGTGTGTGTCATTTCACACTTACACAGTGGGAAACTGCATTAACAAGGTTCCAAGTTCATACACTGAGATCATTTATATAATGAACTTTTTTTTTTTTTACTTCAAGATAATCTCCGAACCCTGTTTCAATTAGATAATAACACAATAATAGTAATTCTGTGGTGTCAGGTTACTGTGCAGCAAAACATGCAAGACAAACAGTTCATGTCTTGTTTCCATAGACAGCCAACGCTGGTTTCTTTTAACTATGACCATGAATAATCTGCTGTATAAATAACCTATGGGCTAGTTTTTTACAGGATTACTGTCTTGTAAAATCAGAAAACAGTTTTTATAATGACTCTGTCGCTGCTTACTCCACAGGGCATAAACCAACAATGTATTTGGTCATGTAATTTCGACGAATTGTTGGATGGACACTGAGATGGACACACTTAACTGCTATCGTGTCAGTGGCCAGACACTCCTATTCAGCAAACAGGAAAAGGGCGTTGTCACAAGGCCAGCAAGAGAGTCCAGATATGAATGCAGCGGACGACTACGGATCTAGTTTTTATAGGCCTGTGCATGACTTAAATTAGCCTTGACTACTACTGGCCAGGGTTGGAGCTCAGAGTCACCTAGATTACATCAACACACTGTCCTGTGTGTGTGTGTGTGTGTGTGTGTGTGTGTGTGTGTGTGTGTGTGTGTGTGTGTGTAAATGCACTTCTATCTTTGTGTGGACCAGTTTGTGTTAGGGTACAAGGCTAGCTAGAGAATGCATTATGTCAACGAGTGTCCTCATAAAGATAGAAGCACAAGTGTGTGTGTGTGTGTGTGTGTGTGGACGGTTAAAGTGGGAACACGCAATGGTTTATGAAATGCAGTGTGAGTTATGAGTGTGCATGGAAGGATATCATGAGTAATATATGACAAGCAGCCAGTATACATGTGTGGCATTAGAGCGTGTGTGTATGTGATATGTGTGTGTCCGTGTGTGGGAGAGTTTATGGGGTTACATGCCAGGTCACCATGTAATCTCCTCTAACTGCCCCGGCCTTGGCTGAAAGAGCTGAAGACGCTGCAGCGTTCTCTAATATCATGACAGGGAAATATTTATTCTGCTGCCATTTATAAATCATGATGCTTCTGCTTGGAGGCCAGGAAGAGAGTGTGTGTGAAGGTCACAAGAGCAAAAACATCATGGTTTTATTATCATCCAATAAATATTTTCATATTTGTGAAATGCTGAAAGTGTGAGCCTCTCCATGCTATCAATGTATCATTTCTACAGTAAATTCAAACTAAACTGTCTTCTATATTTAAGAAGAGGTTCCCAAAATTCAACATAACTATTCTTTTTGAAGTTTTAAGTGTTTTGAAATCAGCCAATAATAATCCTCTTTTCTGTATCATTTTAACTTCAGAGTCCAACAAGTCTCTGTAATTCATATTTATCTATTCTCTCTTTGTTTGTATTAGTAAAAATCCTCCATGTATTTCCACTCTTTAAAGCCACTGTGTAAATTTCTTTTTAAATGAATCGTAGCACATTCAAGTTATTATAATGTCACAGTTTTTTGATTGGTTGATTTGATTTGATTTGAGTGGTGGTTTTTGTGCTGCTTTCAGATTTGCAAGTGTCTGTTTGCCACTTTGATGTGCCAGACTGCCTCATTCTCAAACACCACAAAGAGCTTCAAAATGTCTAACTTTATTATGTAAACTTGTTTAAACCCAGACGCTTGTAGATTTTACATGGCATGTGAAAGGACTCAGTTTTAATGAGCAGCTCTAATACTGGATTCAGAAAAAGTTATTGAACCCCAAATACAAAGGGCAACAGACACCGATACACACACATCATTGCAGCATTATGCCGACACATTAGAATACACCACAGTCCTATTGTCCTGCATCAGCTGCTGCAATTTTATCAAAACTCCACTGAACTGCTTCATCTTAAGTTATTTAAAGTGCTTAACAGATGATAAAAAATAATATAAGCAATAAGACAGTACACAGGTAAACATTAAAGTACTTGATGCAGTAACTGATGCACTCAAGACAAATAAAATAGATAAAAATCAATCAAAAGAAAAAAAACTACTAGAATTGTTGACTTGTGGTTTTATGCTTCCACCAACCAGCCAAAGTGCAGGAAATATGGTCGCAATCTCCCCTCCCCCCAGTTGAAGCACTGAATTATAGCCGGAAGTGTTTTTACATAACATTATGATGTCACTGTGAAGTTGACCTTTGACTTTTTGGATATAAATTACTTCATTATTTTATCCTATTAGACATTTGTGTTAAATTGTGTCATAATTAACGCATGATTTTGTCGGTTATGACCAAAAACGTGTTTTGAGAAATTGTTTTGAACAATATTAAAACAATAATTAAAGGTCCCATATTGTATAAGTGAGTTCTCATTGTCTTTTTGATTATAAAGTAGGTGTAGGTTCTATATCAATACTGTGAAAGCAACAAAGCCTCAGTCCACAGAGAAATGCACACACCCAGAAACTGAGCTTTAAAATGAGCCGTGAGGACTTTTGTAACTTTGTGATGTCACAACAAAGCAGTCAGCTCTCAGCCATTCCCAACTGGTCCCACCATCCAACCTTGCAGGATTTGATTTCTCTGACTGTTTCCCGGAAATCTGATATGAATTTATCTATTTTTTTTTCATGATGCCAATAAAAATTATGTTCAAAAGATCAAGAGGTTCACATTTCGAGGCATCAACACTTCTGTCAGATTCTGATGACTCAGAGCATAAAAACTTGAGCCTGCTTCAACAATAGTTTCTGCTCGGCACTTTGAAAGCATTGTGCCTGAGGGACTTCTTTTGTCTGTGCGACAAAAACAACATACGCCATGTGTGTTGCACTTGAGTGTAACATATAACTGCAGCATGTATGTCGATACATTTCATGTATTTTTCATTCTTTTTCCAGGCTACATCGCCTAATGCACGGGAGCAAGGTTATCATGGCTGCTCATAAAACAGGTCAGCTGTCTAATGCATTACAGCACAGGAGTGAATTCACCTTGCTCCTGTGGGGTAATTTGCCAATATGGACGGATCTTGGCTGAAGATGAATTTAGTTACTACAGCAGAGGCTGTCTGACGTGAATGCTTGTTGAACCATTTTGCGAGTTTCTCTTCAGTGTTTAGTTGTGATGCTTCCTCTTAATCTGTCTCCCTGCCCTCCCCCATTCTGCCTCTCCCTCTCCGTATGAATATCCAGCTCTCATTCAGCCATATTTTCTCTGTCTGCTGCAGGAAAAGTCGCTTTCAATTGTCTCCTTAGCTTAAGAGCCACTTCTCTAATCTCTGAGTGTGCATGAATGTCATCTCTCCATTTCACTTACAAAGCCACTGGCCGCCGGAAAGTAACGTCAGAGGGAGGAGGAGCAGAGGTGGGGCACATCAACCATGTCTGTCTCTATCTTCTGTTGATCTTTCCAGATTTATTTCCTTATCGGGCCAATAAATAAAACAAGGGGCCCTCAGCTGGCCCCTGTAAGCCCCAAACAACCACTTTCTGTCCTCTGGCCATTAGGCTGCTGTTTTTTTTTCATACACACGCACTTTATGTTAGCGAGTTACCAAAAGAGAGAGACGCTGACAAAGAAGCAACTGTCATTCCTGTAACTCTAACCAAGGATAAGAAAACAAGAATTTACGAGGACATTTGAAACCAGCCATCGATAGTTAACAGTTTTCAAAACTCTGTATTATGTGGGTATTGTAACATGTTTGAAAAAAGCAAACGATCCTGATCAGTTTAATAGAGAAAAATGTTCACAGTGATTTCAGACATTTACATTAGTTTATTTACAATTTACACTTATCCTGTGTTTAATGAACATTTTGATATCCATAAGAAGATATATTAGTGGTTTTAAGAACCAAAAACCATCCCAATGTAGTTTTACATCTCCACACCTCCTCCTCTCAGGCTTCTCTCTGGAGCTCTAGTATCAACAGGTTAATGAGCCAATCAGAAGAGAGGCTCTGAAAGTAAAAAAGTGAAGTGTATTCAACAAGCAGGCATTAATATGGGAAACACATTATGTGTATGTATGTATGTGTATGTTTACAATTACAGGGCCAGCCTCTGGCTGACTGTTTTCTTAGTGATCAAATAAATTTGTAGCAGATTACACTAAGAGAAACTAAATCCTGCAAGGTTGGATGTTAGATCCAGATGGGCTGGGTTTGGGGCATGGCTGAGGACTGTGACTGCTTTGTTGTGATATATCAAAGTTACAGGAGTACTGACGGCTCATTTTAAGGCTCAGTTTCTGAATACAGGCTGTGTTCGTTTCTCTGTGGACTGAGCACTTTGAGACTTTCACAGTTTCAATATTGAACCTAGACCTGCTTTAAATCTCAATTTATACAATATGGGACCTTTAACAAAAAACACCATCTTTCCCTAACATTAACTAAAGTGCTTTTGTTGACCCATCCACCCCACCACCTCCTGCTGACTCCACAGCCATGAAATAAGCATAGTGCTTCATTCATTCAAAAAATGCATTTCCACTGAACATAATCCAGCCAGCGAATATGTTTCCTAAAAAACATATTCGAATGGCAAATGAATATAGGATTCAATATAGGGTTAGAGAAAGCACTTAAAAAACACAGTTGAATTTAATAGCTATTTAAAAATGATTTGATATCAGTCCCCGACAAGCAAACCATCTTGCTAACCCAGGGGTTTCAAACTTTGACACTTTGGAGAAGTGTGCCAAGTAAGCAATTAGCAGTTCCTGTTTCCAGTGAACACATGCATGTAGAGAAAACTAGCACTGAAGTAATAAGGAGCATCGAGTTATTTCTTAGCAGATTTATGGAGATTTATTTGCAATCGACATAAGTAACAATGATATTCTTGGGAAACATGACTCATGGTGAATCTAAAGATAGGTGTGTTACATCTTTGTGTTCGGATTTGACTGAAGTACGACTCTGAGGAGCGTGGTTTCTGACAAATTGAGGCTTTCGGGTGCTTAATTTATTGCCTCCATGAGCTTTGTGTCACAGGCACTGCTACGTCTGCAGCTGCAGCTGCTGAATGTCTTGGTGAGTGGGGCCAAATGAGTGGGTCAAACTACAATAACTAACTTCCTGTTGTTTTCAGAACACCTTTATGCACCTGTTCCTTTCAGCTCGTGCGGTACCTTTACTCCTACCAGCTTGTTCAACTCTGCTGTTCACAGTTTGAAAACCTCTACTAATCAGGGGTAGACATTTATCATAGAAAAAAAAAAAGACCAATTTATTAACCAACAGCATCCTCAGATGCCAGTATGCAATGAACAAGATATATTAATGCTGTGTTCAAGATGACAGTAAACTTGTGGGAATGTTAGAGTTCCAAAACACTTAAATTCACATTCAACTCAGAAAACAGTTTGGATGCCCGCGATACCATCACCACATCAGTAACTAATTATGTAAATATCACTGAAGCTTGAGTAGACTAGTGGGCTCATATCAATTATTACAAAAACTGTAATGCTGACAACTTCACTAATATATTAAAATTGTAAGTATATCACATGAAACAGGAAATTACTAGTTAGAGACCTCCTCTGATGAAAATCAAGTTTTTAAGTTGTTAACATGTCCGTATGATATTTTTTATATAATACAAGGCATATCATGAGTGAAACCATATGTAACAAGACTAAGGAACCAATCCCAAGGCAGAGATTGTATTAGAACAACCACCAACACTGTGTTGGCCCCTGCCAGTTACAAACAAAAACATAACCACAAACATAACCAATCAACTATGCTAACCGTTCTGATATGTCTTGCAGTCGCTGATTTTAGTGCGCAATAAACTCTTCAAAAACTCCTGAGTCTGGGTCTGACTGAGATACAAACGTGTGGCTGGGTTCATATTGATACATGCTGCTGTTTCACCTGTCAGCCTAGTATGAGCAATGGTGGGGGGCAGGGCATAAAGCCTGATCCAGATTTTTTAAATAACTGATTTGCTTCCAGCCCCAGTTTTTGAGTTTGCATTTTTTTCCCCCACTTTTTATTTGGGAATACCATGTTAAATATCTATCATAGAGGAGTATTTTTTCATTGTTTAAAACATGCCTGGAGAGGAAAAAAGTCAGTTTGTAATTTATGTTTTTCCAACGTATCATAAATGCAGCATAACACATAAATACAGGATGACATCAAAGAATGGCAGAAACACACTGGACTGACGGCTATGATTATATTGTTATTGCAGTGACTCCCTCCAACAAAAAGACATTATGAGGAAAAAAAGGAAATCGTCAAGATACACAAGAGGAAGATGGTGCAGGTTAATGAAGGCTGAATGCACCCAAACAGCAAATTGTGTTTCAATACAACAACAATTGGCCAATAATTGTGCCTCATACGTAAATATACTGAATTAGCTACCTCTTTCACACTATATTTGGTATCTCAGTAAAAGGTTTACACAGGCCTACATGTTGTGTTTAGGTAACATTAACACTCACACGACTAAAGTAAGAAAACAGTGACACACCAACATACAAAGGAGGCAGCTGGTGTGATGGAGCAGCAACACAGAGGTAGGGAGCAGAGGCTTCTGGGCACTAACAGGCAGGAAGTAATGGACTCTTTATTGCATTAGATGCTCCACAAAACCAGAGCAGTCATTATTATCCAGCTGAGATCCTGACACAACCACTGATAACTGGATCCATTAACCCGACTGGCTGCGCACCCATTAATCACAAGACATTTTAAAATAGTTAATTCATTTCTCTTGGTATTTTGTGCTTGTTTTTATTGGGAGCAGGGTTTTTAGTCATGTTTTTGGGTCTGAAGGATATTATTTATCATTTGAGATTTTGATCCTTTGTGGTTTTATTTAACCAGTGCTAGGTCCTTCAAGGTAAAAAAAAAAATTAACTAAACTATGGTGACGAACAAAAAGTCTTTTCTGACGGAACGAGTCACTCAATGTGAAAGTAAAAAAACAAAAAGTGGTGCCTTAGCAATGCTACCTGCAAAATCCTCAACAGTAGATAAAACTCAGTCATCACAGAAAGCTCCAACAATCAATATGCCTCACACGTCAAAACAATCTAACGCTCAGGAAATGAGAATGTGAAATAGTCCACTACAGGATAAAAGGCTCTCTCAAGCAACTTGCATTACAGTGGAAGTGAAAATGGAGAGAACGATTTTACAATCCAACTTTGGCAAGCAGAGAGGCAGAAATCCCCAACTGCAATGCTATACTCTTTATCGCCTGAAACCGTGGTGAGAAAAATACCAGCACAGCATGATGCAGCCCCCTCATTCAATTCTGTGAGACCACTCCATTAGTAGAGCATGTTGCAGTTGCAAAGATTTCTGGGAAAACAAAATACAAAAACAGTGGAACCTGTTCAGCTTATGCTGTAACGCAATGCAACATTTTCCAGCAAAGCACTATGTTAATGGGAAAATATGGGCAAGTTCACATTACTGGCAGATTACTTTGTAACATGAACTGTGTGTATGGTGATTATAGCAACAGAGGTTAAAATGGATGATGAGGACTTTACAACTTTACAGAATTGCTTCCACATGGTTTTATAAACCACTGTACAGTGTTTTGGGGTCTTTGCTAGTCATTATATTGGAAAAGTTGCCCTCCCTTAATGTCACTTTATCCTGACAAGATGTACTGGACAGTTATTGGTGCCTCATACCTGTTGAATCAGGCCATTATCAGGCTAATTTTGTGTAGTCTGTGGAGGCCAAGCTGTACAGGCCAAGTGATGGCCAGTAAAGTTCAACCACAGGCAGCGCAGACAAGGGAGTTCAACAAGGAGCTAATAACAATCTCTCCCACAGCAGCACATTCCTTCCGGCAAGAATAAAACATTCAAAGGAGATGACTCATACTTGAGATTTGGAGAACCAACACAACCTCTGGCAGGACAGGAGATAAAATGTTAACACATTTTTCTTAGCATCACTTCCTTTGGTGACTGACTGTTTCCACTTGATAAACTGAAGATGTAGCAGCATGCTCAACAGCACCTACACTGAAGTCAGTCTAATGAAGCTGTTCTGGTTGGTCTCAGTGGGAATGAAGGCCCCCCACCCCAGACCTTGCAGTTTAAGTCTTGCTCTGTTCACAGAGACAAACACTGAAGCACATACAGTTTGCTCCAACAGCATGTTTTAGCAGACTTCTACTCTTGCACTGTGTCTTTTCGGTGTTTGAAACCCAAGTGAAACGAGGTGTGGAGAGAGATAGGGGTGTGCGAGATTACTTGTCGGGCAAATTGCTTGCACATCAGCTCCTTTCTGTTCAGTTCTCTTTGACTTAACACACAGTCATCCTCTTTTTTTTTTTTAACCTGTCCTCTGCAATTTCCATTAACAGCAGAGTCAGACCGTATGAAACACAAAGAGAAAGAGAGAGCAATGGAGCAATAAAAAGACACAACGATTGATGGATGGACGGTTATTTCAACGAAAGACAAAAATGTCAACCTTACGTTGGTACAAAATGAAGTCAGAGGATCATTAAAGTAATTGGAATACATTGTCTGAGAATAAAAATTGTCTTTACTAAACAGGCTTGAGTGATATCCAGCCCAAACATCGCAATGTAAGATATTATTGAACATCAGCCCAAGCCTAGTACTGACTTTTGTGCCATTCCATTTCATATTTCACTGAGCAAGTGAAAACTGACTTGTTGGTGGTGCTACAGAAAAGTCTGACTCCAACCACAAAAGACCAAAAAGGTCATTTGTCCCTAACCTAAGATACATGTCCTGGGAACGTACCAGCAGTAGGAGTACAGGACCTTCATTGTTTATCGTAACAATAATAAACACAGTTCAGTTGGGCTTTGGAAAAGATTGAGTACTAAAGGTACTTCCATAAGATAAGAACCGTCATTGTCATGGTTACTGTCATAAAAATAAATGTGGTTAAGGTTGTGAAATGGTCATCGATAAAAGAAACAACTGTTTGAAACAGGAAATGACCAGCAGTCATAACAGCCATACGGGTGATATTTCAGGAGACACTCCTATCAGAGGGTTTGAAAAAAATTACATATATGGTAGTTCAGGTTGGAGGACTTGTTGTGGATATCTGAAGTTAATTTAAGGGCAATCCATCCAGTAGTTGTCCCAATATTGCACCCTGAACCACAAATGTCAGGGGTCATCAAAGTTAGACGGATTTGTCTTCTGGGAACCACAAATTTCATGACAATCCATCCAGTAAATATATTTCAGTCTGGACCAAAGTGGCAGACGGACAAACCAAAATCGCCATTCTTCATGCCGTGCTGCTAGCATGGCTAAAAACATTTTTTCAAAATGAATATCCTCAAGATAAAAATATTATAAAGAAGCTATATAATATGTATTTAGATACATGCAATTCAAATATAAAGGTGAATTAAATCTCCATGTATTCATTGATTTATAAACTGATACAAAGACACACACACACACACACACACAGGACCTGAGAGCACGGAAGACAGTATGAGAAAGACACACACATACACACACTCTCACGTATGCATCGCACAGTCTCGGCAGGTCATGAAGGTTATGCAGTGGCAATGTCAGCAGGAAATGAGCTCATATTGTACCGTTGCTCCTTCACTTGACTCCGTGACCCCCAACACCTCCTCACTGACATTCCAGGTGATGTCTCAAAAATTAAACCAGCGGAACGAAGGAACCAGATGAATAAAATGCCAGGAACATATTTAACACAGTGACTGGGAAACAGCTTTAAGAAAAAAAAAAAGTCTCATTTACAATGCATGGCTTATGAAATGCTAAGCTAGAAGTCACACACAGTACTGCCCTTTGAAAAGCTAATCCCATCCCGGATGCCCCCAATACGCCCTTTAGCTTTAAGTGTAAAGAAGTTTAAGTGGGGCAGAGCAGATCTTATATTTATTGTTTTGTCTGTCCAACTCTAATAACTCCTAGTATAATATAATATGCATCCATTCAATCCCATTCAAATCAGTTTATCTGGATATCTTAAAATATATCTGTGAAAGACCCAGACTGTATAAAAGACATTTTTGATGGGCGATGTCAAATTTCAGTTTAGGCATTAAAAATAAAGCCAGGATGAAAAATCCAACACTTTCTGTGGCTGAGTGAGCTCTGTGCCAGATGACCCAAATCCATCTGATTTCTGCTTCCACTTTTTTCTTTATATGAAGACAAGCTGGGCTGTTTGAAGGTTTTGTATTTCACACACTAATTGGTAACTGAGCAGAGAAGAAAAGAGGAATAAAAAAATAAATGAAAATAAAGAGTAGTAGATAAGAGAGAGAGAACAAGACAGCAAAGCTGATTTAAAAGGAAGATGGAGAGAGAGAGTGGAAAGACAACAGGCTTACCGAAAAGTAATGGCAGAGAGAGGATAGAATGAAAGAGGAAGAAAAGGGAAGACAGAAAATACAGGAAGACAAACAAAATGTGTGCTCTTTTTTTTCTCACTGTAATTATGGCTGACATAAATGGCTTCCGTGTGTGTGTGTGTCTACTTGTACTTGCTACATAGTATACAAAGTAATTTTGGGAAAGTGAGGACATTGTGGCCGGTCCTCACTTTTTGAGACACCTTCAAATCACATTTTGAGGGTTAAGACCTGGTTTTAGAGTTATGGTTAGAATTAGGTTTAGGTTAAGGTTAGGGTCAGGGTTAGGATTAGGCACTCAGTTGTGATGGTTAAGGTTAGGGTAAGGGGCTAGGGAATGCATTATGTCAATGGGTGTCCTCACAAAGATAGAAGTACAAGTATGTGTGTGTGTGTGTGTGTGTGTGTGTGTGTGTGTGTGTGTGTGTGTGTGTGTGTGTGTGTATGTGTGTGTTTGTGGCTGGTCCCAGACTAATGACAGACCCATGAGCCGCTGAACTCAGATGCCAGGTTAAAGTAACATAAACCAACCCCCCCACCCCCCTACACACACACACACACACTTGTACTTCTATCTCTGTGAGGACATTGACATTGATAATTGATAATGCCTTCCCTAGCCCCTTTCCTGAACCCTACCCATCACAACTGAATGCCCAACCCTAATCCTAAAACCAAGTCTTAACCCTCAAACAGCCCCATGCAGGTGTTGCAGAAAGTGAGTAAAGGCCAAAATGTCCTCACTCTTTTAGGGAAGTACTTGTTTTGGCCATCATTGATGGTATTCATTCACAAACCCCAAACCATAATGTTAAAATGAAACTGAACACTAAATCCACTTCTTTCAGTTGGTAAATTACACAGTGCAGTCTCTCTGGAAAACTATGTGTTGGACCTCGTCTCTGCAGACAAAAAAAAAGAATGGAAAAAAAAAAAATCTGCATAATCCACAGCATACCCTGAGACACCTCCACCCCCAAACTACAATGCACTATCACATTCATACACCTTATTCCTTCACTCTCCTTTGCCTCTGCTGGAGCCTCACTTAGTTAAGGTGACATTCAAAATGAATGAGAACCATTTTTTTGGCCATGAGTGAAGCTGGAGACTGAAGTCATTGCTTTCAGTTTGGGGTCGGGAAGAAACTGACTTCGGGTTGTACATGAAATATAAACTGTTATTGGCCTGTAAAAGGAGAGTCAATCTACACACTGTATGTAACTACAGTTCTGTGAACTGTGGACGTTTACTGGTGAAATCTGGAAATAAAACAACTGAAACTTTTGAGTTTTGACTTTATGACAGGTTTGTTTGTGTTTTGGGTTTTTTTTTGCAAACAATCCACATTTCCATTGTGGTGGCCTTGGCTTTGCTTACGCGGGCCCGGACAGTTCTATCATACTACATCTTTAAAGTATTCAAACCACTTTCTAGTGTTTGGTGTTGAAGGTATGAGTATGTGACTGAGACAAGACCCTTGGCGGGTTGCGACAGGTTTGTTAAGTTGATGTGTAAAATCCAGACCTACAAACCCAACCCTACCCTTAACTTATTTCTAATCTTAACCCTCAAACCAAGTCTTAACAGGCCTGTAAAGAAGTAAGGACCGGCCTTGCTTTCCAAAAGTGTCCCCACTCTCAAGGACAAAAGTCTCAAATTGGTCCTCACAAAGATAGAAGTACAGGAGCACACACACACACACACACACACACACACAAGCAGAGACACACACATTGTGACAGAGGTTTAGATTCCACCGCCTGTTCCCAAAGTAAACTGACAAAGGTGTGAACACATGGCTGGCAAAAGAGGAAGCTGGTACTGGGCAGAGAATAAAGACAGATTAGGGACCAGTGAAGAAGTACTTCTCTGTTTCCTTCATGTCCACAGTTTTCTCAGGGCTAAGAGTTTCAGCAACACTAAAGTCACAAGGGAAGAGATGGATGAATGGAACGAATTGACTGCATAATCACTGCAGGCGTTGTGAACTGAGTTGAAGTGGGGTTCACTCAAGTTGACGCCAAACACTTCCAGGCAAGTTAACATGGTGGGATTTATCCAGACAGAGACAAAATATCAGCTGATTTGTATTTGAGACAAGCAACAACTGATGACACCTACACACAAAGTTTATGAAAACATTACTCAGCAAAGCTGACAGCGGCGATATCCTGAAACCTTCTGTGACAAGTTTAAACATTAACACACTGTTAAAGTGCTGCCTCATGCTTTCTGAGTGACATGGGATCAAAAATGTCTGCATATCATTTTCAGTGGTTATTTTTTTCAAGTC